>NC_133459.1:43530394-43835789 GCF_048565385.1 Saimiri boliviensis
GATAAAGCTAGTGGTGGTGTCTCAACCTCACCTCCCTGGGGTCTAGAATAGCCATTCACCTCCATTTTCTTGATGTTAGTTTGGCTGTTGAAGGCAGCCACAGCCTCCCTACGTTATTCTCAGACTTATGACTGCAATGACATTCATAGTGATTGATGCTTGATCCCATGAGGGGGTTTGGTCATTTTTGTGTTTAGGTTGGTCCACAGTCATTCACCTGGTTCTTAAGGCCAGCTAGATTTCATGGTTGTCTCCATCCTGGAGGCAGCGTGGACGCCCTTCTGGAAGCACACACTCCATGTCCTCTGGGGAGCAGTAGAGGTTGGGGTGTATGTATGTCTGTCTCCGCATGCCTCAGATTATTGCTTCCTAATAAAATTCTGATAGCTGGGCCCCATCAATATCTCAAATACATGTGAGGAAACGTTAATTTAGAATCAATTTTAGGATGTTTCAGACTGTAAAGTCCTTTTAACTAGATCTCTGGCGAAGATGTAGAAGCACTTTATGGGACTGTAAATTTCATGTTGAACAGTCTTCGTGAAATACACATCTCTCCTACACACAAGCTGTTCTCTCCATATCAATCATGGCCCCTGCAAGTAATGTTTCACAAATATTCTGTAAATCACAGAAAACCCCATGATAATGTGAAATATGACTTTCACTTGTCTGTTAGACAAAAGAATCGCACATGCCTCTCTCCCATCAGCACTAACATTTGTTATGGATAATAACACTTTCAATCACAACTATTTTTGGAAAACGGGTTTATCTTAAACCTTCCCTCCCCCACTGAAAACACTCTCCCAAGGACACAGACTCCTACAAACCACAGCCCATTAATCCAACTATGGAATGGAACTTTTTCTTCCCACTAACTTTTTTTTAAGTTGTTTTTAAGAGTTAGTATAAAAGCCCAAGGTACAAGTTTAAGGAGCACTTTAACTTAGGTGATTGGCATAAGAGGGAGGCCACGTCTCTCAAGACCTCAAGCCTCTGACCCTGTATGAAGTAAGCCACAAAAGAGGTCTAGGTTTTGTTTTTTAGTTTTTTTGTTTGAGACAGTGTCTTGCTCTGTTCCCAGGCTGGATGATCTTGGCTGACTGCAACCTGCCTCCCAGGTTCAAGAGATTTCTCCTGCCCTAACCTCCTGAGTAGCTGGGATTACAGGCAACCATTTTAGTTTTTGTGGGTTTTTTTGGTTGTTGTTTTTTTGTTTTTTTTTGTTTTTTTTGAGACGGAGTCTTGCTCTGTTGCCCAGGCTGGAGTGCAGCGGTGTGATCTCAGCTCACTGCAACCTCTGCCTCCCCATTTCAAGCCATTCTCCTATCTCAGTAAAAGGATTACAGGGGTGTGCTATCACACCCAGCTAATTTTTGTATTTTTAGTAGAGATGGGGTTTCACTATGTGAGCCAGGCTGGTCTCCAACTCCTGACCTCCTGATCCACCTGCCCTGGCCTCCCAAAGTGCTGGGATTACAGGTGTGGGCCACTGCACCCGGTCCAATTTTTGTATTTTTAGTAGAGACAGGGTTTCATCATGCTGGCCAGGCTGGTTTCAAACTCCTTACCTCAGGCGATCCGCCTGCCTGGGCCTTCCAAAGTGCTGGAATTACAGGCGTGAGCCACCACACCTGTCCTTAGCAAGCACTTTTATCTCAACTGGATGCTGTGGTCTTTTAGTTGCTGGCATCAGGAGAGAAGCCAAAGGGCTAAAATTTTTGTTTTTTGTTTTTTGTTTTTGAGATGGAGTCTTGCTCTGTAGCCAGGGCTGGAGTGCAGAGGCATGATCTCAGCTCACTGCAACCTCCACCTCCCGGGCTCAAGTGATTCTCCTGCCTCAGCCTCCGAGTAGCTGAGATTACGGGCACCCACCACTACGCCCAGCTAATTTTTTGTATTTTTAGTAGAAATGGGGTTTCACCATGTTGGCCAGGCTGATCTCAAACTCCTGACCTCATGATTTGCCCACCCCAGCCTCCCAAAGTGCTGGGATTACAGGTGTGAGCCACCGCACCCGACCGAAATTTTAGTTTTTAAAGAGCATACATTTAGCACATTGATATTGTTAATCCCATTACACTCCAGCTAGAGCCTCCCGGTTCAAGCAGCAGGTGACCAGTCCCAGAGTATATTTTGCACATAACTACACCCACGTGTGTGATACAGCCACACCCTGCCTCCAATTGATTGCTAGTAAAACAATGGAGTTGCATGATTCTAAACATTCTGGTAACCTGTCTGTTTTTCCCTCCCTCTGTAGCCAGCTCCAGGACTGATTGATCATGACTTCTATAAAGGAGCAGGCAGCAATTAGCAGGCTCTTAAGTTTTTTACAAGAGTGGGACAACGCTGGCAAAGTTGCAAGGAGTCACATCCTTGACAAGTTCATTGAAACCAACCAAGGCAAGACTGCCCCTGAACTGGAGCAGGAGTTTTCCCAGGGAGCCAGTTTGTTCCTGATACGCTTGACCACCTGGCTTAGAATCACGTATCCTTTGCTGAACAGAAAAAAAATTAGGCAATCTTCAAAAATGAAAAGGAAAGGAGGTTGTCGAAAGAGTTTTCTCTTGATTCTAATATTTTAGAACAGGACATCTAGTGATTTAAAAAAAAAAAAAAGGGGGGTGGGATAAAAAAAATCCTTAGAGTCAAGCACTCTCTCAGCTTCCCATCTTCCCAACCTATAATTGTATCTTCTTTCTCACCCCTAATCTCTTGATCCCATCAGAGTTGAAGTAGGTATACCTTCATCTAGGGCTAATCCTCTGTTCTTCACTTGAACCTCTTCCTATCTCCTTATTCTTTCTCTCCTACAGCTTTAACCTTTACCTCATTACCAGTGTTTTTCAGCATTTATATATGCTGAAACCTCTTCTACTTTAAAAAATAAAATTGAATCCCTGTCTCAAATCTATATTCCATCCAATCCCAGTTTCTGCCTTTCATGGTGAAATTTCTATTTTTTTTTTTTTTTAAGACAGTCTTTCTCGTGGCCCAGACTGGAATGCAATGGCATGATCTTGGCTCACCACAAGCTCTGCCTCCCGGGTTCAAGCTATTCTCCTGCCTCAGCCTCCCAAGTATCTGAGACTACAGGCATGAACCACCATGCCCAGCTAACTTTTGTAGTTTTAGTAGAGATGGGGTTTCACCATGTTGGCCAGGCTGATCTCAAACTCCTGACCACAAAATGCTGGGATGATAGGCGTGCACCCCAATGAAGCTTCTTGAAAAGGTTGTTTAGAGGCCTGGTGCAGCGGCTCACACCTGTAATCCCTGCACTTTGGGAGGCCATGGTGGGTGGATCACCTGAGGTCAGGAATGCGCAACCAGCCTGGCCAAGATGGTGAAACCTTGTCTCTACTAAAAATACAAAAATAAGCTGGGCGTGGTAGCAGGCACCTGTAATCCCAACCACTCAGGAGGTTGAGGCAGGAGAATCACTTGAACTCGGGAGGCAGAGGTTGCAGTGAGCCGATATCACACCATTGCACTCCAGCCTGGGCCAGAGAGAAACTCTGTCTCAGAAAATTTAAAAAAAAAATTTTTTTTTAAATAAAGGTTGTCGAGTCTCCCTTTCTTCACTTCCTCTCCTCCCTTTTTTCCACTCACTGCCACCTGACTTCAATGCCTCCCACTCTACTGATGCAGGTCTTACTAAGGTTACCCATGTTTTTCCAGTTGGAAAACCCAGGGACTGCATCCTCAGTCCTTATATGGGACCTCTCAGTGGGATTTGTCAGTCACCTTTCCCACTTCTTAGAACAGTCCTGATTTCTGTGATACTGATTATCTTGGTTTCTGTGCATTTCCTGCTCTTCTTCAGCCATCCCTTAAATGCTGTTCCTTGGGATTCCATCCTCGTCCCTCTTCTCTGCTCACTCTCAGATTCTTCCTGAGGGACTAATCTATTGTCAAGATTCAACACCACTCTTGTATGAGGGCTTTCAAATAAGTATCCCTGGCCAGGCGCAGTGGCTCACGCCTATTATCCCAGCACTTTGGGAGGCCGGGGCAGGAAGATCACCTGAGGTCTGGAGTTCAAGCCCAGCCTGACCAACATGGAGAAACCCCATCTCTACTAAAAATACAAAATTAGCTGGGCATGGTGGCGCATGCCTGTAATCTCAGCTACTCAGGAGGCTGAGGCAGGAGAATCACTTGAACCCAGGAGGCAGAGGTTGTGATGAGCTGAGATCATGCCATCGCACTCCAGCCTGGGCAACAAGAGTGAAAAACAAAACAAAAAACAAATAAGTATCCCTGCCCAAATTTCTCTCTTGAATCTGAGTTCCCTAACTATATATCCAACTATTCCATACCCATATATCCGTCTTCACTCATATGCCACAAGATGAGGCTCACATGTCTGGCTTAGTAAACTAGGGGAATAGGGTGCCATTATGTGGAAGAGAACATAAGAAAAGGAGTAAGTTTGGGGGTAGATAAGTTTGGTTTGGGACATGTTGAGTTTGAGAGGTCAGGTGCCCACTATCACGTCCAGGATCCCTGGAGGCAGGTCAAGGCTGAAGACAGATTTGGTCACCATCAAGGTGATAGTTCAAGTTATACGTGGATTTGAGGATATTCCTGCTCTGTGTGCCCATGGCACTCTACAGATTCATCTCGTACCCTTTTACTGTATATTTCTCTCCTTGCCTGAACCCTCTCACCTCTAAAACCTCTCCTTGAGCCATGCTCAGTGGCTTACACCTATAATCCCAGCTACTTGGGAGGCTGAAGTGGGAGGATCACTTAGGCCTTGGAGTTTGAAGCTGCAGTGAGCTGTGATCACACCACTGTGCTCCATCCTGGGCAACAGAACAAGACCTTATCTCTATAAAAGTAAATAAACAAACCCCCTCCTTATTTGACCAACTCCTACTCTATTATTCAGGTCTCAGTTTAAACATCACTTTCTCAGGAAGCACATTTCTGAGCTCCAGGCTGGCTTAGGTTCCGTTTTTATATATGCTCATAGACTTCCACTGTCTTAATAGTCATTACATGTTATTGTTATTACCTGCTTAATATCTCTGTTTCCCCCCACTGGATTGTAAGATCTCTGAAGGCAAGAACTGCATCTGTTCTACTTACCTCTATATTTCTAACATGTAGCACAGTGCCTGGCACAGCTTTGCTCAGTAAAGGAATGAATGACCCAGCATCTACAGCTGGACGGAATTAAAGGTTTAAGTAAACACAGCTCTTTTTCTTACATTTAAGTTATTTGATAAAATTATTTTTCAGACTCAGGCTTGTAACACGGGCCAAAGGGAATAACCACAGAATACATCTGTAGGTTTACCCAAATGTTCTTAGATTTTTTTACTTTCATTTTTTGAGACAGGGTCTTGCTCTGTTGCCCAGGCTGGAGTACAGCAGTGCAATCATAGCTCACTGCAGCCCCAAACACCTGGACTCAAGGGATCCTCTCACCTCAGCTTCCCAAACTGCTAGGACTGTAGGTGTGCACCACCACACCCAGCTAATTTTTCTGTTTTTAAAATTTTTGTAGACATGGGGTCTTGCTGTATTGCCCAAGCTGTTCTCAAACTCCTGGCCTCACACGATCTTCCCACCTCAGCCTCCTAAAGTGCTGGGACTACAGGTGTGAGCCACCACACCCAGTCTGTTCTCAGATATAATTGTGCATAAAAGAAGTTTAAAATGCAGATTGCCAGTTACCTACTCACCCCTACCCAGAAGGTTCTGCTTTAGTAGATTGAGGGTGGGACCCTGGACCCTTATTTCTAACAAGTACTCGGTGTGGCTTTAGTGCCAGTGGTCCACAGGTTATGCTTTGAGAAACATTGCAGCCTAGTTGTGATAGGAGCCTAAAACGGCTCCTATCCCCACAACTCATGACACTAACCTCACCAAGGCCCTAGCTTTGCTGCCAAATCTCCAGTTCCTTTATCCTTCCTTGTCTTACTGGACAATATTTTCCATTTGGCCGCAGGGTAAGATGAGTAAGGCAGGGTCGCACAGGTGCAGGGTCAGATCCGTCCATTGAACACTGTGATGTTTTACTCATCTCATGGATATTTGTTGTTGTTTGAGACAGAGCCTCACTCTCACTCTGTCACCCAGGCTGGAGCAGTGGTGCCATCACAGCTCACTGCAGCCTCAACCTCCCAGGCTCAGGCCATCCTCCCACCTCAACCTCCCGAGTGGCTGGGACTGCAGGCATGCACCACCATACCCCTAGCTAATTTTATTTTATTTTTTGTAGGGACAGGATCTTGCTGTTGCTATTTCCCAGGCTGGTCTCAAACTCCTGGGCTCAAGCAACCCTCCCACCTTGACCTTCCAGAGTGCTGGGATTAAAGTTGTGAGCTACCCACCATGCCTGGGCCATGGACTTTTTAATATTAATTTGATTATTTTATTTTATTTTATTTTATTTTATTTTATTTCATTTATTTTTGAAACGGAGTTTCGCTTTGTTACCCAGGCTGGAGTGCAATGGCACGATCTCGGCTCACCGCAACCTCCGCCTCCTGGGTTCAGGCAATTCTCCTGCCTCAGCCTCCTGAGTAGCTGGGATTACAGGCACATACCACCACGCCCAGCTAAATTTTTTTGTATTTTTAGTAGAGACGGGGTTTCACCATGTTGACCAGGATAGTCTCGATCTCTTGACCTTGTGATCCACCCGCCTCGGCCTCCCAAAGTGCTGGGATTACAGGCGTGAGCCACTGCGCCAGGCTGATTATTTTAAATAGTACATTGAAATATTATTTGACGACTGAGTTTTTTGGTGCCCCTTTAAATTTCAGATCCCGAGCAAGTACCTTCCTCACCTCACCCTAGTTCTGGCCTTGCTTGACCACTGCCTCTTCTTCTTCTTTTTTTTTGAGACAGTCTGTCACCAGGCTGGAATGCAGTGGCACCATCTCAGCTCACTGCAACCTCTGCCTCCCAGGCTCAAGCGATTCTCCTGCCTCAGCCTCCTGAGTAGTTGGGACTACAGGCATGCACCACCATGCCCAGATAATTTTGTGTTTTTACTAGAGACAGGGTTTCACCATGTAGGCCAGGACGGTCTTGATCTCTTGACCTCGTGATCCGCCCTCCTTGGCCTCCCAAAGTGCTGGGATTACAGGTGTGAGCCACGGTGCCTGACCCGACAGCCTCTTCTTTAACTGTCCTCTCTTCTACCTTCTCCCGCTGTTTCTCGGTTGCTATTGCAGGATCTCTCCCACCCCAATTCCCCACTTAAACATCAGTGTGTCTGAGCATTCTGTGTTCAGCCCGCTGCTTTTCTTACTTGGTCATTGCACTTATTACATTAGGCATTACATTATTCTTCATTTCTCAAGTGTCAATCATAGTGCCTTACGTTTAGGAGGTACTCAGTGCTTACTAAATGAATGAACCATGCTTTGCTTTTCTTTTTTTTCCTATTTTTCTTTTTTTTATGTTTTTCATTTTTATTCTGCACTTATTGGTAAGATACTTGCAATGAACCATGCTTTTAATAAACAGTTGTAGATTCAGTATTCTACACCCAGAATTATTCATGATCTCCCAACCTTTTGCAAACTTGTCATACAACAGAGAAAATAGACTGCCTGAATTGATACAGTGTTTTGAATTAGCAAAAACCCACTTCTCCTACCCAGCCCTCCAGTTATAGCATATTTTGGAAGAAAACAATATAGCATCATAGCATCATTATTTTTTGCAAAATTGACTACCACATAGTCCCACATAAGACTAAACCCTTTTTTCAACCTTGAACTTTCAGAATAGATGAGTAAAACTAAGGATTTATATATTAAATGATAAAATTGTTAGTTACCATTTATTGAGGGTTTTTTGTGTATGTGGGGGTTTTTTTGTTTCTGTTTTGTTTTGGTTTGGTTTGGTTTGGTTTTGAGATGGAGTCTCCCTCTGTCACCCAGGCTGGAGTGCAATAGCATGATCTCAATTCACTGCAACCTCCGCCTCCGGGTTCAAGCGATCCTCCTGCCTCAGTCTCCTGAGTAACTGGGATTACAGGTGCCCACTATCACGCCCAGCTAATTTTTGTACTTTTTTGGTAGAGATGAGGTTTCACCATGTTGGACAGGTTGGTCTCGAACTCCTGACCTCAGGTGATCCACCTTCCTCAGCTTCCCAAAGTGCTGGGATTACAGGTGTGAGCCACCTCACCCAGGCTATTTTTTTATGTTCTAGACACTCAGATATATACTGTACAAATATTATCTCATTTGGGCCTAACACCCAGTCTAATAGGTAATTGGTATTATTCCATTTCATAATAAGAAGATGAGCCTAGAAAAGGTTGAGTAATTTACTAGCAAATGGTAGATATAAGGTTAGAACCTTGTATATCTGCCCAAAAACCTATACACCATCGTGTTTCCTACTCAGTGGACAGTGCAGACCACAGCTCCACCTGCAACATCACACAGGGAGTTCATCTGCAAAGCCCCCTCCCTCCATTTGTCTACAAGCCAGAAGGCCTAACAGTAAAAGTTAGAATCGGAATCAGACTGCCTAGGTTCAAATCTTGGTTCCAGCAGTTCACTGTGGGACCTTGGACAAGTTATTGACCTGAGATTTTTACCTCATGTTACTCAGGAAGTAAATGGAAATACTAATAGCACCCACTGGAGGGCCGTGGTGAGGATTACATGAGACAATGCAAGCAAAGCAGTAAGCACAGTGCACACGACAGGAGCTGGTACTTGTCAGCCACTGCTGACCGTGTGGCCCCAATATTGCTCCTTTATCCCATGTTCTTAGATACAGGACTCAAACAATGTGTCCTGGAACTAATTCCTGGAAATATGTATAGTGAATGACGACGAAAACAAGACAAGCCGGGTGTGGTGGCTCACGCCTGTAGTCTCAAAACTCAGGGGAGGCAGAAGCAGAAGGATCACTTGAGCCCAGGACTTCAAAACCAGCATGGGCAACATAGCAAAACTCCATTCTCCATGAAAAGGAAGAAAAAAAAACAAACAAAAAACAAAGCTGGCACAGTGGCTTATGCCTATAATCCCAACGCTTTGGAAGGCAAGAGGATTGCTTGAATTCAGGAGATTAAAACCAGCCTGGGCAACATAGTGAGACGCCTGTCTCTACAAAAAATACAGGAAGAATAACAGCTGGACATGGTGCCACGTACCTGTAGTCCCAGCTACTCAGGATATTGAGACAGGAGGATCACTTGAGGCCACGAGTTCAAGGCTACAGTAAGCTGTGATTGCACCACTGTGCTCCCGCCTGGGCAACAGAATGAGCCCCTCTCTAAAAAAAAAAAAAAAAAGAAAGAAAGAAAGAAAAAGAAAGACTAGCCCAGGACAAAGGAAACAGGAGGTGATAAAAGTTGGTCAGCCTAGCTGGAAACTGAAGAAAAAGTGGAGAATGCACTGAGGCAGGAACAGGGGCAGGGGTTGAGGGAGCGGGGTGGGGACAATGTAGGAATAAAAAGACCACCATGTGGGCTGATGCCTGGCCCTAGCTATGGCGGCAACAGGCAGGGCAGCCTGCCTCCAGAGCAAACACTATTTTTGCAGTAAAGAGCCTTTCCTAATGAGCCAATCTGTCTCTACTTCTATTGGCATCCTGGGAACCAGGGTGCAGCAGAGATAATTCGCTTCACACACACCCCCCCTCCACACCCAAACAAAGCACCATTACCTCCAACCCATTACATTAGCCTTTATCAGCCTTGGAGGCTCTCAGTCATCTTCCATGAGCTGCAATAATTTCAGCTAATTTCTTAAGTGTTCTAAGAGCCTCTGATGTGTTATGAGCCTAGTAATTGTTGACTGGTTCCTTTTCTGTTGTGGCTTGATTTCATACCTTGTATCTAAGCTGATGCGTGCTTTGGGTGCTTTATTATAATGAGGCTTTTTGCAAAGACTCACATTAAAAAATAACATTAAATACTGAGGTTGTTTTAAATCAGTTTAATTTTTCCACCATCTCCTATTATTCTTATTAGGAAGCCAATTCTTCACAAGGATAGTGACCTCCAGTGTAAAACTTTGAGTAAGTACAAAATTGAGAATTAATGATGAAGCTTGTTCTTTTTAGGGAAATCTAAGAATGAGACACAAAGTCATGAACTATGCTGAGACCAAGGATGCAGTGGGCACGGCTTAGAGAGGTTTGGGATCTTGACTTCCAGCTTCTCCAGAGACTCTGAATTTATCAGAGCCTCCTTGTTCCCTAGAGAGCCTGTCAGAGCCAAGGTGGCTAAAGTACCACAGAGGGGCTTCCTGGAGAACAGTGAACAGCCAGCGCCCCTTCCCCCCAACCCTGTTTGCCACTTCCCATTCAGCTGGTGGCCCCTCTCAGGGTAAAGGGGCATAGTTCAGCTACTTGACCACCCTGGGCCACCCACCAGAGATCAGGCATGGGATCTGGCTTCTGTGTGAAAAACCACCCTGAAATTCACTCTTTAACTTCTCATACAGCTATATGACTGGTTGTTGTTTAGAAAAGCTTCTCAAGTCCATTGGCATCTTCCTATCAGCTGTAAGCAGGTGAGTGCTGTTCTAGCGTGCTTCTGGGGTCTCAGTGGCACCTCGGGCTCATGATGTCCTTGGCATTCACACCACCCAGGGCCATGGATTCCTGTTCCCAGTGGGCTCCTTGTAGCTCTCAGATGGGCCCAGAGGTAATGTCCACTGGGCTTCTGCTGTAGCTGCTCCTTCATCCCGTGCTCTCCAGTGACACTTTACTAGTCAATACCTCTCAGTTGTGAATTACAGAAAACCAACTCATGTTGGACTCAGAAAAAGGAAAATTATTGGCTCACTTAACTGGAAAAACCCAGAGAGAAGAAATATATATTTCAGGCCTGACTAGATCCAGGCCCAAACAATTTCATTAGTACTTGGTCTCCCCCTCCATCTTTTCCCATATTTCTGTCTCTTCTCCTCCGTGTTCATAAACCTCTGAGTGCCGTGGTCTTCAGAAGCTCCAGACACACTAAAAAAGGAGCAGATCCTTTCCACAGCTTCCCAAGAAAGTCCCAGGCTTTCAGCATCATTGGACCAATTTAGGTCTCATGCCCAGCCCCAAACCAATTTCTACAGTCAAAAGGGTGACATACCCTGTCACCTCCTCACCCCACCAAAACTACATGGCCCATGAGTGACAGAGGGGTGATTCCCCAAGTGACAGTTGAGGTGCTATTACAAGAAGGAGAGGCTGGGCGTGGTGGCTGACTCCTGTAATCCCAGCACTTTGGGAGGCTGAGGTGGGTGGATCACGAGGTCAGAAGCTCGAGATCATCCTGGCCAACATGGTGAAACCCAATCTCTACTAAAAATACAAAAATTAGCCAGGCATGGTGGCAGGCGCCTGTAATCCCAGCTACTCGGGAGGCTGAGGCAGGAGAATTGCTTGAACCCGGGAGGTGGAAGTTGCAGTGAGCCAAGATCACACCACTGCACTTCAGCATGGTGACAAGGGCAAAACTGTCTCAAAAAATAAAAAAATAAAAAGAAGAAAGAGAACAGATGCTGGAATGCCAAAACCAAGAAATGTCCCTAGTATCTAATTCCAGTATCTCCTGCTGGAAGGAAGAATTTCTACACTCTTGTATCACTTTACCTGTGGACATTTCCCTGGATAGGAGGGCACAGTCTGTGAAGGGTCCTTAGGATCTCTTTGAAAGGTCAGTGCAAAGGAACTTCACAAGAGTTTTATTTCTACTTTTCTATCCCTCTGGACAGTAATCGGTACCTTAGAGAATTTCTTGAGGTTGGAGGTGTCCTAACACTCTTGGAAATACTTGGGCTGGAGAAGATCACGGAGGAGGCCAAGAAGGAGTCCGTCAAACTACTTCAGGTTATTGCAAACTCTGGCAGGAAGTACAAGGAGCTCATTTGTGAAAGCTATGGTGGGTACCGTGTATGACAAGCTGTGGCTCCCTAGTGGCCTCGATGAAATGGTGGTAGCATCCACCACTACTGTAGGAAAACACATCATAGAACTGGAAGAACAGGAAACTTTGTGTGTTCCTGTCCACGTCCAGATTTATGATTCTCCTGATTCATCATTTGCTCAGATTTTTCAGTGGTGGTTTTAGAAATACTTCTCCTTTTTAAACATATCCTCTTTGAGGCATCTATTCAAAGATTTGTTGAGCTGTGGCCCAGTATCTTTTGTGAAATTGAGTTATGAATAACTCTAGACATAAAATCAAAGGGCAGGCGCGGTGGCTTATGCCTGTAATCCCAGCACTTTGGGAGGCTGAGGTAGGTGGATCACCTGAGGTCAGAATTTTGAGACCAGCTTGGCCAACATGGTGAAACCCCATCTCTACTAAAAATACAAAAATTAGCCTGGTGTGGTGATGCATGCCTATAGTCCCAGCTACTCAGGAGGCTGAGGCAGGAGAATCACTTGGACCTGGGAGACAAAGGTTGCAGTGAACTGAGAACTCACCACTGCATTCCAGCCTGGGCTACAGAGCAAGACTCTGTCTCCAAAAAAACAAAAATAAAAAATAAAAATAAAAAACAAAGAAAAGCAAAAAGAGCCAGGCGCGGTGGCTCAAGCCTGTAATCCCAGCACTTTGGGAGGCCGAGGCGGGTGGATCACGAGGTCAAGAGATCGAGACCATCCTGGTCAACATGGTGAAACCCCATCTCTATTTCAAAAAAAAAAAAATACAAAAAATTAGCTGGGCATGGCGGCACGTGCCTGTAATCCCAGCTACTCAGGAGGCTGAGGCAGGAGAATTGCCTGAACCCAGGAGGTGGAGGTTGCGGTGAGCCGAGATCGTGCCATTGCACTCCAGCCTGGGTAACAAGAGTGAAACTCCGTCTCAAAAAAAAAAAAGAAAAGCAAAAAGAAATAAAATTATTGAATACCTGCTGTGTGCTAGATGTATACCAGGGATACAAAATACCTGCTGTGTGCTAGATGTGCTAGGGATACAAAAATGAATACAATACAGTCCTATCCTCAGAGAGTTTATAGGCTGGTGAGAAAAGTATAATCTAGTTTTTTTTTTTTTTTTTTTTTTTTTGAGACAGAGTCACATTCTGTCGCCCAGGATGGAGTACAGTGGCACAATTTCAGCTCACTGAAACCTCTGCCTCCCGGGTTCAAGCAATTCTCATGCCTTAGCCTCCCAAGTAGCTAGAATTACAGGCATGTACCACCATGCCTGGCTAATTTTTATTATTTTTAGTAGAGGCAGGATATGGCCATGTTAGCCATGGCTGGTCTCGAACACATGAGCTCAAGTGATCCACCCACCTTGGCCTCCCAAAGTGCTGGGATTACAGGCATGAGCCACCACGCCTGTCTCAATCATTTTTTTTTTCCTTGGGACAGAGTATCACTATGTCACCCAGGCTGGAGTGCAATGGTCTGATCTCAGCTCACTTCAATCTCCGCTTCCTGGGTTCAAGCAATTCTCCTGCCTCAGATTCCTGAGTAGCTGGGATTATAGGTGCAGACCACCATGCCAGCTAATATTTTCTAATTTTAGTAGAGACGGGGTTTCACCATGTTGGCCAGGCTGGTCTAGAACGGTCTAGAACTCCTCACCTCTTTTTTTTTTTTTTTTGAGACGGAGTTTCGCTCTTGTTACCCAGGCTGGAGTGCAATGGCGCGATCTCGGCTCACCGCAACCTCCGCCTCCTGGGTTCAGGCAATTCTCCTGCCTCAGCCCCTGAGCAGCTGGGATTACAGGCACGCGCCACCATGCCCAACTAATTTTTTGCACCTTTAGTAGAGACGGGGTTTCACCATGTTGACCAGGATGGTCTCGATCTCTTGACCTCGTGATCCACCGCCTCGGCCTCCCAAAGTGCTGGGATTACAGGCTTGAGCCACCGCGCCCGGCGCTCCTCACCTCTTGATCCACCCACCTCAGCCTCCCAAAGTGCTGGAATTACAGGCATGAGCCACCACACCCAGACCCGACCCAATAATTTTAATATAATCTATGAAGTACTCCAAGTGAGGCGTGTAAAAGAGATACCATCACCCACATCTCCCTTTTTCTTTCTTTCTTTTTGTTTTTTTTGTTTGTTTGTTTGAGTTGAAGTCTCACTCTGTTGCCCAGGCTGACGTGCAGTGGCGCAATCTCAGCTCACTGCAACTTCTGCCTTCTGGGTTCAAGTGAGTCTCCTGCCGCAGCCTCTCAAATAGCTGCGACTACAGGTGCCTGCCCCAACGCCCAGCTGACTTTGGTATTTTTAGTAGAGATGGGGTTTCACCACATTGGCCAGGCTGATCTCGAATTCCTGACCTTGTGATCCGCCTGCCTCGGCCTCCCAAAACTCTGGGATTACAGGAGTGAGCCACCAAGTCTGGCCTTTTTTATTTATTTATTTTTTTTTTTTTTGAGATGGAGTCTTGCTCTGTTGACCAGGCTGGAATGTAGTGGCACGATCCCGGCTCAGTGCAACCTCTGCCTCCTGGGTTAAAGCAATTCTTCTGCTTCAGCCTCCCAAGTAGCTGGGGTTACAGGCACCCACCACCATACCCAGCTAATTTTTTTATTTTAGTAGAGATGGGGTTTCACCATGTTGACCAGGCTGGTCTCGATCTCTTGACCTCGTGATCCACCCGCCTCGGCCTCCCAAAGTGCTGGGATTACAGGCTTGAGCCACCGCGCCCGGCCTTGATTAAGTGAGTTAATATTTGTAAAACCATTTTGCAAACTGCTGAGTAGTATACAAGTGTTATCATATAGCAATAAAAATGCATGTTTTATTTGTAAATTGTGCAGAGCCATTTTAAATTTTAAAACACAGATTTTGGCATGCCTGTGCTGCAACAAAATCCTCCAGCCACATAGCTCTGAGGTAAACAAGCTATAAGGTAAACAACATGAGAACCAAGCCTCAATTTTGCTTTGGTTCATCGGGCTTGGTTGAAGCACTCTTAATCCTATTCATATTATGTAATCTTGACTGGGGATTGTTTTCATAAATCCCTTCCAATTCAGCATTTCCTCTCTTCTTTGCTCAGGTGTACGATCCACAGCAGAATTTTTAGCAAAGTCTCAGTCAGAAGAGACCCAGGAGGAAGTGCAGGTTCTGTTGGATTCTTTGGTCCATGGCAATCCTAAGTACCAGAATCAAGTGTATAAAGGTCTAATAGCTTTGCTGCCCTGCACGTCCCCCAAAGCCCAGCAGCTGTCCCTGCAGACTCTCAGGACTGCCCAGGTGAGCCAAGGCTGCATGCTCCTGTGGTTCCGATTCAAATGCAATAATCTTACAATTACCTTCCACAGTTGCACTCCACATGGGCATGAGAAATGGGGCTCAGCCTCCCACTGCATGTCTGTTGTTCAATCAGCATTACTTCCAGAAGGCCAAGGTAGGGCAGAGAGTTCATGTCTTCCAGCAGAGTGATTTGTCCTGTTTACTTAAGGATCAGAAAGATGTTGGCAGACTTAAAAGTGGTTGAGACAAGCAACAAGGATGATGAAAGGACTGTAGAAAAGATTAAAGGAGTCGATTTGATAGGGAAAGAATAATGGTGCATTTGTAGACAGCATGTAAGTGAAGGGACCAGATCTCCAGTGCTGGGGAAGGCTTTTTTCTTGTTGGCTTTTGCCCTTCTCTCAGACAGTGCCCTAGAATGCAAGTGAAATCGGATTTGGGGCATAGTGAGCATATGAAGACATGGTGCCTTTGTAGAGAGGGGATAGAGGCTCAAAAAGTAGCTTTAAGATGAACCATCAAGCCAGGCGCATCAGCCTCCCAAGTGGCTGGGGTTATAGGCACCCGCCACCATGCCCAGCTAATTTTTGTATTTTAGTAGAGATGGGGTTTTGCCATGTTGGCCAGGCTGATCTCAAACTCGAGACCTCAGGTGATCCACCTGTAATCCCAGCATTTTGGAAGACTGCAGCAGGCAGATCACTTGAGGTCAGGAGTTGGAGACCAGCCTGGCCAACATGGTGAAGCCCCATCTCTACCAAAAATACAAAAATTAGCCGGGAGGCCGGGCGCGGTGGCTCTAGCCTGTAATCCCAGCACTTTGGGAGGCCGAGGCGGGTGGATCACGAGGTCGAGAGATCGAGACCATCCTGGTCAACATAGTGAAACCCCGTCTCTACTAAAAATACAAAAAACTAGCTGGGCGTGGTGGCCTGTGCCTGTAATCCCAGCTACTTAGGAGGCTGAGGCAGGAGAATTGCCTGAGCCCAGGAGGCGGAGGTTGCGGTGAGCCGAGATCGTGCCATTGCACTCCAGCCTGGGTGACAAGAGCGAAACTCCGTCTCAAAAAAAAAAAAAAAATTAGCCGGGCGTGGTGGCACACGCCTGTAATCCCAGCTACTTGGGAGGCTGAGTTCAGAGGATCTCGTAGCCTGAGAGGCAGAGATTACGGTGAGCCGAGATCACACCGCTGTACTCCCTGGGCTTTTAAAAAAGCAAGACCTTTCTCGTAAAAAGAAAGAAAAAGGTCAGGCGTGGTGGATGGCGCCTGTAATCCCAGCACTTTGGGAGGCAGAGGCCAGTAGATCCTGAGGATGGGAGTTCAAGACCAGCCTGACCAACATGGAGAAACCCCATTTCTACTAAAAATACAAAATTAGCCAGGCATGGTGGTGCATGCCTGTAATCCCAGCTACTTGGGAGGCTGAGGCAGATGTTGAACCCAAGAGGCAGAGGTTGCAGTGAGCCAAGATCATGCCTTTGCACTCCAGCATGGGCAACAAGAGCTAAACTCTATCTCAATAAATAAATAGACAAATTTAAAAATAATAATAACTGGGTGTGGTAGCATGTGCCTATAGTCCCAGCTGCTCCAGAGGCTGTGGTGGGAGGATCACTGGAGCCCAGGAGTTCGAGGTTGCAATCAGCTATGATGGCCCACTGCATGCCAGCCTGAGTGATCAAATGAGACCCTGTCTCTAAAACAATTCTAAAAACAGATCAGATTATCATCATTATTTTATTTCCACAGTTTCCATTTATTAAGTGCCTCATACATGCCAGCCGCTGTTAGGGGCTTATCTACACTCCCTCTCTTCGTCTTCACTACAGCTGATGGAGACAGACATTATTCTCCTTTTTCAAAGATGGTGGAACTGAGCTCAGTAAAGTGTGTTAAGTGACATATCCAAGGCCACATGCTATGTAGAAGGTGTTTACCAAGGAAGAATTTAAATCAACTGTCTCCAAAGTCCTTATTCTTTCTACATACCATTCTACCTCTTTGAAAAAGGGTAAGATATGGCCAGGTACAGTGGCGCACACCTATAATCCCAGCACTTTGGGAAGCTGAGACGGGCAGATCGAGTTTGACACCAGCCTGGCCAACATGATGAAACCCTGTCTCTACTAAAAAACAAAATTTCTGGGCTTGGTGTCTTATGCCTGTAATCTCAGCTACTTGTGAAGCTGAGGCAGGAGAATCGCTTGAACCCGGGAGGTGGAGGTTGCAGTGAGGTGAGATCATACCACTACACTCTAGCCTAGGTGACAGAGTGAGAAATCTGTCTCAAAAAAAAAAAAAAAAAAAAAAAAAAAAAAAAAATGGGAAGAAAAGAAAAGAAAAAGGGCAATGACAGTGATAGAGGGAAAACAGAAAAAACGGGGCTGGAAAAATCAAGGGAAAAAAGTTTGCATAAGGGGGACATGACCGGCGGGTCAGATGCAACAAAGGGATTCAGTAAGAGTAGAATAGAAAGACAGGCCCAGCAGGAAAAGTTTTGGTGAATTCAGAGACTGTCTTTGGCAGGAAAAATTAAATCACAGCATCCTGTCAAAGGATGAATGGGGGATGAAGAAGTGGCTTCTCTTAGGAAGCTTAGATGTAAAGGGAAAAAAGAGCAATAGCAAAGGAAGAGTTGAAGGACAATGTTGTTAAATATGGATGAGCTTGAGGATGTTTAATGCTACAAGAAGGGAACCAATGCATGGGTAAAGTTTGGAGAGACAGAAAAAAGGGGCTGTCTGATGGGATGAGGTTCCTGAGGAAGAGAAGATTTTACAATCTTGGATGAGTTCCATTCTCCTTGCCCTGTGTCCTCTCTCCCCTAGCCAGAGTAGGCGGCCTTGTTTCTGCACCTCTAGCAGGTAGCCTCATTTAATGCCTCCTGAGCTAGAGAGTTCAGTGGCAGCCTCAGCCTAGGCCCAGTGACTTATCACTGCCCTCCCTCCCTCTCCCCCATTCACCCAGGCTCCTGGCTGTTTGCAAGTCTGAGTTTCCTTTCTTCCAGGTGGACAAGATCTAAAGACTAACCACCTTGGGTGGGCACAGTGGCTCACGCCTGTAATCCCAGCACTTTGGGAGGCTAAGGTGGGCAGATCACTTGAGATCAAGAGTTTGAGACCAGCCTGGCCAACATGGCAAAACCTCGTCTTTACTAAAATAAAAGTAGCTGGGGGCCGAGTACAGTGGCTCATGCCTGCAGTCCCAGTGCTTTAGGAGGCTGAGGTGGGCAGATCACGAGGTCAGGAGTTCCAGACCAGCCTGACCAACATGGTGAAACCCCATCTCTACTAAAAATACAAAAATTAGCCAGATATGGTGGCATGCACCTGTAATCCCAGCCACTCAGGAGGCTGAGGCAGTAGAATCTCTAGAACCTGGGAGGTGGAGGTTGCAGTGAGCCGAGATCATGCCATTGCACTCCAGCCTGGGTGACAGAGAGAGACTCTGTCTCAAAAAAAAAAAAAATTAGCTGGGCGTGGTGGCAGGTGCCTGTAATCTCAGCTACTTGGGAGGCTGAAGCAGGAGCATCACTTGATCCCAGGAACCGGAGGTTGCAGTGAGCTGAGACTGTGCCACTGCACTTCAGCCTGGGCAACAGAGTGGGACTCCATCTTTGAAAAAAAAAGACTAACCACCTTGTCCTGTTGTCTGTCTTGTCAGCCAATTATTGGGACCACACACCCCAGCATCGTGGACTGCGTGCTGAAGGTTCTGGGCACTATGCACCTGGAAGTCCAGTATGAAGGTAGGGAGGCTACTCCAGACGGTAGGGGGGTGCCAAGAGCCAGCTGTCTCAGTTCTCCAGAGTTTTCTCTTAGTCACAAAGAGCCTTGATGTTGAGTATCTGGGACGGCCTTAGCAGTGGAAGATGCTGGTTCAGAAAACGTCAGTCACATCTGTGCCTTGCATCAGCCACAGGGTGCTGGAACGGTTATGGGAGTCTGCCTGGGTCCAGAGCTGGTTCTGGATCCCAGTCTTATGTGGTGCTTCCCAGCTAAACAGAAATCACCCTGAGGAATGTCCCTCTTCTCAGAAACTAAACTGAATAGTCATAGTATTAATTTGGTTGGTTGTTTTTGGTGGGTTTTTTTGAGACAGGATCTTGCTTTGTTGCCCAGGCTGGAGTGCAGTGGCACCATCATAGCTCACTGTGGCCTCAAACTCCTGGGCTCAAGAGATCCTCCCTCCTCAACCTCCCAAGTAGCTAGGACTACAGGTGTGCGCTACGACATCCACCTAATTTTTAAATTTTTTTGCAGAAACGGGGTCTCACTATGTTACCCAGGCTAGTCTTGAACTCTAGGCCTCAAGCATTACTCTCACCTTAGCCTCCCAAAGTGCTGGGATTACAGGCATGAACCACTACACCCAGCCAATGAGTTTTTATTTATTGAGAGCTTCTATGTGCCAGACACTTTCCATACATCACCTAATTTACTTCTGAAAATAACCATAAGAGGCCAGGCGTGGGGCTCATACCTATAATCCCAGCATTTTGGGAGGCAAGGCAGGTAGATCACTTGAGGCCAGAGGTTTGAGAGCAGCCTGGCCAACATGGCAAAACCCCATCTCCACAGGCATATGGTGGCATATGCCTGTAATCCGAGCTACTCAAGTGACTGAGGCACGAGAATCACTTGAACCTGGAAGGTAGAGGTTGCACGGAGCCACGATCATGCCTCTGCACTCCAGCCTGGGTGACAGAGCGAGGCTCCGTCTCAAAAAAACAGCAAAACAACAATAACAACAAGATAACCATTAGAGTACAAAGCCTGGGATGTATTAGGGATTCAAATGTTTACATGAATGAGTAGTAAAGATAGGTATTTTTGCCGGGCACGGTGGCTCAAGCCTGTAATCCCAGCACTTTGGGAGGCCGAGGCGGGTGGATCACGAGGTCGAGAGATCGAGACCATCCTGGTCAACATGGTGAAACCCTGTCTCTACTAAAAAATACAAAACATTAGCTGGGCATGGTGGCGCGTGCCTGTAATCCCAGCAGCTCAGGAGGCTGAGGCAGGAGAATTGCCTGAACCGGGAGGCGGAGGTTGCAGTGAGCCGAGATCGCGCCATTGCACTCCAGCCTGGGTAACAAGAGCGAAACTCTATCTCAAAAAAAAAAAAAAAAAAAAAAAGATAGGTATTTTTTATGTTTTTCAAGATAAAATAGTGAAGCACAGAGAGATTACATGTGCTTCCCAAGGTTACACAGCTATTGGATTCTAGCCAGATCCGCCTGACTCTAAAGTTTACGCTTTTAACATATAGCTCATGGCAGATATTTAAATAATATAATTTCCTTCCCTTTTCCTATAGTGGTTCAGAGGAAGGAGATTCTATTTTCAACAGGGGGAGATCAAGGAAGGGTTCACTGAGACGGTGTTGTCTGAACTGAGCTGTGGAGAGTGGGGAGGATTTTGGAAGGTCAAACGGAGCAGAGGAGGTCGTTCTGGAAAGGGGAATGGCAGGAAGGCAGACGTAGGGGAGTGCAGGGCGTGTCCTGGGAATAACGGGCAGGTCACTGGAGAAGGGATGATAAAGGTCGAGGTCTAGGAAAAGGTAGGCTAGGAGCAATGGAGGGCACCTTGCATGCCACGTAGGGTAGGTGTCAGCCTCTCCAGTATGCAGCATGGAGCCACTGACAGTGAGCCTGCTACAGGTGAGGGCTGAGGGAGTGCAGTGCCTCTGAAGATGGCCTGGGTGGTGCTGTGCCAGGCCGGCCAGAGCCACAGGGACACTCGAGGCTGGAGGCCAATTGGGAGGCATTGGGGGTGGTTCAAATGACAAAATAAGAATGTGCTGGTCCAGCTGGGAACATAGGCCCCAGGAAGAGAGCACAGACAGCACAGGGAACTGCCTGGTGAAGAGAATGAAGCAGTGTATGGATGTCAGAGCGGGCAAGGCCAGGAGACCAGGACAGAAAGGTCCGGTAAGCAGGAATGGTCTGGGCATCAGTATAGGGACAGGGACTCCTGTGTCCAGGATGACAGGCTGAGCCCCAGGTTCAGGAAACCTGGGGAGGAAGGCATAAGGGCCAGGCACTGAGGTTTAGCTACACAAGTGAGATCCTGGGGATGATCAACAAGGCTCTGGAGGCCACTTCCAACCTAGGCCTTTTCTGGGCAGCAGTGCCGAAACTGAATGTCAGGCATATTATTCCTTCAGCAACATAGTCGGTTTTTTTGTTTTTTGACCCCTGCAGGTCTGTGTGCATATGTGGCCCTTGTATGTTGAGAAATAATGCTGTGCTAAAATCTATTAGCAGCTGGAACAGAGTGTCCTGGCTGGAGAGGAGTCGCCAGTGAAGGAGTGGAGTGGTACAGGGACCTAAGAAATAGTCAGACCCTGCACCAGAGGGTTGTCACTGGCATTGGAGCAAGAGGATGACCTGGCAGTAGAATCGTGTTAGGAAGCTTAGTCTAACAATCCCAAAGACTAGATTGGGTAGCACTGAGAACTTCCTCTCCCCGCCCCACCTCTGTGTGGCAAACATGCCCACTCTGCATCCATCCAGCACTGCTCAGCTTAAGCACTGCCTCTCTAAGCTCTTCCCTGACCCTTCGACCCCTGCCCAAATGTCAGCCCTCCTTCCTTTGAACCACCCTGTCCCCACTTCCCCTCCTTTAACTCCCTCCATTAGGGCGGTATTCTCTAAAATGATGACTTCCCCTTACACAGACTGTGCACAATTTCAGTTCAACTGTCATGGCTTTTATCCTTATAGCCTCGGCACAGTGCCTAGCATGTCAGGTCCTCACTGCACATTTGCTGAGTGAGTGAGTGAGTGAGTGAGTGCTGCACATCGCCCTTCATTGGGATTACTCACCTCTATGCCCTTCTCCTCCAGACCTCTGAACAACAGCGCAGGTACTAGGTCTGATTCATCTCTTTCCCACTCAGGACCTAGAGCATGATGGGTACTCAGTAGAAGTTTGTTAAATAAATTCATGAAAAAAAGTCTTTTTTCTTTTTTGAGACAGGGTCTCACTCTGTTGCTTAGCCTGGAGCACAGTAGCACAGGCATGGCTCACTCCAGCCTTGACCTCCTAGGCTCAAGTCATCCTCCCACCTAAGCCTCCCAAGTAGCTGGGACTACAGGCATGCATCACCATGCCCAGTTAATTCTTTGTAGAGATGGGGTCTCCCTATGTTGCCTAGGCTGCCCTCAAACTCCTGGGCTCAAGTGATCCTCCTCCCTCTGCATCCCAAAGTGCTGGGATCACAAGTGCAAGCCACTGCACCCGACCAAAAAAAACCCTCATGCTGATGAAATCCTCCAGAGTTGAAACTGACCCCAGCTTCTTCCAATATCAGCCTAAGTTAGAGTCCTTCTGCATTTATTTAGTAACAGCTAACACTGTGGAAAAGGCAGTGGGAACATGACTCTGTGACTGCCTTTGGTTTGTTATAGAATCATGTGATAACAGTGAAACTACGTGCCCCAAGATAATTTCAGATATACCAGATGCACACACATACACACAAAAATGTCTGTTGAATGAATGTATTATTCTTATTTTAACCAGGCGCTTCAAAATAGTCTTCCTATTATTCCAAATGTAGAGAATGCATGTGCAATGATTGTCCACTCAGGGGCACTGTTTCACATGATCAGCATAGATGGGAAGTTAAGGGAGAGAAGAAATTTGCATGCCTTCAGTTGTCTCCTGAGGCAGGGAAGGAAAGTTCCGATGGGTCTTATATGTGCTCCCAACAGTGTATGACTGAAGAGGATTACAGAGTAATTTCTTTGAATTTGAGTATACCAAATTGCAAAACCAGAGTGAAGCCCCAAGATGCTGGCAGCAGTCAGCGTGGAGAAGCAGCCTGTGTCCAAGAGAAACCTGAGTGACTGCTGGGAGAAGAGTTTAGTGGGTGACAGGGACTGATCTCAGAAGGGCAGGGGTGGTTTGTTTCTTTAAACAAATATTCACTGAATATCTCTGATGTGCTAAGAACTGTGTGAGACACTGGGGTTTTGTTTGTGTTTGCCTGTTTGCATCGAGAAGGAGAAAAGTGAGTGTCTTGGAAGGAGAAGTGGGGGAGTGTCCACTCCACTCCCACGTAGTGTGTGTGTAGGGCAGGGCATGGGGTTATTGGCATCCTTCCCCTGAGAAAGCTACAGGGAAAGTGGCATCCTCTGGGCAGTGTCCACTGACAACAGGAGGTGGAGGGGCTTAGGGGCCTGGTGATTGTTTATCTTGCTGTGGGTGTCAGTGATGGAGGCAGCTGTTGGTGGCCTCACCTCCTTTTTCATCGAAAATGCCACCTTCCCCCACCACATCTACCAACCTGCCTGACCGGTAAGTCAGGTTAGCCACATCCTCTGCCCTCCTTCCCATTATGCTAGTGTCCCCGGTTCCTGTCACAGGCTCCCTCTTCTGCTTATTCTCTGAAGCACATTCCCTCAAAGACATTCCGTCTGTAGCTAGCCTCTCCCTGTTTCTCTGCTGGACCATCTCCACTGACGTGCAAATATGCTCTCTCTCTTCCATTTTTAAAAGAGGCCCTCTTTGGGAACCTATGGATTAAAAGAGATTTAAAAGACATGTACCAAAAAAAGGTAAAATTATAGCATTTAGGGAGGCACACCCCTCCTTGACCCCAAGTGGGCCCCCAGCTGTTCATTTCTTTGCCATTTCCTTCTACTTGACCTCCCAGCTGCTTTTGACCCAGCGGATCACTCCCTCGCTTTCTTTGTTGGCTGCTGTGATAGGAGTTTCCCTCCGCTCGCTGGTTGGGCCTTAGTCTCCTTCTCTTGTTTCTCCTGCTTCTCTACCAGACTGTTAGGTCAGGCTCTTCCTTCGCATCGCTGTACAATTTTTCCCTACGTGGTTTCCCATGTGGATGTTTGACAGACTTCTGAAATTTATGGCCAAAACAGACTTCTTGATTTTCTTCTCCCAGCCTGTCCCTCTTCCTGTTTTCCCTGTCTCAGTAACAGGGACCTCCACCAGCCCAACCACTCAAGCAAAACATGGAGGGCTAATACCAGATGCCCTTCGTTCTCTCACCACCCACCCCATCCCCTGCTTACCAAGTCCTCTAGGCTGTATCTCTGCTTACTTGCCCTGTCCCTGTCCCCCACTGTCATCACCTTAGTCTAACCTTAGTCTCACCCGCCGCCCTTTCTGGTTCCATTTTGTCCCCCTGTAATCCATTCTCTTGCTGCAGCCAGAATGATCATCTTAAAAATATATGGTCAGGCACAGTGGCTCCTGCCTGTAATCCCAGCACTTTGGGAGGCCAAGGAGAGTAGATCATTTGAGATCAAGAGTTGGAGACCAGCCTGGCCAACATAGTGAAACCCAGTGTCCACTAAAAATACAAAAAAATACTTTTTTATTTACCACTGTATGTCAGTGTATAAATAGCACTAAAAAAGGTAGCCCCTTAAATGTTTGTTGAATGAATGAATGAATTGGGACGAATGAATGAATGAATGAATTGGTACAAATGAATTGTGTGTACCCTGATTTGTGCTGTTAATCATCATATTGAGAATAAAATCTGAAATGTCTAAGGAGACAATATCTGTCTTCAGTGACCCTTTACTTCTTGAGTTCTTAGGGCCAAGGAAGAGGGTATAGAGAAGAAGAAAAAGAGAAGGTTTTTGGAGGAAGGTAGGAGATGCTAAGGCCTCTAGCGCTGAGGGTGGGTCTTCCAGTTACCTATTACTTATAACAAACCACTGCAAATGTAGTGCCATAATATGCTACCACTATTAGCCAGGTGTGGTGGCTCACAGCTATAATTCCAGCACTTTGGGATGGCAAGGCAGGTGGATCACGAGGTCAGGAGTTCAAGATCAGCCTGGTCAGCATGGTGAAACCCTGTCTCTACTAAAAATACAAAAATGAGCTGGGCATGGTGGTGCATGCCTGTAGTCCCAGCTACTCAGAAGGCTGAGGCAGGAGAATTGCTCAAACCCATGAAGTGGAGGTTGCAATGAGCCAAGATCATGCCACTGTACTCCAGCCTGGGCAACAGAGTGAGACTTCATCTCAAAAAACAAAACAAAACAAACAAACAAAACTACCACTATTTTATTATGCTCACATATTCTGTAGGTCAGGAATTTGAACAGGACACACTGGAGATGGATGATCTTTGCTCTACAATGTCTGGGGACTCATCTGTGAAGACAGCCGGGAGCCACAGCTGGTCTAGAATGGGGCTGTTGAGGACTGGTACCACTGACCTTTCCTTTTGCTCAGGCTCCAGAGTGTCTCCTGTCTTCACTTGACATTTGGATATGCTGCTCATCAAGAATATTTTTGCATTAATTTTAGAGTTTTGCCAGGTGCCAGTGGCTCACGCCTGTAATCCCAACACTTTGGGAGGCCAAGGCATGTGGATCACTTGAGGTCAGGAGTTTGAGACCAGCCTGGCCACCATGGTAAAACCCAGTCTCTACTAAAAGTACAAAAATTAGCCAGGCATGGTAGTGCATGCCTGTAATCCCTGATACTTGGGAGGCTGAGGCAGGAGAACTGCTTGAACCCAGGAGGCGGAGGTTGTAGTGAGTGGAGATCATGCCACTGCACTCCAGCCTGGACAACAGAGCGAGACTCCATCTCAAAAAAAAAAAAAAAAGTAAGTTTTTAATAAGATTCCATCAAAATAGTACTAATTTGCAGCTGAGCCAAGTGCTTCACCCTACTCCTGGCATAGGGTAGAGCAAGGGAGCTAGTCTTTTTATTTTTTTTTTTATTTTTATTTATTTATTTATTTATTTATTTTTTTTGAGATGGAGTTTCGCTCTTGTTACCCAGGCTGGAGTGCAATGGCGCGATCTCGGCTCACCGCAACCTCCGCCTCCTGGGCTCAGGCAATTCTCCTGCCTCAGCCTCCTGAGTAGCTGGGATTACAGGCTCGTGCCACCATGCCCAGCTAATTTTTTGTATCTTTAGTAGAGACGGGGTTTCACCATGTTGACCAGGATGGTCTCGATCTCTCGACCTCGTGATCCACCCGCCTCAGCCTCCCAAAGTGCTGGGATTACAGGCTTGAGCCACCGCGCCCGGCTAGTCTTTTTATTTTATTTATTTATTTAGAAACGAGGTCTCACTGTGTTACCCAGGCTGCTCTTAAACTCCTGGGCTCAAGCGATCCTGCTGCCTCAGCTTCCCAAAGAAGTGGTTACAGGCATGAGCCATCTTACCTGGCTTAGGGAGCTGGAGTCTATCAGAGCATGAAGCTAGGACTCCGCTGAGACTGTCAACTGCAGCACCTACACATGGTCTCTCCATGCAGCCCTGGCTTCTCACAGCTTGGCGGCTGGGTTCCAAGAGCAGGTAGCCAGGAACGAGCTTCTCCAACATTCTAGACCAAAGCACTGTATGGCCTTTTTTGACCTTGCTTCATAAGTGACAAAGCATCGCCTCCTACCCTGACTCAAGAGAAGCACATAGATCCGACTCCTCTACGAACAGAGAGTCAAATATTTTTTTTTTTTTTGGCCAACTTTTGTTTTGTTTTGTTTTTGAGACAAAGTCTCACTCTGTCACCCAGGCTGGAGTGCAGTGGCATGATCACAGCACACTGCAGCCTCAACTTCCTGGGCTCAGGTGATCCTCCCACCTCAGTCTCCTAAATAGCTGGGACTACAGGCATGTACCACCATGCCCAGCTAATTTTTGTATTTTTTGTAGAGAGGGGATTTTGTATGTTGCCCAGGCTGGTCTCTAACTCCTGGGCTCAAGCAATCCTTCTGCCTTGGCCTCCAAAAATGCTGGGATTACAGGCATGAGTCACCACACCCAGCCTATGGCTAAGTTTTAAAACCACTACAGTGGGATATGTCAGACCTGAGGGACATACGTAGTGATAGCTTTATGTCTGTGCAAGTGAGATAGGCTTCTCTCTCTTCCTTTTCCTCCCTTTTCTCAAGGGAGGGGTGGCGAAGGAGCATTGTGTGCAATGCCATGGGAACACCCTGCTGCCTGGTTCCCCTGCCACAGGAGGTTCTGATTGTTATTGGCACGTTTTTCACTTTGAAGTAAAAATAACCAGGCAGCCAGGGGTGGTGGCTCATGCCTGTAATCCCAGCACTCTAGGAGGCCGAGCTGAGTGGATCACCTCAGATCAGGAGTTCAAGACCAGCCTGGTCAACATGGCGAAACCCCATCTCTACTAAAAATACAAAAATTAGCTGGGTGTAGTGGCACACACCTGTAATCCCAGCTACTCGGGAGCCTGAGGGAGGAGAATTGCTCCAACCCAGGAGGCAGAAGTTGCAGTGAGCCAAGATCACGCTACTGCACTCCAGTCTGGGCAGACTCCATCTCAAAAAGAAAAAAGAAAAGAAAAGAAAAAAAAAAAAACAGGCAAAGGAGACTGACTCCTACATCCATTAATTTCTTAGTTTTTTTTTTTTTAATCACAGAATTCAGATTTTTAGAAGTTCTTTTAATGATTATCCTATTTAACCTGAGAAAGCAAAATCGAAATGAAGGAAGGACTTCTCCAAAGTGGTCATACCTGGAACTCACCTCCATTTATCTTTGCTTTGAAGTAGAAAATGCAGTTTCCACCCAGGGAGGATTGCTCTTCCAGGAATGAGTGGTATCAGGACTGGCAGTCTAAGCCGTAGAAGCAGTTACTTATTAGTCTCCCTGGAGAAGAGAAATTTAAAAGTTATAGAAGTTTTTCTGAAGAAGAAATTAATGAATTCTGTTGGAAATTTGAAGTATGTGTGTGTGTGTATCAATGTATTAGTACTCCTTTTACAGATAATTTTTTTTTTTTTTTTAAGATGAAGCCTCACTCTGTTGCCCCAGCTGGAGTGCCGTGGTGCGATCTCGGATCATTGCATCCTCTGCCTCCTGGGGTCAAGCAACATTTCTGCCTCAGCCTCCCTAGTAGCTGGGACTACACATGTGCACCACCACACCCGACTAATTTTTGTATTTTTAGTAGAGACGGGGTTTCATCATGTTGGCCAGGCTGGTCTCAATCTCTTGACCTCAGGTGATCTGCCTGCCTTGGCCTCTCAAAATGCTGGGATTACAGGTGTGAGCCACCACACCCAGCCTACAAATAAATTATTACCCAAGAGTCCTGGCACAGTCCCATTGCACCTGCCCAACTGTCTCAATTTTCTAAAAAAAAGTATTACCTAAGAACATAAAAATTACTGTGTATGACTTAATTAGAAGCAGACCAGGCCAGGTGTGGTGACTAACACCTGTAATTCCAGCACTTTGGGAGGCCGAGGCAGGTGAATCATATGAGGCTGGGAGTTTAAAACCAGCTTTACCAACATGGAGAAACCTCGTCTCTACCAAAAATACAAAATTAGCTGGGTATGGTGTCGCGTGCCTGTAATCCCAGCTACTCAGGAGGCTGAGGCAAGAGAATCACTTAAACCCAGGAGGTGGCAGTTGCAGTGAGCAGAGATCACGCCATTGCACTCCAGCCTGGGAGCAACAAGAATGAAACTCTGTCTCAAAAAAAAAAAGGAAGAAGCAGACCAATTCTCTGTATATTAATTTGCCAAAAGCACACTTGCCAAAAATCAACTGGCCAAGTAACAAGTTTGCTCAGTGGCCAATTCACCAAATTACCAATGAACTAAAAACACCTTTTCTTGACTGGGTGCAGTGGCTCACACCTGTAATCCCAGTACTTTGGCAGGCTGAGGCAGGTGGATCACCTGAGGTCGGGAGTTCAAGATCATGCCTGACCAACATGGAGAAACCTCGTCTCAACTTAAAAAAAAAAAAAAAAAAAAAAATGCAAAATTAGCCAACAATGGTGGTACATGCCTGTAATCCCAGCTACCCGGGAGGCTGAGGCAGGAGGATCGCTTGAACCCAGGAGGCGGAGGTTGCGGTGAGCAGAGATGGTGCCATTGCACTCCAGCCTGGGCAACAAGAGCAAAATTCCATCTCAAAAAAAAAAAAAAAAAAAAAAAAAAAAAAAAAAAAAAAAAAACCTTTTCTTTAAATATGTGTAAAGTTTAGAGCAGTTCATATTGGTTATATTGGTAGGGCTAAGTGAGCTGGGAGAAGCCGGAACTTCAGAGCTCCTGAGGACTTCAGATTCCTCAGCCCCTCAGCACCCACCTTCTGCCCATGGCTGGCCCTTTTGCCTCCCTTTCCCTGCCCCACCCTCTCCCCATGCCCTTTTCTCAAGGATGGAAGTCTAGGCCATGCAGCATGGTGACTTCCAGCAGGCTCCCTCTCCAAGTCCCCTCTTCCTGCCCAACTCCCTGCCACTGCCACTACAGAGCTTGCACAGCTGCTGTGAAGACAAAATGAAAGCCATCATATTCAAACTTCGCATAAATCCACAAAAGCTGTTAAAATCAGTCTATCTGCATCAATGGCCTATTGCTGTATAACAAATTACCCCCAAAACTTTGTTAAAAACAGTAACAAGCCAGGCACGGTGGCTCAAGCCTGTAATCCCAGTACTTTGGGAGGCTGAGGCCGGTGGATCACAAAGTCAAGAGATCGAGACCATCCTGGTCAACATGGTGAAACCCCGTCTCTACTAAAAATACAAAAAATTAGCTGGGCATCGTGGTGCATGTCTGTCATCCCAGCTACTCAGGAGGCTGAGGCAAGAACCTGGGAACAGCTTCACTGAGTGGTTTTGGCTCAGGGTCTCTCCTGAGGTTGCAGTCAGAATGTCAGCTGGGACCGCAGACATCTGAAGGCTTGACTGGGTCTGGCGGAGCCACTTCCAGTGTTAGCTGGGTTATTGGCAAAAGGCCTCAGTTGCCCATGTCACCCTCTCCATAGGGCTGCCTCAGTGGCCTCACAGCATAGCTGGCTTTTCCCAGAGCAAGTGATCTGAGAGAGAGACCAAGGAAGACCACTTAAGAACTTGAACACTGTCACTTCTGCTTTACTCTATTAATTAGAAGTCAGTCACTAAGTCCAGCTCACACTCAAGAGGAGTGAGGCTCCACTTCTTTTTTTTTTTTTTTTTTTTCAGATGGAGTCTCACTCTGTTGCTCAGGCTGGAGTGCAATGATGTGAATCTCAGCTCACTGCAACCTCAACCTCTTGAGTTCAAGCGATTCTCCTGCCTCAGCCTCCCGAGTAGCTGGGACCACAGGCATACGCCACCACACCTGACTAATTTTTGTATTTTTAGTAGAGATGGGGTTTCACCATGTTGGCCAGGCAGGTCTCAAACTCCTGAGCTCAAGTGATCCACTTCCTTCAGGCTCCCAAAGTGCTGGGATTACAGGCCTGAGTCACTGCGCCCAGCCCTTCTTTGTACTTCTCAGCTGACATGGGCAGTAGTTTTGGCCTTTCCGGCTGTATAAGAGGCCACCTGTACTGTACAACTTCACTGAACAGAGCCACAAGGCTCTGACACTGAGGGAGACTTTCACATTAAAACCTGCTATTTTAAAAGATGCATTACTTTCCCAAAAGTATATGAGCACTTCAACTATGACACTTTTTTTTTTTTTTTTGGAGACAGAGTCTCACTCTATCGCCCAAGCTGGAGTGCAATAGTGCGATTTCAACTCATTGCAACCTCCACTTCCTGGGTTCAAGTGATTCTCCTGACTCAGCCTCCTGAGCAGCTAAGATTACAGGCATGCACCACCATACCCCGCTAATTTTTTGAATTTTTAGTAGAGATGGGGTTTCACCATGCTGGCCCAGCTAGTCTCCAACTCCTGACCTTGTGATCCACCCACCTCAGCCTTCCAAAGTGCTGGGATTACAGGCATGAGCCACCACAACCAGCCAACTGTGACACTTTATTTCAGCATTATAAAAGTCTATAAAACAGGCTGGGTGTGGTGGCTCACACCTGTAATCCCAGCACTTTGGGAGGCTGAGGCAGGCGGATCAGAAGTCAGGCGTTCAAGACCAGCCTGGCCAAGATGGTAAAACCCCATGTCTACTAAAAATACAAAAATTAGCCAGAAGTGGTGGCGTATACCTGTAATCCCAGCTACTCAGGAGTCTGAGGCAGAAGAATCGCTTGAACCTGTGAGGCGGAGGTTTCAGTGAGCCAAGATTGTGCCATTGCACTCCAGCCTGGGTGACAGAGCGAGACTCCATCTCAAAAAAAAAAAAAAAAAAAAAAAAGCCTATAAAACAGTCTTCCAGGGGATTTAAGTATTTAAGTGAAAATCTTGGGGGGAAACTTATTTCTAACTTCCCCATTTGCCTGCCCCTCAAAACATCTATGTCCTGCCCTGTCTCCTTTTTGAGGACAGTGATGCTTGACTCAGGTCTCAGGGATAGTTCAAAACACCAGGACACGGGCTGATTGGACTGGGTGAAAGCAGACACCAGTGGAAGACACACCGTAGTAATTCTTGATCCAGCAATGCAAATAACACCGTGACACATACATCACTTACTTTTTTGCCTGGCTTTAAAAGCAAAAGGTATGCATAAAACATGTTTTTATTGTTTCAACATTGGGCTTTGAACAGGTGTGGTTAAAGAGGTAGCAGGATATACAGAAATCAGAGACAGAATTAATTACAGAATGTCAGGAAGATGCCTGAAACTGATGACACTGGTCTTATTTTTTTTTTTGTCGTCGTTGTTGTTTTTGCTTTGAGACAGGGTCTTGCTCCCTCACCTAGGCTGGAGAGCAGTGGCGCATGCACAGGTCACTGCAGCCTCAACCTCCTGTGCTCCAGTAAGTAACTTGGAGTACAGGCACGTGCCACTATGCCTGGCTAATTTTTAAAATTTCTTCTAGAGATGGGGGGTACGATGTTGCCCCAGCTGATTTGACTGCTCCCAGTATTTTTGGGGGTGGGGTGGGAGGAACCGTCTCACTGTTTCCCAGGATGTAGTGAGTGGCTTGACAGCTCACTGCAGCCTCAAACTCTTGGGCTGAAGCGATCCTCTCGCCTCAGCCTCTTAAAGAGTTGGGATTGCAGGCATGAGCCACCATGCCTGGCTGGTCTGTTTAGTGCAACATGCCAGACACATTCATGCTAGTGCTCTGCTGGGAAGGAGGCAAACCTCTGTGAGGAAGCGCACTTCTCATATGTGGCCAGTAGGTGGCAGTCTTGTTGAGACCTGCCGAGAAAGACCTGGAACCCTGGTTTTGCAAGCTTCTAGGAGCAAAGAATTATAAAACACCAGTGCTGTTAGCACCCGGGAAATGGCTGCATGGAATAACCACGGTTCCCATATACAGTGCCATTTCTATGGCTCCTTCTGCCAAAGGAATACTAAGCCTGCTGCTACAGCCCTGTCTCTCGTTCACTTTGGTGTCCTGGGCAAGTCATTCGTTCTCGGTTTCTTCATCTATTCTATGAGATGATCAGACAAGTGATCACTGAAGTTTCCTCTGACACTGATAGGCTGTGGACTCCAAAGTTCCTCTTTGGATTGGAGGAATGAATTTGTCTCTTGCACCACTAAAGTTTCCATGGAATGTGAGTGTCAAGCACCTCACATCTGTTTTTTGTTTTTGGTCTTGTTTTTGAGACAGAATCTCCCTCTGTCACTCAGGCTGGAGTGCAGTTGCACGATCTCAGCTCACTGCAATCTCTACCTCCCGGGTTCAAGCAATTCTCCTGCCTCAGCCTCCTGAGTAGCTGGGATTACAGGCGCCCACCATCACACCTGGCTGATTTTTGTATTTTTAGTAGAGAGGGTTTCAGCATGTTGGCCAAGCTGGTCTTGAACTCCTGGCCTCAGCCTTCCAAAGTGCTGGGATTACAGGCATGCGCCACTGCATCCAGCTGCATCTGTTTCAGTTACTGATGTTTTGTCAGCACCAGCGCTGCACCTAGCATGTGCTTGATTCCTGTTTGTCAAATGCATGAGCATGGGCCTCACAGAGCATGCCCTCAGCTTCATGGGGCCTGAACTCTCAAACATTCAAAACCTCCTGATGATACCTCCTCCTTGAATACCCTCATCCTCCTTCCCAAACCCATACTCTCCAGGCTTCCTCCTATGGCTCTAGAAACTGCTTCGGTCTTTTGTACGTTCCCCTTCCTCTGCCAGCCCCCTAGGTGTCAATGTTGTTTTTTTTTTTTCAGCATTCAGCCCCAGGTCCTCTTCTCCTTCTTTGCTGTCTATGGCACCTCATCCACTCCCATGACTTTAATTACCACCTGTGATGATAGAAACAATCGTTCCTAACCTTTACAGAGTGCTGACTCTCTGCTGGGTACTGCCCTTGATCTTTACTGACTTTCCCCTTACCACAAGCCAAGGAGGCGGGCACTATGATTTTCCCCCCTCCAGCTCAGACCATTCTCGCAAGCTCCAGACCCTTGTGTCCATTTGCCCTCTAAACACGTCCCCTCGGATGTCACCAGTGGACTTCTGATATTCCAGTTCCAAAGCTTTTCTTCTCCAAGGTCCCAATCTCAGTGGAAAGTATCCAGCTGCCCAGGCTAGAAATAGTGGTAATTGTCATGTGTTTTTGCTTCCCACCTTCAAGCAACTTCTAACAAGACCAGTCAATTCTAACTCCTCAGTATTCAGATCTGTTCCCTCTTCTCCATTCTGTCTCCACCGCTCTAATTCAGGTCTTCATACTGCCCACCTGCACTGGCCTCACCAATCTCCATCTCTCCAGTGTGGCACTCACCACAGTCCGTTTCCTAGTCCGCCACCAGAGTGGAGGCAGTAGAGAGGAGCGGTGAAGAATATGGGCTTTGAGATCAGAACTATTTTTTTTTCTTGAGACAGTGTCTCGCTCTGTCACCCAGGTTGGAGTGCAGTGGCACGATCTCAGCTCACTGCAACCTCTGCCGCCGAGGTTCGAGGGATTCTCCTGCCTCAGCCTCCCAAGTCCTGGGGATTACAGGTGCCTGCCACTGTGCCCAGCTAATTTTTGTATTTTTAGTAGAGACGGGGTTTCACTATCTCGGCCAGGCTAGTCTTGGACTCCTGACCTTGTGATCTACCCACCTCGGCTTCCCAAAGTGCTGGGATTACAGGCGTGAGCCACCACACACGGCCTGGCATCAGAACAATTTGTATTAGCCATCTGATCCTGGACGAGCTACTCATCTTTTTTGAGCCTTCGTTTTCTCTGAAATGAAAGATGAGAAAAATGCCTGCTGTATCGGGTTGTTGGCACATGCAGAGCCCTTCAGAAGCTGGGGCCGGCCTGCCTCCACAGGCTTAACTCTGACACATGACCCGGCCTCCCTATTTCACAGCCAGATCTCCCTTACCTGGCCACAGTGTGACATGGCACTTGCCACATTCTACATTCCAGCCTCTCCCTTCTCCCCATGGTTTTGCCAATTCAAGCATCACCTTTTCCAAGGAATCCTTCTCCTGATTCTCAGTCCCCTATCATCTCAACTCCATCAGCCAGCCTGGCTTCCTTTGTGTTCCCATGGCCCTTGTTAACACCGCGTCGGAAACACCGCTTTCCTTATTGGTGTCCCCCACTCAGCTGTGGTGTCCCTAAGGCCAGTCATTAGATCTTAGTCCTCTTCATGGTGCTAGCACAGAGGCCTGGCACAGACAAGATGCTCAATGCAGATTTTGTTGAAGAAATGAATGAATCAATGAATAAATCAGCGATTGCTCAAGTTTAGGTCATTTGGGTGTTATCAGCACCACAGGCTTTAGGCAAAACTGAGTATTCTTTTGTTGTCCTTTACTTTCTGAATGAATTGCTCTCAGTAGTAACTAGCACGATATATGAAGAGTTGTAACTGGCTGTGGTTCCTGTGAAGACATTTGGCCAGAAACCAGTACTTTCCCTTTGGGTATAAACAGTGACAGCTGTGAAGTTTTAAACTCAGTCAAAAATGATTCAGTGAATAAATCTTCATTTTTCCAAGTAGCTCCAAGTGTTACAAATAATTAGCAAGAGATTAAGCATTTAGTATAACGTGAATAGTCAGAGCTAGACATTTGTCTCCTGGAGTATTTGGTTCTATGTGGGCAGAAAATGCTATTTGTGGTCAGAAATTTTTCATAAAAATATCTTCTCCCAGGCCGGGCACAGTGGCTTACACCTGTAATCCCAGCACTTTGGGAGGCTGAGGCAGGCAGATCACGAGGTCAGGAGATTAAGACCATCCTGGCCAACATGGTGAAACCCCATCTCTACTAAAAATACAAAAAATTAGCCGGGCATGGTGGTGCGCACCTGTAGTCCCTGCTACTCAGGAGGCTGAGGCAGGAGAATCACTTGAACCCAGGTGGCAAAGGTTGCAGTGAGCCGAGGTCGTACCACTGCACTCCAGCCTGGCAACACAGCAAGACTCCATCTCAAAAAATATATATGTATATATATATGTATCTATACATATATGTATGTGTGTACACATATATACATACACATATATATACATATATGTATATACATATTTTTTTTCACCCATTCATTTCTACCCTGAATGTCCACCAAGTCATGGCCTACTGCAGGAGGAGCTCTTGGGCACAGGCAGACATTTTCCCAGGATGTCCTGGCATTACACGCTTCCAGCTTGTGCCTGGGAAGAGCCCAACTACTACTGAGGGACATGCTACAGGCAACAAAGCCAAGTATCATCAGATGCAAGGAGGGGCCAGACCACTTAGCTCCAAAAAAATGAGCTGTGCCAATTCAAGAAAAGGGAAGAAACCGAATAGCAGAACAAGTAAGAACGACTTGGGGGTTTCAAGCACCAGCCAGTGCAGGCTACTGCTGCCAAGCAGCCAGAGATGTCCAGGCTGCCATTTTGTCCAGATCAGAGAGTGTCTGGGGGAAGCCAGGGAAGCTCAAGTGCTTTGCACCTTCCCAGGGCTGGTCCCTTTCCCTCCACAATGTTGCTGGGCCTTTGACTCCAAAATAGGACCACATCTGGGCAACTGGAGGCTGCAAGGGGTGGGCAGATGGGATTGTGAGGGCTACCCTGGAAGACCTGGAAGAAAGAGGCAGCCCAGGGTAGTGGCTGGTTGATTATAAGAAGCGTTTCTGAATGAAGCCACTCTTTCTGAATCAGGAGAGTCCTCAGAGGAAAGGATCTGGCCCAGAAGGTCTGACCCCAGAGAGCGAATAAGTACGGGAAGGGATAGCACAGGATATCTTAGAAGATCTTCCACCTTGGGTGATTCTTTAATTCTGTGATAGGGAAAACCAGGATGAGTGTGTAGGGCTTCAGGACCAGGCCCGCTCTAGTGTCCCTAAAGGCTCTGGAGCCTGGGGCTGATGGGGAAGAGGCCCCAGGGTCTGGCACAAGGGTAATTTCGAGGAGGTACCCTGGTTCTCTATTAGTAGCCTTCCCATACCTTTCCTTAGACTGACACCCCAGCCAAAACTCTCTCCTTCCTGCCGAAGGGCACTCTGAGCCCCGGAGTGGAGAAGTCAGCTCCCTATCCCTCTGCCGGTGTTTTCAGCAGCACCCAGGAGAGCTGAGGATGTGGCTGCTGCCTCTGCCTTCCCAGACCACGTGCTCTGTTGGAAATCAATGACAGTTTTCTGACAAAGTTAGAAGTCGCCAGCACATGTTCCTTTTTTAGGCAGCACATGCCTGTTTGGAGTTAAACAAGTAAAGTTTGCAAGAGCTGAAGCAGTCTCTTGCGGAGACCCATCCTGTGTGCTCTGTAAATCCACGCAGTCCCCTTCACTGACCATCTCGCCAGGTGCCCTGTGTCTCCCACTGTGAGAAGGGCTACACTCTTCCTCTTTCTGTTGTGTCTGGCTTGTATGGTATGAGCATCCATAGAATGTTGCCCAGTTCTGGGCTGGCCAAGAAGTATAAGGTCCTGACTTCAAAGCACTCTCAAAGTTGGCCATGGGGCTGGATGCGGTGGCTCATGCCTGTAATCCCAGCACTTTGGAAGGCCAAGGCGGGCGGATCACCTGAGATCAGGAGTTTGAGACCAGCCTGGCCAACATGGTGAAACCCTGTCTCTACTAAAAATACAAAAAAAAAATTAGCCAGGCATGGTGGTGGGTGCCTATAATCCCAGCTACTCGGGAGGCTGAGGCAGGAGAATCAGGAAAAACAAAACAACAACAAACGTTGGCCATGGGGTATACAGGGAGAGAGCTGCAGCAGTTCTGGCTCTCCAGCCTGTGGAAGATTCAGAGTGGAAAAGTTCGTTCTGTAGCTGTGTGAATGAGGGCCACAGTGGCCAGTGCAGAGCCTCCTCTGGGGTCTTCCACCACCAGGCTGGTGGTTTCTAAGCGTGGTCCTAGGCTGCCATGACTCAAGTGGTCTTTAGCCTATTGAAATGCAGAATCCAATTAAGTCTTTTCAGCAAGAGGTATGGAACATGCATCGTCTATATGGAATGGTTTGAGGCTCTGGGTAAACAGAGGTGAGATGCGTCAGATGTGTTCACTGGAGTGCACACTAGTGAGGAGACCATTTACTGTATGGTACTGGTATTCTGTAGCAAGAAAATTGTGTTACAGGGTCAGGGACATAGGACATCTACTCCTGAATGAAGGATGAAGGCCCGGGGCAGCTTCCTGAAAGTTAATTTCTCAGCTGAGCCTAGAAGAATGAATAGCAATAGTCGGATAAAGAAGACTTCCCTTTCTGATCATGGTGGGCTGGGCAATTTCAACAAATCTCACTCCTGGAGCTACTAAAATATCTACCAAAAAAATGTAATCTTAATAGCGTTGGAGAGCAGTACAATGAGGAATTACCATACCGAAATCGAGGGGGAGGTGAGAACCCAACAGGCCAGCCCTCAAAGCCGAGGCCATTTGCTGATCCTGAAGCAATTAGCAGCTATCAAAATGCAAAACAGGCCATGCAGGGTGACTCATGCCTGTAATCTCAGCACTTTGGGCAGTCGAGGTGGGTGGATCACTAGAGGTCAGGAGTTCATGACCAGCTTGGCCAAACATAGTGAAACACCTTCTCTACTAAAAAATACAAAAATTAGCTGAGCATGGACAAAGGTAGTCCAGAATTTTTTGTCCCCCCAGGTAGCTGATAGAAACAAATGAAAATTATCTCTGGAAGAAAGTATCATCATCCTAGCTCTTAAGTTTTTCCTACACTTAATATTTCAAATACAAGAACAGCCCAAAGTATAATAATCATGTGAGAAAACCCATCTCTACCAAAAATGCAAAATTAGCTGGGCATGGTGGCACATACATAATCGCAGCTACGTGGGAGGCTGAGGCAGGAGTATCACTTGAACCCAGGAGGCAGAGGTTGCAGTGAGCCGAGATCCCACCATCGCAATCCAGCCTGAGCAACAAGAATGAAACTCCGTCTCAAAAAAAAACGATAACCATGCACACTAAGGCATCACGATAAATTGGAACCAGCAGACTAGAAAGACTCACAGACTTCAGCCAAATTATTGGATTTTCCTTTTTAAAACACAGAAACAATCTTGTAAACATCTTTAGGAAACAGGAAGCTAAAAAAGCTTAAAAAAAAAAAAAAAAAGTGGCAATAGGCCAGGCACACTAGCTTACGCCTGTAACTCTATAAAAAGTACGAAACGTCTCTATAAAAAGTACAAAAAATTAACCAGGCTCATGAGGCTGAGGTGGGAGGATTCCTTGAGTGTGGGCTGCGACACCACTCCACTACAGCCTGGGTGGTAGAGGGAAGCCCCATCTCAAAAAAAAAACAAAAACAGATGAGAGAGGGTTTTGCTGTACTGCCCAGGCTGGAATGTAGTCACACCTTGGCCTCTCAAAGCTAAAAGAATAGCAAGTACAAAACATTATACCCGCATATCTACCTTTAGTAAACTACGTAATGAGCCCTGCCTAAGCAGGACATCAAAAAATTTAGTCATAAACTCTAGATTGTTTCTCTCCACGGAAATCTTTAGTAAAAGGCGAAAGATTTATTCGTTATGAAGAGAAACCAGAGTATACCTTGCTGTGCTCGTGCCTCGCTTCCCAGATACTGGCTGGTGTCTCTACACTTACGGTGATTTTGGACCCACCGACAGAAGCTTTTCTTCTACTGTAGAAAATGTCCTAAACATGTTCTCACTGGGTGAACTCTCCTGACAAGGAAAAAAAGTTTAAATGTTATTATTTAAACAGACAACCCCAGTAATAGTTCTCGTATCTACATTGCATTCTGGGATGCAAATGAGCTAAGCGCGGGAACAAGAACTTCCCCTAAACCCTCTCTTACCAGTAAAGAGAAAGACAGGCACTTGACTACTGAGCTGGGGAGAGCCCTGTCCAAGTTCTGTCTTCCATGTAGCTAGCACACGTTCAGAGTAGCAGTGCTGGGCGCACCATGACTCACACCTGCAATCCCAGCACTTGGGGGGGCAAAGGTAGAAGGATCGCTTGTGCCCAGGAGTTCAAGACCAGCCTTGACAACATAGTAAGACCTCATTTCACAAAAAAAATAAATAAATAAATTTAAAAAGAGGCCAGGCGGCTGGGCGCGGTGGCTCAAGCCTGTAATCCCAGCACTTTGGGAGGCTGAGGCGGGTGGATCACAAGGTCAAGAGATCGAGACTATCCTGGTCAATATGGTGAAACCCCGTCTCTACTAAAAATACAAAAAATTAGCTGGGCATGGTGGCGCGTACCTGTAATCCCAGCTACTCAGGAGGCTGAGGCAGGAGAATTGCTTGAACCCAGGAGGCGGAGGTTGCGGTGAGCCGAGATCGCGCCATTGCACTCCAGCCTGGGTAACAAGAGCGAAACTCCGTCTCAAAAAAAAAAAAAAAAAACGTGGCAATAGGCCAGGCACACTAGCTTATGCCTGTAACTCCGTCTCTACAAAAAGTACAAAAAATTAACCAGGCTTGCCGGGCGCGGTGGCTCAAGCCTGTAATCCCAGCACTTTGGGAGGCCGAGGCGGGTGGATCACGAGATCAAGAGATCGAGACCATCCTGGTCAACATTGTGAAACCCCGTCTCTACTAAAGGTGCAAAAAATTAGCTGGGCATGGTGGCGCGTGCCTGTAATCCCAGCTACTCAGGAGGATGAGGCAGGAGAATTGCCTGAACCCAGGAGGCGGAGGTTGCGGTGAGCCGAGATCGCGCCATTGCACTCCAGCCTGGGTAACAAGAACAAAACGCCGTCTCAAAAAAAAAAAAATTAACCAGGCTCATGAGGCTGAGGTGGGAGGATTCCTTGAGCGTGGGAGGCAGAGGTTGCAGTGAGCTGGATTCCTTGAGCGTGGGAGGCAGAGGTTGCAGTGAGCTGCGACACCACTCCACTACAACCTGGGTGGTAGAGGGAGGCCCCATCTCAAAAACAAAGAAGGATGAGAGAGAGGGTTTTGCTGTTCTGCCCAAGCTGGAATATAGTGACACCTTCTTTCCTCACAGCGTCAACTTTCTAAATTCAAGTACTCCTCTCATGTCTTAAACCACCTTTGCCTCGCAAAGAGCTGGGGCTTGTGGCACTGACAACACACCCCAGCCTCTTAATCTGTTAAGACTAGCAAATACAAAGTATCACACCCACATATCTACCTTTAGTAAACTAGATAATGAGCCCTGCCTAAGCAGGACATCAAAAAATTTAGTCATAAACTCTAGATAGTTTCTCTCCACGGAAATCTTTAGTAAAAGGCGAAAGATTTATTCGTTATGAAGAGAAACCAGAGTATACCTTGCTGTACTCGTGCCTCGCTTCCCAGATACTGGCTGGTGTCTCTACACTTACGGTGCTTTTGGACCCACCGACAGAAGCTTTTCTTCTACTGTAGAAAATGTCCTAAACATGTTCTCACTGGGTGAACTCTCCTGACAAGGAAAAAAAGTTTAAATGTTATTATTTAAACAGACAACCCCAGTAATAGTTCTCGTATCTACATTGCATTCTGGGATGCAAATGAGCTAAGCACGGGAACAAGAACTTCCCCTAAACCCTCTCTTACCAGTAAAGAGAAAGACAGGCACTTGACTACTGAGCTGGGGAGAGCCCTGTCCAAGTTCTGTCTTCCATGTAGCTAGCACACGTTCAGAGTAGCAGTGCTGGGCGCACCATGACTCACACCTGTAATCCCAGCACTTGGGGAGGCAAGGGTAGAAGGATCGCTTGTGCCCAGGAGTTCAAGACCAGCCTTGACAACATAGTAAGACCTCATTTCACAAAAAAAAAAAAAAAAAAAAAAAAAAAAAAAAAAAATTAAATTTAAAAAGAGGCCAGGCTTGGTGCCTCATGCCTGCAATCCCAGCACTTTTGGAGGCCATAGCATGTGGATCACCTGAGGTCAGGAGTTCAAGACCAACCTGGCCAACATGGTAAAACCCTGCCTCTGCTAAAAATATAAAAATCAGCCAGACATGGTGGCACTTACCTGTAGTCCCCAGTACTCCAGAGGCTGAGGCAGGAGAATCACTTGAACCCAGGAAGCAGAAGTTGCTGTGAGCCATTGCCCTCCAGCCTGGGTGACAAGAGCGATACTCTGTCTCAAAAAAACAAAAAATTTAAAAAGTAGCATTTACCTTGGTGTTCATTGCCTTAGCATATCCTCCTGCCCCCTCTAGCTCTGTGGTTCCTTTCTCTTCTTGACAAAAATATTCACTCCTTGCCCATTTTCTCTGGTTCTCCCACAGTCTGAACACTGGCCCCTTCCACAGCACCTGTCACCATATTATTACAGCCTGTTTGTTGGTGCTTAAGGAGAGTTGGTTGAAAGAATGAATCTACTCTGCATCCTCAACACCCAATGCCACACCTGGCACATAGGCCTTCATATGCAATTGTGCCAAAGGCTGAGTGAATGCTGAACCGAATGAATGACTGAGTGTAAAGTATTTATAGCAAAGCCCTGAAGGAAATGCCCCAGATAAATTCTAGTCCCCTTCTCCTTCTTAACCAAATCTTTCCCTCCTTCTGCTTCCACCATTTCCTAGCTGTGTAACTTGGGCAAAGTATTTACCTCTCTGTGCCTAATTTCGGCAAAGGTAAAATGGGGAAGCACATCTCATCGGGTTCTGGTGAGCTTCCGCGGATGCTGTATGAAAAGCCGGGCACCCTGCCTGGTGGAGAGGGCTCAATGGAAAGCCTGGCATCCTGCCTGGTAGAGAGGGCTCATTGGAAAGCCTGGCACCCTGCCTGGTGGAAAGGGCTTGATGATGGTTAGAAGGAGAGCTTCTCTAAACTCCCGCCTAGCTTGCTTTCCCTCTCTCATTTCCTACCATAAGTCCCCCACCCACTTGCTCCCTCTCCCTCTCACCCCTTGTTTTTCTCCACCTTGCCTTCCTATAAAGGCCCAGCCCTTCCCTCCTCCGTGAAACCCGGATGCCTCCAAGGTGAATGCTCAGGTCTCTGGGGCCTCTCAGCCTCCAGCGCTGACATCCTAGGCCACCTGTAAGGGTGGGCTCACCATCCAACCCTTCCCCCACTTCAAGTGAGGTGTTCCACTGAGACCCCTCCTCCTGCTCTTCAACCGAGGTGTCCCCTTCCCAGCTCCCTGACGCCCTACACAGTGCCGGGCAGTAAAAGGTCGGGAGGAGGACAGAGTGATGGGTGGCGACTTGGTTCACCGGGCTCTTGGCTTACTTGGTGGCAGAGGGGCCTGGGGCCTCTCTCCAGCACCTCTGCCCTTTCCCAGCCATCGAGCTGATCAAGGACCTTGTCGGTTACGACGTGCGCCAGGCGCTGCTTAAGGGCCTAGTGGCGCTGCTGATACCATCGGTCAAGGAGACCTCCAAACTGCAAGCCAAGATCCTCAATGGTAGGGACCTGCTCTGATGGGGCTACCTGGGCCGCGGGAGGGGGGCCTCCTGCCTCACGGCCGCACCTTCCTCAGACCCCTCGATTCTCCAGCTCACCCCCAGCCTGCCGATGTTTTTGCAGCAGGCCGCGGCCGCCAAGGCCATCGGGTAAGCGGGCAGGGGGTAGTGGGTGGCTGCAGCAAGCCTGGCTTGGCGCTGCCCGCGGGCCCCGGGAGAGCTCCGGGCGCCGGGCGCCGGGTGGGCGCGGGTGTGCGTCGGGTGAGCCCCAAGGCATCGCCGCAGCCCGAACCTCTGGCTCAGGGTCCTGGTGCGCAACGACATAAGCATCGCCGAGGAGCTGCTGTACCTGCGCGTGGTGCACGGCCTGATGGCCGCCATGGGCAACACAGACCACAGCAACAGCCAGCGGCTGGCCAGCCTCACGCTAGAGGTGCGCGCGGCGGCGGGCGAGGGGGCGGGAAGGGCGGCGGCACCCACAGCCCCGCCGCCCGGCAGTCACGCCGCCCCGCCCGCGTGGCACAGTGCTTCGTGCAGATGTTCCCCATGGTGGCGGAGCACGTGCGCAGGTGCATGGGAGAGGAACTCTACCAGCTCTTCCTGGTAAGTGCTCCCTCCCCGCCCCGCCGCAATGAGCAGTCGGCGGTACCCCTCCACACCGTCCCGATTCTGGAGCGCGCCACACGCAGAGTGGAGCTGGCCACCACCTGCAGGAGGGACTGCCCTAGCCTAGGCTCCTGCACCTGCCACCTTCCTCTTCTATTTCCTGCCCATTCAGTCAGGCTGCCAGCTCGCCCCCAACCTGCAACATCCCTCTGCCAAGCCCAACTCCGAGTCCAGACTGCTCTGGTAACCCAGCTGGGTCCCCCTTGCTCCTGTCCTCAGAGCAACGCTGCGGACTTGTACATGAAAATAGACAGCGTTCAGGCGGACATCTTGGCGGCCAACAAAGTCAATGTTACCAGAGGTGAGTGTGGGGCGAGGGAAGCCGGGGAAGAGGGAAGCTGGGAGCAAGCGCAGCCAGCACCTCCTCATGCCCACCTTTCCTGCCTGCAGCCCTGCGCCACCTTGACAGCTGCTACAGCATGAACACCTTCTGTGGCTCTCGTGATTCGGCTCACACGGCCTGCGTTACACACTTCCAGAACGACGATGTGGAATCAAAGGAGTAACAGCCCCTGTGGCAAACCAGGAAGGCCAAGGCTGCGAGGCAGGGAAGCCTGGCAGGAGGAAGGCACCTGGGGTCAAGCTCAGAGTCACTCCACTTGTCTCCAGTGGGGAGACTGGGTATTAGGCACCCTAGAAGGGCAGAGGGAGAGCCGCTGTCAATAAACAGCCTTGGTATCTGTCTGTTCTTTGTGTGTGTGGAGGGAAAAGGGGGGTCAAATGAGAACTATGATGATAGGTTGTGGTGCCTCTGCTCCTGAAGTTAAAAAGCAGGTCCACTGGGCACGGTGGCTCAGGACTGTAATCCCAGCACTTTGGGAGGCCAAGGAGAGCAGATCACCTGAGATCAGGAGTTTGAGACCAGCCTGACCAACATGGAGAAACCCTGTCTCTACTAAACATACAAAATTAGCTGGGCTTGGTGGCACCTGCCTGTAATCCCGGCTACTCGGGAAGGCTGAGGCAGAATTGCTTGAACTGGGGAGGCAGAGGTTTGGGTGAGCTGAGATCGAACCATTGCACTTCAGCCTGGGCAACAAGAGCGAAACTCTATCTCAAAAAAAAAAAAAAAAAAAAAGCAGGTTCAAGTTTAGGACAGTGACTTGCACCTGTAATCCTAGGTACTCTGCAGGCTGAGGCAAGAGGATCTCTTGAGCCCAGGAGCTGGAAGCCAGCATGGGCAACAAAGCAAGACCCCATCTCAAAACCAGGCCAAGCACAGTTGCTCCCTGCACTTTGGGAGGCCAACGTGGGCAGATCACGAGGTCAGGAGTTCGAGACCAGCCTGACCAATATGGTGAAACCCTGTCTCTACCAAAAATATAAAAATTAGCCAGACATGGTGGCGAGGACCTATAGTCCCAGCTATTTGGGAGGCTGAGGTAGAAAAATTGCTTGAACCCAGAAGGCGGAGGTTGCAGTGAGCCAAGATCACACTACTGCACTCCAGCCTGGGCAACAGAGTGAGACTCCATCTCAAAAAAAAAAAAAAAAAAAAAATTCAGGTCCAGAGGGAAGGGCCACAAACACCCTGGAAGATTCAAGGGCATAGCCTGAATAGAGGGCCTCACCTCCACTCCCTGATGGCATATGCACCCTTTCCTCCAGAACACCCTACCCACCTGGTTTTTCTCCTGCTGTTAGAGACATTAAAGGGAGTGCTTTGGACCACTGGTCCCGGATGAAACCCACAACCCAGAGTGAGAACTTGTGTTTCTGTTTGCCTGCCCTTTCCTGATTAATTCTTTCTGAATAATGCCTTTTAACCAACTGAATGTTGCCTTTTCCAATACTACCTATGGCCTGCCCTTTCCAAATTCTGAGCCCATAGAAGCCCTGGACTCAGCCATATTAGGAGGGCTTGCCTACTGTCAGGTAGGGGAACCACTCTCTATGGCCACCGAAAGCTGTTTTAACATTCAATAAAACTTCCCACCTTGCCACCTTGCGGTGGTTCACAACTATAGTCCCAGCACTTTGGGAGGCCAAGGCAGGCAGATCACGAGGTCAGGAGTTCAAGTCCAGCCTGACCAACATGGTGAAATCCCATCCCTACTAAAAATATAAAAATTGGGCGTGGTGGCTCACGCCTGTAATCCCAGCACTTTGGGAGGCTGACGTGGGCAGATCATGAGGTCAGGAGTTCGAGACCAGCCTGGTTAATATAGTGAAACCGGCCGGGCGCGGTGGCTCAAGCCTGTAATCCCAGCACTTTGGGAGGCCGAGGCGGGTGGATCACAAGGTCAAGAGATCGAGACCATCTTGGTCAACATGGTGAAACCCCGTCTCTACTAAAAATACAAAAAAAATAGCTGGGCATGGTGGTGCGTGCCTGTAATCCCAGCTACTCAGGAGGCTGAGGCAGGAGAATTGCCTGAACCCAGGAGGCGGAAGTTGCGGTGAGCCGAGATCGCGCCATTGCACTCCAGCCTGGGTAACAAGAGCGAAACTCCGTCTCAAAAAAAAAAAAAAAAAAATATAGTGAAACCCTGTCTCTACTAAGAGTACAAAAATTAGCTGGGCATAGTGGTGGGCAACCGTAGTCCCAGCTACTCAGGAAGCTGAGCCAGGAGAATCGCTTGAACCTGGGAGGTGGAGATTGTAGTGAGCCAAGATTGTACCACTACGTTCCAGCCTGGGTGACAGAGCAAGACTCTTTCAAAACAAAACAAAACAAAACAAAACAAAAAAAACTCCCTACCTTGCTCACTCTTCAGTTGTCAGTGCATCCTCATTCTTCTTGGGCTTGTAGGACAAGAACTGATCCATAAGCTAGGCTCCACCAAGTGGACTGAGTGGGTGGGTCATCTCCTGCAGCAGGTAGCCTGGAGAGCAAGGCCTGGGTGGGGCATTGCTAGCCAGAGGTCCCCAGCTTGCAAAGTGACCAAGTAGAAAATCTTGCATCATAGGAATGGAGAAGGGGAACTCATGCTCAAAGCACCTTCTCCCAGGGGGAGGGAGAAGGAATGTAAAGAGGGAATCTTAAGGGGTCTTAAGGCAGGTAGGTGGAGGATTCCTGGAAAAAGGCAGGTTCTTCTAGGAGGGGCTGGAGTGTTCATAGTCTTTCTTGCTTTCTTTTCTTTTTCTTTTTTTTGAGACAGGGTCTCACTCTGTTACTCAGGGTGGAGTGCAGGGGTGCGATCTCAGCTCACTGCAACATCTGCTTTCCAGGCTCAAGCAATTTCCATGTCTCAGGCTCCAGAGTAGATGTGCACCACCACCACACTCAGCTAATTCTCTTTTTCTTTTCTGTGGAGATAAGGTCTTACTATGTTGTCCAGGCTAGTCTCCAATTCCTGGCCTCAAGTGATCCTCCTGCCTTGGCCTCCCAGAGTGCTAGGATTATAGGCATGAGCTACTGTGCCTGGCCTGAGTGTGCACAGTCTTGTCTTTTCTTTTGAAGATTTCTTCTCTTCAGTCCAGTCTCATTCAAGTTGGAGTGAAGCAGGGCTCCTGGTCTGAAGTCTCTTTTCTATGTGCTTTTGCACCCTGGTGACTTCATCCTGTCTCAGAACTTTAAATACCATTATAGGCCAATGACTCCTGCCCTTCTGTTTCCAGCTACATATTTCCACCTCATCGTGTCTAAAACTGAACTCCTAATCCCGTGCCACTTTCCCCAGTTCAACTCATGGCAACTCATTCTCCCTATAAAATGAAACAAAAGTGCCGGGCGCGGTGGCTCACGCCTGTAATCCCAGCACTTTGGGAGGCTGAGGCGGGTGGATCACGAGATCAAGAGATCTAGACCATCGTGGTCAACATGGTGAAACCCCGTCTCTACTAAAAATACAAAAAATTAACTGGGCGTGGTGGTGCGTGCCTGTAATCCCAGCTACTCAGGAGGCTGAGGCAGGAGAATTGCCTGAACCCAGGAGGCGGAGGTTGCGGTGAGCCGAGATCACGCCATTGCACTCCAGCCTGGGTAACAAGAGCGAAACTCCGTCTCAAAAAAATAAAAACTAGCCGGGCGCGGTGGCTCAAGCCTGTAATCCCAGCACTTTGGGAGGCCGAGGTGGGTGGATCACGAAGTCTAGAGATCGAGACCAACCTGGTCAACATGGTGAAACCCCATCTCTACTAAAAATACAAAAAATTAGCTGGGCATGGTGGTGCGTGCCTATAATCCCAGCTACTCAGGAGGCTGAGGCAGGAGAATTGCCTGAACCCAGGAGGCGGAGGTTGCGGTGAGCCGAGATCGCGCCATTGCACTCCAGCCTGGGTAAAAAGAGCGAAACTCCGTCTCAAAAAAAATAAAAATAAAAAAATAAAAAAAAATAAAATAAAAACTAAAAAAAAAAATTAAATGAAACAAAATAGTGGAGTGCTCCTTGATGTCTGTCTTTAGCATCCATATCTATTTTGTCTGTTGGCTCTATCTTCCAAATACAAGCAGAATCCATCCATATCTCACTACCAGTATTGCTCTGGGCTGAGCCACTATCATCTCTTGTCAATGTTATTCTGCTTTTCTTCCTCTCCCTGTTTTTTTTCTTTTCCTTTTTTTTTTTTTTTTTTTTTTGAGATCAAGCGTCACTCTGTCACCCAGGCTGGAGTACAGTGGTGCAATCTCAGCTCACTGGCACCCACCACCTCCCAGGCTCAAGCAGTTCTCCTGCCTCAGCCTCCCAAGTAGCTGGGATTACAGGCTCCTGCTACCACGCCCAGCTAATTTTTGTATTTTTAGCAGAGACCTCCACCTCCTGGGTTCAAGCAATTCTTCTGCCTCAGCCTCCTAATCTTTTGTATTTTTAGTAGAGATGAGGTTTCAGTATATTGGCCAGACTGGTCTCAAACTCCTGACTTTGTGATCCTCCCGCCTCAGCCTCCCAGAGTGCTGGGATTACAGGCATGAGCCACCACACCCAGCCTACTCTTTTTTAAATTGCAGTGCACACTACCACTCTCTATACTCACCACCTCCCCTCCCACCTTACTTTGCTATTTTTTCCATAGCATTACCTTATTTATTGTGTTTATTAATTGTCTGTCCCCCATCTGACTATAAACTGTTAGGACAATGTCTGGCATGCATGAATCAGTGACTAAGGTATTGTGAGGGAATAGTCTCCCTCCAAGTCAGAGGAAATGAAGTCAGATAGCAGTAATTTTCCAGGATGCCACAAGAGGGCATCACCAGCCTGACATTGTTGGTCTAAGGCAGTTCTTCTTTCCCCAAACTTATTTGGAGCCTCGGCTTTCCTCTTTTTGTACCTGCCGAGGAGAGCAAAACTAACAAAGTCTAGTTATGTTTTCTTTAAAGCCAAGTGGATTTCCTCTTTTATTTTATTTTATTGTTTATTTTATTTTATTTTATTTTTGAGATGGTCTTGCTCTGTCGCCCAGGCTGGAGTGCAATGGTGCTATCTCAGCTCACTGCAACTTCCACCTTCCAGGTTCAAGCGATTCTCCTGCCTCAGCCTCCCAAGTAGCTGGGATTACAGGCACGCGCCACCAAGCCCGGCTAATTTTTGTATTTTTAGTAGAGACGGGGTTTCACCATGTTGGCCAGGCTGGTCTTGAACTCTTGACCTCAAGGGATCCACCCACCTTGGCCTCCCCAAGTGCTGGGATTACAGGTGTGAGCCACCACTTCAGGCTGAGTATCCTGACCTTTAGGTTGAGATGAAGTCATTTTTCATTTTTAGTCTTTTTCTTTTTCTTTTTTTCTTTTGTCATTGTTTTTAGTCTAGAAATGTTTTCTTTTGCATAATGATGGTTAAAAAAAATAGTACCCCTGGGCAACAAGAGGGAAACTCTTGTCTCAATAGATAGATAGACAGACAGATAAAATCTGGCCGAAAGCAGTAGCTCAAGGGAGCCTGAAATGGGTGGATTACTTGAGGCCAGGAGTTTAAAGCTGCAGTGAGCTATGATCTGCCCACTCTCTTCCAGCCTGTGACAACACAGCAAGACCCTGTAATTTAAAAAAAAAAAAAAAAAAAAAACACTCAACACTAAATCTCTGGGCGTGGTGGCGCACGTCTGTAATCCCAGCACTTTGGGGAGGCCGAGGCGGGCGGCTTACAAGGCCAAGATATCCATCCAGACCATCCTGGCCAATACGGTGAAACCCCATCTCTACTAAAAATACAAAAATTAGATGGGCGTAGTAGCACGCGCTATTCAGGAGGCAGAGGCAAGAGAATCGCTTGAACCCGTGAGGCGGAGGTTGCACTGCACTCCAACCTGGAGCAAGACTCCGTGTCAATTAAAAAAAAAAAAAAAGAGTGTGTCTTGCCCGCGCACGGTGTTTGACACACGTTAACCGCAGCAGTTTGGGTAGCCAAGACGGGCGTATTAGTGAGAACAGACATTGAGACCAGCACAACCCAGAGTAGCAAATACTCATCTACTTGACAGAAACATCCAAATTATCACAGCACAGCGGTTAAACAGCAAAAGTAAATACTACAACGCAAGCACTAGCAATTTTAAAAGTCATTAACACCGTTAGTCTAATTTTGGGAACACATTTAATCAGCCCCGCAGACACAGGGCCTCAAAAAATTAATCAAGACTCAGAATTGTTCCTCTCCACGGAAATCTTTAGTAAAAGGCGAAAGATTTATACGATTTGAAGAGAAACCAGAGTATACGCTGTGATTGAAGCACAGAGTCCTCGGGTGACGGTCACTACTACATTAGCAATGGTTACTATTAACCCAAAGGAGCTAGTGACTTCTGTTTTTGTCTCAAACAATTGTGGTAAACGAGCCTCATTTTTAGGGTAATGGAAAACAGGATTTTAAAAAAAGGGATAATCTACTTGTTTTAAAGTAAACCGTGTTCTGTGTCCAATGCATTGTGGGTATGTAAATGACGCTGATGCACCACCCCCTCGGTTTCCGGAAATACCCTAAATCGTTCATTAGCGTTCCTAGGCGTTGAGCCACCACCAGGGGGCAGAGCGGAAGCCAAATTTACGAAATACAGACCCCCGGTCCAACTAGAAAGTGACTTTATTTTATAACTGGCACTTAAAGCTAAGAAAAAAAAATTAAGAGCCTTAAAATAATTGTATTCATACATTCACCAAAAATTTATTGAGCTCTAGCTGTGTGAAATCCTGTGCTAGGACACAGGCACGTGTGATGAGCCCTGATAACAGAATACTCAGTGACACAAGGCCAAGCAGTAAAGGATCCAAAGTAGGGTGGTGATGACATTCTAGGCAGAGAAACACCCTAAGCAGTATGAGCCAAGTAGTGACAAGACAAGTGGCTAAATGGCAAGGACCACATGTTGATGGGCCTTCCATACCAAGCTAACTTGGATTTACCTTAAGGGCAAGGAGAAGCCACTGAAAAGCTTTAAAGGAGAATATGATTCAGTTAGTGATTTTTTTGTTTGTTTGGTGTGGTTTTTTTTTTTTTTTAGAGACAGGATCTCACTCTTGTCACCCACGTTGGATGGCAGCGATGGGATCATGGCTCACCATAGCCTCGACCTCCAGGCTCAGGTTCAGGGAGACTCAGGTTCTGGTGATCCTCCCACCTCAGCCTCCCAAGTAGCTGGGACTACAGGCACATGCCTTCATGCCCAGCTAAATTTTTGTGTTTTTCGTAGAGAGGTTTTGGCCGTTTGGCCCAGGCTGCTCTAGAACTCCTGGGCTCAAGTGATCCGCCCACCTCAGCCTCCCAAAGTGCTGGGATTACAGGCGTGAGCCACCACACCTGACACAGATTTGTGTTTTAAAACATCATCGGCCGGGCGCGGTGGCTCAAGCCTGTAATCCCAGCACTTTGGGAGGGAGAGGTGGGTGGATCACGAGGTCAAGAGATCGAGACCATTCTGGTCAACATGGTGAAACCCCGTCTCTACTAAAAATACAAAAAATTAGCTGGGCATGGTGGCACATGCCTGTAATCCCAGCTACTCAGGAGGCTGAGGCAGGAGAATTGCCTGAACCCAGGAGGCGGAGGTTGCGGTGAGCCGAGATCGCACCATTGCACTCCAGCCTGGATAACAAGAGTGAAACTCCATCTCAAAAAAAAAAAAAAAACATCGTGCCGGGCGCGGTGGCTCACGCCTGTAATCCCAGCACTTTGGGAGGCCGAGGCGGGTGGATCACGAGGTCAAGAGATCGAGACCATCCCGGTCAACAAGGTGAAACCCCGTCTCTACTAAAAATACAAAAATTAGCTGGGCATGGTTGTGTGTGCCTGTAATCCCAGCTACTCAGGAGGCTGAGACAGGAGAATTGCCTGAACCTAGGAGCCGGAGGTTGCGGTGAGCCGAGATCGCGCCATTGCACTCCAGCCTGGGTAACAAGAGCGAAACTCCGTCTCAAAAAAAAAAAAAAAAAAAAATCATCAGCATCACCTCATGTTGTAGGTGAATTATGTCCCCCACCTCCACCCCGACCCTGAAATTCATATATTGAAGTCCTAACTCCCATCACCTCAGATTGTGACTTTATTTGGAAAAGGGTCATTGCAGATGTAATACATGAAGATGAGGCCTCTAGAACTGTGAGACAGCACGTTTCTGCCGTGTAAGCCACCAGCTTTGTGGCACTTTGTTCAGGCAGCCCTAAAAGACACCTATTGCACCTGGGTACTTCTTAGAAATGCAAATTATCAGGCCCCACTCAGGACTCAGGAAGGAGAGAAAAGTCTAGGATAGGTCAAAGAGAACAGGAGCATAAAGAAGAGGTGCAGCAGGAGGAGCATGTGAAGGAGAAGAAGGCGGCAAGAGGAAAACCAGCACAGAAAACAAGGGCAGAAGTTGCAAGAAGGGACTGGTCAGGCCAGGTGCAGTGACTCACACCTGTAATCCCAGCACTTCGGGAGGCCAAGGCAAGCGGATCACCTGAGGTCTGGATTTCGAGACCAGCCTTGCCAACATGGTGAAACCCCATCTCTACTAAAAATACAAAAATTACCCAGGCGTGGTAGCAGACACCTGTAATTCCAGCTACTTGGGAGGCTGAGGCAGGAGAATCCCTTGAACCCGGAAGGCAGAGGTTGTAATCAGCCGAGATCATGCCACCGCACTCCAGCCTGGGTGACAAAATGAGACTGTCTCAAAAAAAAAGAAGAAGAGCGGGGCGCGGTGGCTCAAGCCTGTAATCCCAGCACTTTGGGAGGCCAAGGCGGGTGGATCACGAGGTCGAGAGATCGAGACCATCCTGGTCAACATAGTGAAACCCTGTCTCTACTAAAAATACAAAAAATTAGCTGGGCATGGTGGCTCGTGCCTGTAATCCCAGCTACTCAGGAGGCTGAGGCAGGAGAATTCCCTGAACCCAGGAGGTGGAGGTTGCGGTGAGCCGAGATCGAGCCATTGCACTCCAGCCTGGGTAACAAGAGCGAAACTCCGTCTCAAAAAAAAAAGAAGAAAGGACTAGTCAGCTGTGTCACATGAGTGATCAAGTGAGATGGGGACTATGAAATCCACTGGATTTCACCAGATTTTCACTGGTGACCTGGGCCAGAGCTTTTTCCATGAGCAAGAGATGATGGAAGCCCAGCTGCAGGGAGCCGGTGACAGGGAGTGGGAGGCAGAACCTGCAGGAAGAGCATGTTGGCTTTTAACCAAATTATTGTCTCCTGATTCATGATCACAAGGCAGCTGTCACAACTCCAGAAAGAACATCCATGTCCAAGGCAAGAAAAAAGGGATGACACCAGGAAAGCATTTCTGTCATTCCCTTCTAATAGAAAACAACAAATCTTGCCCACAAGCCCCCAGAACTCTCCTGCTTACATCTCATTGGCCAGAACTGTATCCCATGGCCAGCTCTAATTGCATGGGAGTCTGGGAAAGGAAATATAGTATGTATAAACCTCTGCCTCCCAGGCTCAAGTGATTCTCCTGCCTCAGCTTCCCAAGTAGCTGGGATTACAGATGCTCACTACCACACCCAGATAATTTTTGTGTTATTAGTAGATCATTTTTGTGTTATTAGTATCGCCATAGTTGCCCAGACTGGTCTTGAATTCCTGACCTCAGGTGATCCGCCCACCTCGGTCTCCCAAAGTGCAGGTGTGAGCCACCATGCCCGGCTCTTTTTTTTTTTTTTTGAGATGAAGTCTCATTCTGTCACCCAGGCTGGAGTGCAGAGACATGATCTCGGTTCACTGCAACCTCCACCTCCCGGATTGAAGCAATTCTCCTGCCTCAGCCTCCCTCCTGAGTAGCAGGGATTACAAGTGCCTGCCACCACACCTGGCTAATATTTGTATTTTTAGTAGAGACAGGGTCTCACCATGTTGGCCAAGCTGGTCTCAAACTGAGTCAAGTGATCTGCCAGCCTCAGCCTCCCAAAGTGCTGGGATTGCAGGCATGAGCCGCTGCGCCCAGCCATTATGCTTATTTCAAACTGTCAGATTTATTAATTTTGCTTCATCTAATAGTTTCTGGCCAAGTGTGGTGGCTCATGCCTGTAATCCCAGCACTTTGGGAGGCTGAGGCAGGCAGATCACCTGAGGTCAGGAGTTGGATACAAGCCTGGTCAACATGGCAAAACCCCATCTCTACTAAAAATACAAAAATTAACTGGATGTGGTGGTGCACACCTATAGTTCCAGCTACTCGAAAGTCTGAGGCAAGAAAATCACTTGAACCCAGGAGGCAGAGGTTGCAGTGAGCCAAGATTGTGCCACTGTACTCCAGCCTGGGTAGCAGAGTGAGCTCCATCTCAGAAAAAAAAATTAATTTCTCAGTTTGTCATTTTTCTGTTATTGCAAATGTGTTCCCCTTTGACTGCACATCACCTTGGGGGCATCAGTGATTGTGACAGGGAAACACTAAAGCGCAGACCCCAGGACACACAGTATTGAGGAGGTATGGAGATGATGTTTAAAGTCAGGTCTGGCCCTCCCTGGCCAGGCTGGAATACTTAGACAGCGCTGCTGGTTTTCTGCCACACAGTGGCACTGGAGCAGTTAATGACCCACCCAGGGCCTTGGGGGGTAAGAGTGGCATATGGAGGGAGGGATAATGGTGAACACAACTGAAGAGCTCTCCCTCAGCCTCTCCCCCATGTCAGGGTGCCTGTCCCTCTTCTACTCTGGCTGCAGTCAGTCTCTCTACACCCTACAACTGACTCCTGGCCACCTTCTTCTTCTTCTTTTTTTTTTTTGGAGATACAATCTCTGTCTTCCAGACTGCAGGGTATAGTGCAGTGATGCAATCTCAGCTCACTGCAACTTCAACCTTCTGGGTTCAAGTGATTCTTTTTTTTTTTTTTTTCGAGATGGAGTTTTGCTGTTGTTACCCAGGCTGGAGTGCAATGGCACGATCTCGGCTCACCGCAATCTCCGCCTCCTGGGTTCTGGCAATTCTCCTGCCTCAGCCTCCCGAGTAGCTGGGATTACAGGCATGCGCCACCATGCCCAGCTAATTTTTGTATTTTCAGTAGAGACGGGGCTTCCCCTTGTTGACCAAGATGGTCTCAATCTCTTGACCTTGTGAGCCACCCGCCTCGGCCTCCCAAAGTACTGGGATTACAGGTTTGAGCCACCGCGCCCAGCCAAATTTTTGTATTTTTAGTAGAGACAGGCTTTCACCATGTTTGCCAGGCTGGTCTCGAACTCCTGGCCTCAAGTGATTTCGCCTGCCTCAGCCTTCCAAAGTGCTGGGATTACAGGTGTGAATCACCACACCTGGCCCACCTTTTTTTTTTTTTTTTTAAACAGGGTCTCATTCTGTTGCCCAGGCTGAAGTGCAGCTGCAGGATCAGACCTCGCTGTGGCTTTGAACTCCCCAGGCTCAGGTGATCCTCCCTCCTCAACTTCCTGTGTAGCTGGGACTACAGGCGTGTGTTCCCACACCCAGCTAATTTCTGTATTTTTTGCAGAGATGGGGTCTCAATGTGTCACCCGGGGTGATCTGGAACTGCTAAACTCAAGCAGTCTGCCTGTCTCGGCTTCTCAAAGTGCTGGGATTCCAGGCATGAGCCACTGAATCCAGCTTAGTCCATTTTCTGTTGCTACAACAAAATACTGGAAACTGGGTAATTTATGAACATAAATTTATTTCATCCATGGTTTTCAAGGCTGAGAAGTCCAACAGCATGCTGCTTGGATCTTGTGAAGGCCTTTTTGCTGGATTACAACATAGTAGAAGGCAAGGCGTGGTGACTCACACCTATAATAATCCCAGCACTTGGGGAAGCTGAGGTGATTGGATCACCTGAGGCCAGGAGTTCGAGACCAGCCTGGCTAACATGGCAAAACCTGTCTCTACTAAAAATACCAAAATTGGCCAGTCACGGTGGCTCACGCCTGTAATCCCAGCACTTTGGGAGGCTAAGGTGGGCAGATCATGAGGTCAGGGATATGAGGTTTAGGGATATGTTGTGGTTTGAAAGAGTCTCCCAAATTTCATGTGTTAATCCCCCAATTCATATATTGATGGCATTTGGAGGTGTGGCCTTTGGGAGGTGATTAGGATTAATAAAGATATCAGGATGGGTAGCTTTATAAGAAGAAGAAGAGAGACTCGAGCTAACACGCTCTTGCCCTGTCACTATGTTATGCTCTCTGCCATTTTTTTTTTAAGAGGGAGTCTTGCTCTGTTGCCTAGGCAGGAGTGCAGTGGCATGATCTCAGCTCACTGCAACCTCTGCCTCCCAGGTTCAGTTGATTCTCCTGCCTCAGCCTTCCAAGTACTGGGATTACAGGCACAGGCTATGCCTAGCTAACTTTTGTTCTTTTTTTTTTTTTTTTTTTTTTTTGAGATGGAGTCTTATACTGTAGCCCAGGCTGGCATGCAGTGGCGCGATCTCGGCTCACTATAACCTCCGCCTCCTGGGTCGCAGTTCAAGGAATTCTCCTGCTTCAGCCTCCTGAGTAGCTAGGATTACAGACGTGCACCACCATGCCCAGTTAATTTTTGTTTTTTTAGTAGAGATGGGGTTTCACCATGTTGGTCAGGCTGGTCTCAAACTCCTGATCTCGTGACCCACCCACCTCGGCCTCTCAAAGTGCTGGGATTACAGGCATGAGCCACCGCGCCTGGCCTCCATCCCTTGACTTCTAAGGAACTCCCCTAACTCTCTTGTTTTCTTCATCCCTTCAAACCACCCTAATCCCATCTCCTTTGCTGGCTCCTCCTCCCCTGCCCTACCTCAAAATATTGGCAAGTCCCATGGCTCAATTGTATATGTTCTTCTCATCTCCACCTATACTCTTTTCCTAGATAGTATTCAGCTTATGACTCTAAATACCATCTACATAACGCAGACTGCCAAATCCCAATCTCTGGCTTTGACCTCTACCTTAGCTCCCAGTTTGTATATCCAACTGCTCAGTTGACACCTACATTCAGATGTCTTATAGACATCTCTCGAATTCAAAATGAACAAAATGAAACCCTGGACTTAACCCCCAACTCACTTCCTTCACAACCCCACTCTCCCTTTTCAGGATATAGTCCATGATCCAGCCAGGTGCTCTTGCCAAAAACCAGGAGTCATCCATGACCACCCCTGTCATTCACATCCAACTCATCAGCAAGACCCATTCACTTCACTTCCCATACATGGTGTATCTTGAAACTATTCTCTCAGCTATATTTCCATTCCAGTTTCACTACCCTGGCCTATGCCAGCATAACCTATTGCCTAATAAATGGTCTCTGCACTCTGTCGTGACCCTTTCAAATCTACTCGCCACACAAGAGCAAGTCTGACTGACATAAAAGTAAAATATAGGCTGGGCACAGTGGCTCACACCTGTAATCCCAGCACTTTGGGAGGCCAAGACAGGTGGATCACCTGAGGTCGGGAGTTAGAGACCAGCCTGACCAACATGGAGAAACTCCGTCTCTATTAAAAACACCATTAGCCGGGCACATGCCAGTAATCCCAGCTACTCAGGAAGCTGAGGCAGGAGAATCACTTGAACCCAGGAGGCCAAGGTTGCGATGAGCCAAGATCTTGCCATTGCGCTCTAGCCTGAGCAACAAGAATGAAACTCCGTTTCAAAAAGAAAAAAAAAGTAAAATGGGGGCCGGGCGCGGTGGCTCAAGCCTGTAATCCCAGCACTTTGGGAGGCCGAGGCGGGTGGATCACGAGGTCGAGATCGAGACCAACCTGGTCAACATGGTGAAACCCCGTCTCTACTAAAAATACAAAAAAATTAGCTGGGCATGGTGGCACGTGCCTGTAATCCCAGCTAGTCAGGAGGCTGAGGCAGGAGAATTGCCTGAACCCAGGAGGCGGAGGTTGCGGTGAGCCGAGATCGCGCCATTGCACTCCAGCCTGGGTGACAAGAGCGAAACTCCGTCTCAAAAAAAAAAAAAAAAAAAAGTAAAATGCAAATCAGATCTTGACAGTTCACTGCTTAAAACTCTTCAATAGCCGGGTGCGGTGGCTCAAGCCTGTAATCCCAGCACTTTGGGAGGCCGAGGCAGGTGGATCACGAGGTCGAGAGATCGAGACCATCCTGGTCAACATGGTGAAACCCTGTCTCTACTAAAAATACAAAAAATTAGCTGGGCATGGTGGCGTGTGCCTGTAATCCCAGCTACTCAGGAGGCTGAGGCAGGAGAATTGCCTGAACACAGGAGGCGGAGGTTGCGGTGAGCCGAGATCGCGCCATTGCACTCCAGCCTGGGTAACAAGAGCGAAACTCCGTCTCAAAAAAAAAAAAAACTCTTCAATAACTGCTCCTTAGCATAAAAGCCAAAATTATTACTATAGGCTGCAAGGTGCTAAGTGATTTTGCCCCTGCCCACCTCCTCTTCAACTTCCTCTCATGTTCCTCTCCCCACTGCCTTCCAGCAATAGCGGCTTCTTTCAGTTCTTCAAACAAGACCTTTCCTGGCCGGGCACAGTGGTTCACAGCTATAATCTCAGCCCTTTGGGAGCCTGAAGCAGATGGATCGTCAAGAACAGGAGGCCTGGCTTGGTGGGTCCCACATGTAATCCTAGCACTTTGGGAGTCCAAGGAGGGAGGATCTTTGAGCCCAGGAGTTCAAGACCAGCCTGGGCAACATAGCAAGACCCTGCCTCTAATTAAAAAAAAAAAAAAGACAGGAACTATGTGTCTAGTTCACTACTACCATCTCCATTGCCTAGTACCATGTCTAGCACATGGTAGACATTCACTCAATAAATATCTGGTGAATCAGTGTCTTCCTGGCAATTTATACATAACTCCTAAAGTGAGGAAATATTCTCCTCCATTGTAAAATAAGAAAAACTAAGTCAAGTTTCTAATTTGTGGTATTGTTTTGCTTTACTTAGAGAACAGGGTCTTATCTATGTTTCCCTGGCTGGTCTCGAACATCTGACCTCAAGCAATCACTCCCACCTCTGCCTTCCTAAGTGTTGGCATTACAGGCGTGAGCCACCGCGCTCGGCCAAGTCTACAACTTGCTCGAGGTCACTGAGCTAGTAATTGAAGCTTGGATTAGTTGTTTTTTTCTTTTTCTTATTAAACTGGAAGTTAAAGAAGCCAGGATTCGAACCATTTTCTAGGATCCAAGAGCCCTCACTCTCAAATACCTACTGAAGTTTCCCACTTTTCTGGGACCCCACAGTACAAAGCGACAAAGCACATGACAGGAAGTGGGAGCCCAGGCTCCGCCACGCGGGGAACTTCCCAGAAGGCACAGCGCTCGGGGGGTGTGGCCAGACGCAAGGGCGGTCCTGGGCGTCGGAAGACGGGTCGGAACTCCGTACCGCCCCCCGCCCGCCCCAGGGCTCTGCCGGGCGAAGCAGACCGACGGAAGCGAGGGCGGGGACAGCGGGATGACGTTTTACGGACGCTTGCGCGCGGAATTTAAACTGCGGCGGTTTACGCGGCGTTAAGGCTTCCTGAGGTTAGCTGAACTGAGGTTTCCTGGCATTCTGCGTTTCTCTTCCTTGCTGACCCTCTGAATGGCCATGGACTCGTCGCTTCAGGCCCGCCTGTTTCCCGGTCTCGCCATCAAGATCCAACGCAGTAATGGTGAGGAGCGGGGTCCCTAGGTCAAGGGGACTCGTGAGCGGTGAGGCGACTGAAATGACTGCCCCTCTCCCGGACACACACATTCACACGACGGCTGAAATTACTGCCCCTCCCCAGGCACAAAGACACACAATGGGCGCGCTGTCTCTCCCCACCTCCCCTCCCCCCCGCCCCGCCTTCCCTGCCTTCCTCCGTCCTTCTTCCTTGCACTCACTCACTCACTCACTCCGGGTCTCTGCATTATCAGTCATTCTTTTCAACACAGAAGTGAGAGTCCCTGCGCTGCACGTGAGTCCCTTCCAGTCCTCCGGGAGTGGGCGGACTCTCTCCGAGGCTGGTAGAGCTCCCACGGAAGCTGGGGCTTCTAAATTCACTTCCCTTCCAAAATTCTCCCCTGAAAATGCCCTGCGCTTGTGGGGACCTCGGCCTCCTGGCTCTTCTACTCTCGAAAAAATACTGCATAGTTGCCGTATGTCAGGCACTGGGATTTAGGGTAAACGGGACAGACAGGATCCCTGCTCTTGAGGAGCTTGTAGTCATTCTCTCTTTGGGATGAGCAGCTACCGCAGTTCCAGCAGGTCTAATACACGTGTCATTAGGAGAATGGACAGATATGACCGCCAGAAGTGAGTTAGGAAAACCCAAGAGGGCCAGATCCTCAATGCTGTGTTGAGGAACAGTTCATCTAAGGGCTACAGGGACTCCCCTGCTCAAACATACCTTGTGTGCTCTCTTCTGTAGGCTCTCTCTCTCTTTTTTTTTTTAGGCTCTCTTTTGAGTAGGGGTGAATCCTTATCCCATGCAGCTCAGTTTTAAACCCTGTCCCCTGCCTGCCTCACTGTGGATATTCTAAAGGTTAAGCCCAGTTGGTTGATTTGTTTCTCTTACTGTTTTGTTTCGTTTTGTTAAGGCAGTTGCCTGTTCCTTCAAGTTCACTCCCCTTTGGGAGTCTCTGTGGAATCCTAAAAGCGAAGCTCTCAGGAAAGAGATGGGTAACTCTGTTTTTTTTTCATACTTTATAGGCTTAATTCACAGTGCCAATGTAAGGACTGTGAACTTGGAGAAATCCTGTGTTTCAGTGGAATGGACAGAAGGAGGTACCACAAAGGGCAAAGAGGTAGGGTTCTATGAGAATTCCTCTACCACATTTAATGTCTTCCTACATAAAGGATCTGTGCAGAAGTGGAATCTGAGAGCCTAGTTTCTGACGCTGTTCTCTTCTCCCTCACGCCTATAATCGTAGCACTTTGAAAGGCTGAGGCGGGCAGATCAACTGAGTTCAGGGGTTCAAGACCAGCCTGGCCAACATGGCAAAACCCTGTCTCTACTAAAAATACAAAAATTAGCCGGGCATGGTGGTTGACGCCAGTAATCCCAGCTACTCAGGAGGCTGAGGCAGGAGAATTGCTTGAACCCAGGAGGCGGAGATTGTGGAGCCAAAACTGTGCCACTGCACTCCAGCCTGGGTAACGAGCGAGCGAAACTTCATCTCAAAACAAACAAACAAAACAAACAAACAAACAAATATTGGCTGGGTGCGGTGGCTCTTGCTTTTAATCCTAGCACTTTGGGAGGCCTTGGCTAGAGGATTGCTTAAGCCCAGGAGTTCAAGACCAGCCGGGGAAAAATGTTGAGACCTTGTCTACCTCTAAGAAATAAAAAATGCTGGGCGCGGTGGCTCACGCCTGTAATCCCAGCACTTTGGGAGGCTGAGGCGGGTGGATCACGAGGTCAAGAGATCGAGACTATTCTGGTCAACATGGTGAAACCCCATCTCTACTAAAAATACAAAAAATTAGCTGGGCATGGTGGCACACGCCTGTAGTCCCAGCTACTTGGAAGGCTGAGGCAGGAGAATCGCTTGAACCCAGGAGGCGGAGGTTGTGGTGAGCCGAGATCGCGCCATTGCACTCCAGCCCGGGTAACAAGAGCGAAACTCCGTCTCAAAAAAAAAAAAAAAAAAAAAAAAAATTAGGGTATGGTGGTTTGTGCCTGTGGTTCCAGCTACTCAGGAAGCTGAGGTGAGAGAATCAGTTTAGCCTGGGAGGTTGAGTCTGCAATGAACCATGATCCAGCCACTGTGCTCCAGCCACTGCATCTTTGGGTGACAGAGTGAAACTTTTCCTTAAAAAAAGATCCTCTTGGGCCGGGCGCAGTGGCTCAAGCCTGTAATCCCAGCACTTTGGGAGGCCGAGGCGGGTGGATCACGAGGTCGAGAGATCGAGACCATCCTGGTCAACATGGTGAAATCCCGTCTCTACTAAAAATACAAAAAAACTAGCTGGGCGTGGTGGCGCTTGCCTGTAATCCCAGCTACTCAGGAGGCCGAGGCAGGAGAATTGCCTGAGCCCAGGAGGCGGAGGTGCCATTGCACGCCAGCCTGGGTAACGAGTTCCGTCTCAAAAAAAAAACCAAAAAAACAAAGAAACAAAAAAGATCCTCTTGGTTAGGCATGGTGGCTCACATCTATAATCCCAGGACTTTGGGAGGCCCAGGCGAGCAGATCACTTTGAGCTTAGTTCAGGACCAGGCTGGGCAATATGGCAAAACCCCATTTCTACAAAAAATACAAAAAAAGTCAGCCAGCATGGTGGCACATGCCTGTAGTCCCAACTACGCTGGAGGCTGAGGCTGGAGACTCAATCACCTGAGTCTGGGAGGAGATTTGGACGAGAGCACCATGACTTAGACATTTATGTTCTAGCGGCATTTTGGTATAGTGAAAAGGTCACTGGGCTAGGAGTATGAAAACCTGGGTTCTAGTCTGGCTCTGCCACTGCTTTGTGTTCTCAGGCATGTTTCTGCCCCTCTTCAAAGTTTAGTTTCCTCATCTATAAAGTGGGGATGATGATAATATCTACCTCAACAGAGCTGTTGTGAGGATTTACTCAGCAAATTTTCTGGACTGCTTCAAAAATGCTAGATACTTATTGGGTGCTAGGGATACGGAGGTGAAGGAGACAGACTCTTGGACCCTCTTCACTGGAGCTTTAATAAGATAATACATGTAGCTGGGCACAGTACCTGTAATCCCAGGCACTTTGGGAGGCTGGGGCAGGAGGCCAAGGAGTTTGAGGCCAGCCAGGCAATACAGCAACACCTCATCTCTACTAAAAATAAAAAACAATTAGCCAGTCATAGTGGCTTATGCCTGTGGTCCCAGCTACTCCAGAGGCTAAGGCAGTAGGATCGCTGGAGCCCAGGAGTTTAAGGCTACAGTGAGCCACTGCGCTCCAGCCTGCATGACAGAGTGGGATCCTGTCTTAAAATAAATAAGTAAATAAATAAATAAGATAAAACATGTAAAAAGCTTGCTTAGCATAGTACATATAGTAGAGATATTTAGGCGGTATATTTGAGAAATAAAAGGATTGAATATATTATCTGTCCCTAGAGAATCAAGAGGTTCCTAAAATTTTAACCAGCTATTATCAGTCCTTTGTGATTCGTTTTTTGTTGTGGTTGTTTAGAATTGTGTCTCTTGTCTCACCTCACATCAAATACTGCTTTTAGAATAAAGTCCAAACTTCTGGGGTTTTTTTGTTTTGTTTTGTTTTGAGACTTAGTCTTACTCTATCTTCCAGGCGGGAGGGCAGTGGTGTAAGCTTGGCTCACTGTGCAACTTACGCCTCCTGGGTCTGAGCGATCTTCCCACCTCAGCCTCCTGAGTAGCTGAGACTACAAGCATGCACCACTAAGCCCGGCTAATTTTTGTATTTTTGGTAGAGACAGGGTTTCACCGGTTGGCCACAGTGTTCTCCAAATCTCCTCCCAGACTCAGGTGATTGATTCTCCTGACCTCCTGATCTGCCAGTCTCTGCCTCTGAAAATGCTGGGATTACAGGCGTGAGCCACTACACCCGACCGCCTTTACACTCATTCCTTTTTCCTGGGATGTTCACCCTGAATTATCAACATGAAAATCAGTTGATTGTCAGTGCAAGGCTTAAAACTGGTTTTCTTTTTTTTTTTGAGACGGAGTTTCGCTCTTGTTACCCAGGCTGGAGTGCAATGGCGCGATCTCGGCTCACTGCAACCTCCGCCTCCTGGGCTCAGGCAGTTCTCCTGCCTCAGCCTCCTACGTAGCTGGGATTACAGGCACGCACCACCATGCCCAGCTAGTTTTTTGTATTTTTAGTAGAGACGGGATTTCATCATGTTGACCAGGATGGTCTCGATCTCTTGACCTCGTGATCCACCCGCCTCGGCCTCCCAAAGTGCTGGGATTACAGGCGTGAGCCACCGCGCCCGGCAATTTTTGTATTTTTAAGTAGAGACCTGGTTTCACTATGTTGGTCAGGCTGGTCTTAAACCCCTGACCTTGTGATCCTCCTGCCTCAGCCTCCCAAAGTGCTGGGATTACAGGCGTGAGCCACCACGCCCGGCTTGGTTTTCTTTGTTGTTTCTGCTCTCTGTAGTTTAGGGGTTGGAAATGGGGGAGGTATGTACCAAGAGACTGTAGCTAGAAATGTGGATAGAAATGTGATTACTGGCCGGGCGCGGTGGCTCAAGCCTGTAATCCCAGCACTTTGGAAGGCCGAGGCGGGTGGATCACGAGGTCAAGAGATCCACACCATCCTGGTCAACATAGTGAAACCCTGTCTCTACTTAAAATACAAAAAATTAGGCCGGGCGCGGTGGCTCAAGCCTGTAATCCCAGCACTTTGGGAGGCCGAGGCGGGTGGATCACGAGGTCGAGAGATCGAGACCATCCTGGTCAACATGGTGAAACCCCGTCTCTACTAAAAAATACAAAAAATTAGCTGGGCATGGTGGCACGTGCCTGTAATCCCAGCTACTCAGGAGGCTGAGGCAGGAGAATTGCTTGAACCCAGGAGGCGGAGGTTGCGGTGAGCCGAGATCGTGCCATTACACTCCAGCCTGGGTAACAAGAGCGAAACTCCGTCTCAAAAAAAAAAAAAAAAAGAAATGTGATTACTGAAGTGCTTGCCAGCTTTTGCATTTAATGATTCTATCCTTTTTCTTATCTCATTCTGCTTTGATTTCCTTTGTGCGTATGATTTACAATCCCCGTTAGAAATTGAGCTCATGGGGAAAAAAAAAAAAATAAAATAAAATAAAAACAGAAATTGAGCTCATGGGCTGGGCGTGGTGGCTCACGCCTGTAATCCCAGCCCTTTGGGAGGCTGAGGCAGGTGGATACAAGGTCAGGAGTTCAAAACCATCCTGGCCAACATGGTGAAACCCTGTCTCTACTAAAAATAAAAAAATTATCTGGGCTTGGTGGCGCCTTCCTGTAATCCCAGCTAGTCAGGAGGCTTAGGCAGGAGAATTGCTTGAACTGGGACCTGGGAGGCGGAGGTTGCAGTGAGTGGAGATCGCGGCACTGCACTCCAGCCTGGGCTACAGAGCAAGACTCCGTCTCAAAAAAAAAAAAAAAAAAAAAGAATTTGAGCTTATGGTTGCAGGGGTTATTTATGTCTTAATTCATCTTTAAATACCTTCCCCCTGCACACTGCTGTCTTCGTGGTGCCTAACAAACATCTGAATAGGCAGCTAATAACTGCAGTTTGTGTCTCTAGGCAGTAAAGCTCTCACCCTGGAGTACATGCTCTGTCACATTTCAAAATACAAATAACAAAGTTGGGACAGATTTGATATGTTTGACCCTGTTGTAAAGTTATGCTGGTGAAATTTGAGTTGTTCCTAAAGGATTGCAGGACTCATGATGTAAGCTTAGAATTGTGACTTCATTGCAGGCATCAACAGGAAATAGGTAAGGCATGAGCACGAAGCTGTAACTGGGGAAGAAGTTTCTGGGCCCGGTAGAAAATGTAGGTAATCATAGAGTTAGGTAGCAGCTGCCAGGAACTTGCCCCTGCCCATAAGATCCTAAAGAGCCCCCATTTGACTCTCACCAGACAGTTAGAACTTGTTTCCTCCTCTGGGTCAGCCAGCAAGAGGTGCTTGGGGGGCTGTGTCCAGCAGGACCTCACTGCCCAGCAGAACAGCTGGGGAGCCAAGTGACCTAGATCATCTGTCGAGTACCTGACTATTTGCCTGCCTGTCTGCCCTCCTCTTCAACTCATTCTCATCACTGACATCTACGATTGGCTTGGAAATCAGAAACCCATATCCATCTAGATGGTAAACCATTATTAAGGAGTAGCTGTTTTATAGCTATTTGTACTTAATGGAATTTAAAGTTGGTAAAGTTTGAATTTAGGGGTAGCCTTGTCTATAGAAATTTATTTATTTGTTTGTTTGTTTGTTTGTTTTTGAGATGGGAGTCTAGCTCTGTTACCCAGGTTGGAGGGCAATGGTGGAGCCTCAGTTTAATGCAGCCTCCGCCTCCTAGGTTCCAGCAATTCTTCTGCCTCAGACTTGCTGGGGCCAGGCACAGTGGCTCACTGCTGTAATCCCAGCACTTTAGGAGGCCTAGGCGGGCAGATCACCTGAGGCCAGGAGTTTGAAACAAGTCTAGCCAACATGGTGAAACCCTGTCTCTACTAAAAATAACAAAAATTAGCGAGGCTTAGTGGTGCATGCTTGTAGTCCTAGCTACTCAGGAGGCTGAGATGGGAGAATCACTCAGACCCAGGAGGTAGAGGTTGCAGTGAGCCGAGATCACGCCACTACCCTCCAGCCCAGAAGACAGAGTAAGACTCAGTCTCAAAAAAAAAAAGGCCAGTCGCAGTGCCTCACACCTGTTATCCCAGCACCTTTGAGGCCGAGGCAGGTGGATCACGAGGTCATGAGTTCAATACCAGCCTGTCCAATATGGTGAACCCCATCTCTACTAAAAATACAGAAATTAGCTGGGCATGGTGGCATGTGCCTGTAATCCCAGCTACTCAGGAGGCTGAGGCAGGAGAATCCCTTGAACCTGGGAAGCGAGAATGCAGTAAGCTAAGATTGTGCCACTGCACTCCAGCCTGGGCGACAGAGCGAGACTCTGTCTCGAAAAAAAAAATGTGTTTGGATTGGACAAACAATGTTTCACTGAAACTTAATTGCTCCTTCCAGATTGATTTTGATGATGTGGCTGCAATAAACCCAGAACTCTTACAGCCTGTTCCCTTATATCCGAAGGACAATCTGCCCCTGCAGGAAAATGTAACAGTCCAGGTAGGTGCCTGTAATCTGGCTGCAGCCAGTGCCCCACAGGATTCACTTTGCTTATTGGCTCTTTGCTGATTAATTGTCTGGCATTTTAGCATAGTACATGGGCCCAGGATAGTCCCTTGAGAATTGATAAGAGCCACATATTGTGATAGTTTGATTTGTTTTTCAGAAACAAAAACGGAGATCCTTCAACTCCAAAATTCCTGCTCCAAGAGAAGGTAAGTGGATTTCTACCAGCTTACTGTCATGAAATTTGTGTCAGGAATGATGTTTCTAGGGCTCAGAGTTATGGAAACTCCACCTGCAGGTGGTTTCTCCTTTTTTTTTTTTTTCTTTGAGACAGAGTCTCACTCTGTTGTCAGGCTGGAGTGCAATGCCATGATCTGAGCTCACTGCAACTTCCTACTCCCTGATTCAAGTGACTCTCCTGCCTCAGCCTGCTGAGTAGCTGGGATTACAGGCATGTGCCACCATGCCCAGCTAATTCTTGTATTTTTAGTAGAGATGGGGTTTCATCATGTTGGCCAGGATGGTCTCAATCTCCTGACCTCATAATCCACCTGCCTTGGCTTCCCAAAGTTCTGGGATTACAGGCGTGAGCCACCATGTCCAGCCTGCAGGTAATTTCTATGTGGACTGTCTTGCCTGTGTTCCAAGCATCTTTCTCTATGAGGAAGAATCCAACCTACAGCTATCAGGCCAACTTCTAAGAGACCTGGTGCATTTAGGAAATTTGCTGCCTGGATTTCTGTAGAATGCAGAGCCTGATGCTTGAGAAGTGGGAATCAGCCATTGGCAGGCCTGTTTTCTTCCCTCAGGGCTTGGCTCCCTCAAGGGAACAGTATGCCTTGGAGAGAGGCTTTGAAAAAGGGAGACAGTGGGTCTGGGCTGTTGAGAAGTATGGTAGGTGGCGCTATAGAGAGGGGTGGCTGGGGCTGGAGAGAATAACAGCAATGCCTAGTGGTCTAGGAGAAGGTTGGGCTCTTGCTGCAAAAATAGTCTATGAAAACCTACTTTGACAACATGATAGATTGTGACTCTAGGGTGTAAGCTGCCCAGAAGATCCAGCTTAAAGCCAGTTGTATCTTGAAGGCTGGCTGACCTGCACAGCTATCCAGGTCTAGGGGTCATCATTGCCCTGAAATGATCCAGCTACCTCAGGGACTCACAGAATATTTGACTGGAGCTTTGGGTGCTGGGGGCCCTGAGCGGAGGGTGGTGCCATTGCAAGCTTGGGCCTGAGTGCTGTGGTACTGACCCTTTCTTGCTGGGTGTACCATAAGGCCATGCAGGAGAGTTGGGACTGGCAGCAGTCTCATTCCATGTTCATGTCCTCAAAGGATATTGCCACAGCTCCTTTTTTTTTTTCAAAGGCAGGATCTCTCTTGGTTGTTCATGTTCGAGTGAGTACCATGGTATGATCATAACTCACTGTAGCCTTGAACTCCTGGGCTCAGGCAATCCTCCCACCTCAGCCTCCCATGTAGCTGAGACAAGTGTGCCCCACCACACCTAGCTAATTTTTTTTTTTTTTTTTGGTAGAGAGAAGGTCTCACTGTGTTGCCTCGATTGGTCTCAAACTCCTGGCCTCAAGTGATCCTCCTGCTTCAGCCTCCCTAAGTGCTAGGATTGGAGGCATGCGCCACCATGCCCAGCCAATAGCTCTTTTTTTTTTTTTTTTCTTAAGATGGGATCTTGCTTTGTTGCCAAATCTTGAACTCCTTGCTTCAAGCAATCCTCCTGCCTCAGCCTCCCAAAGTGCTGGGACTACAGGCACATACCACCAGGCCAAGCTACAAACCTCATTTTTTTTTTTTTTTTTTTTTTTTTGAGACGGAGTTTCGCCCTTGTTACCCAGGCTGGAGTGCAATGGCGCGATCTCGGCTCACCGCAACCTCCGCCTGCTGGGTTCAGGCAATTCTCCTGCCTCAGCCTCCTGAGTAACTGAGATTACAGGCATGTGCCACCATGCCCAGCTAATTTTTTGTATTTTTAGTAGAGACAGGGTTTCACTATGTTGACCGGGATGGTCTCGATCTCTTGACCTTGTGATCCACCCGCCTCGGCCTCCCAAAGTGCTGGGATTACAGGCTTGAGCCACCATGCCCGGCTACAAACCTCATTTTAATGGAAAAAATAATCTTTAAGGCTGGGAGCATTGGCTCACGCCTGTAATCCCAGCACTTTGGGAGGCCAAGGTGGGCAGATCACGAGATCAGGAGTTTGAGACCAGCCTGGCCAACATGGCAAAACCCCATTTCTACTAAAAATACAAAAATTGGCTGGGCGTGGTGGTGGGCACCTGTAATCCCAGCTACTTGGGAGGCTGAGGCAGGAGAATTAGTTGAACCCAGGAGGCAGAGGTTGCAGTGAGCCAAGATCATTCCATTGCACTCAGCCTGGGTGACAAGAGAAAGACCCTCTCAACAACAACAACCAAAAAATACAAAAAAATTAGCCAGGCATGGTGGTGCATGCCTATAGTCCCAGCTACTCAGGAGGCTAAGGTAGGAGAATTGCTTGAACTCAGGAGGCAGAGGTTGCAGTGGGCTGAGATCACACCACTGCACTCCAGCCTGAACGACAGAATGAGAAAAAAAATCTTTATAAATGTGCATGCTGTTCAACAGTAGAACTGAAACACAAGATTACAGGTCAGGCGTGGTCGCTCAAACCTGTAATCACGGCACTTTGGGAGGCCGAGACAGGGCAGATCATTTGAGGTCAGGGGTTCAAGACTAGCCTGGCCAACATGGTGAAACCCCATCGCTGCTAAAAATACAAAAATTAGCCAGGTGTGATGGGAGGTGCCTGTAATCCCAGCTTCTCAGGAGGCTGAGCCATGAGAATCACTCGAACCCAGAGGCAGAGGTTGCAGTGAGCCAAAATGGTGCCACTGCATTCCAGCCTGAGCAACAGAGTGAGACTCCATCTCAAAAAAAAAAAAAAATTATAAATCATTTGGGGCTAGATATGATAGCTCACACCCGTAAGCCCAGTGCTTTGGGAGGTTGAGGCAGGAGGATGGCTTGAACTCTGGAGTTTGAGACGAGACTGGGCAACATAGCAGGAACCAATCTAATTATAAAATCATTGGGGAAATATAAATATTGTAAAAATTCAATACATGGATTTATATACAGCCGTCAGCCTAAACTTAGAATACTCAGAAATTCAGTAGAAGTTGGTTTTGTTGGCTGAGCATGGTGGCTCACGCCTGTAATCCCAGCACTTTGGGAGGCTGGGGCAGGCAGATCACTTAAGGTCAGGAGTTTAAAACCAGCTTGGCCAACATGGTGAAAACCCTGGGTCTACTAATGAAACCAAAAAAAATTATCCAGGTGTGGTGGCACACACCTATAATCCCAGTTACTCGGGGAGCTAAAGCATGAGAATTGCTTGAACCCAGGAGATGGAGGTTGCAGTGAGCTGAGATCATAACAGTACACTCCAGCCTGGGCTACAGAGTGAAACTGTGTCGAAAAAAATATTAAATAATAAGTGGGTTTTACCTATATGATACCGTATGTTCTATTTCCAAATTTATGGCTTGACGTATTTTATAGAGGGCATATGGTTTCTCCTTATGGAGGGAAACTATATGGAAAAGTAGAAATTGATAAGAATTCAAGTATAACTCAACTGTTTTTCTCAGGTAAACGTTTTTTTGTTTTTGTTTTGTTTTGTTTTGTTTAAGACAGAGTCTCGCTTTGTCGCCAGGCTGGAGTGCAATGGCACGATCTTGGTTCACTGCAACCTCTGCCTCCCAGGTTCAAGCAATTTTCCTGCCTCAGCCTCCCAAGTAGCTGGTACTATAGGCATGCACCACCATGCCTAGCTAATTTTTGTATTTTTTGTTTGTTTGTTTTTTTAAGACAGAGTCTTGCCCTGTCACTAGGCTGGAGTGCAATGGCGCGATCTCGGCTCACTGGAACCTCCGTCTCCCAGGTTCAAGTGACTCCCCTGCCTCAGCCTCCTGAGCAGCTGAGACTACAGGCACTGAGCAGCTGGGACTACAGGAACGCATCACCACGCCTGGCTAATTTTTTACATTTTAGTAGAGACAGGCTTTCACCATGTTGGCCAGGATGCTCTCAATCTCCTGACCTCATGATCTACCCACCTCGGTCTCCCAAAGTGCTGGGATTACAGGCATGAGCCACCGTGCCCAGCCTAATTTTGTATTTTTAGTAGAGATGGGGTTTTACCATGTTGGCCAGGATGGTCTTGATCTCTTGACTTTGTGATCCTCCTGGCTTGGGCTCCCAAAGTGCTGGGATTACAGGCATGAGCCACCGTGCCCGTAGCCGGCATTTTTGTTTGTTTTTTTGAGACAGAGCCTCACTCTGTCACCCAGGCTGGAGTTCAGTGGTGTGATCTGCTCATGACAACCTCTGTCCCTGGGTTCAAGCGATTCTCCTGCCTCAGCCTCCCAAGTAGCTGGGATTACAGGCACCTGCTACTGTGCCTGGCTAATTTTTTAATATTTTTAGTAGAGACAGGGTTTCACCATCTTGGCCAGGCTAGTCTTGAACTCCTGAACTTGTGATCCACCGCCTCAGCCTCCCAAAGTGCTGGGATTACAGGTGTGAGCCACCACGCCCAGCCAACATTTTTTAAAGACTCCAGAAAATCAATATAGCTGATTCTAGGGGTTTCTTACGATGTGGCTCTGGCCTGGCTCTGTAATTTGACAGCCCTGGGTTCATATCCTGGCTCTGACATTTATTTACTAGCGGAGTCACATTGGATAGGTTACTTAATGTCTCTGTACCTTGATGTCCTCTTCCATGAGTTAAGTCCTCATGAAAGGACTTAACCTTATGATGTCTTGAGGTATAGGAAGATTGTATAATGGGAGATACTGCTATGGTTCAGATTCATAATACTGGGCCAGGCTCATGCCTGTAATCCTAGCACTTTGGGAGGCCAAGGCGGGTGGATCACTTGAGGTCAGGAGTTCAAGACCAGTCTGGACCAACGTGATGAAATACTGTCTCTACTAAAAATAGAAAATTAGCCAAGCATGGTGTGCACCTATAATCCCAGCTACTTGGGAGGCTGAGGCATGAGAATCACTTGAACCTGGGAGACGGAGGTTGTAGTGAGCCAAGATCACGCCACTGCACTCCAGCCTGGGTGACAGAGTGAGACTCTGTCTCAAAACAATGATTCATAATACTTTTTCTCAAGGACTTGTATTAGGTCTCTCTCCAGAAATGTTTTCAGGATGGCTGTAGGTCCCTGTACTTACTCAAGACAGATGCTGTTTGTGGGAGATTTCTTTGCCCTCAGGAGCTCCTGGATTTGCAAAATGTAGACAAATAGGTTTTGGGGTTACTGGTACTTGGTCTTTCTAATTTTTCCTTTGTTTGGGTGGAAGGAATATGGGAAGTTGGTGGGCCCCTTTCCTGGTAGCTGGGACCTATTTCACCTTGTATGGAAACTTGGAGGTTTGCCCCAACCACCCTCCAGATCATGCAGCACTGAGTGGCTACTGCTCATGGTTCTCCAGGTCTTCGAAGCCGTTCCATTCGCATGTCCACTGTCTCGGAGCTTCGTGTCACTGCCCAGGAGAATGATATGGAGATGGAGCTGCCTGCAGCTGCAAACTCCCGCAAGCAGTTTTCAATTCCTCGTGAGTAATGAATATGCTCTCCCTGTTTGAGGACCTGGAGCAAGATCCTCTCACATTGCTCTGTACCTGTGCTGGAATATCCTAAGATTCATCCATTCCCCCAGCTTCAGTACTGGTCTGCTCCTGCCCTACCAACATGGCTTTCTTATTTGGAAATCATCTCTATTTTTTTTTTTTTTTTTTTTGAGACGGAGTTTCACTCTTGTTACCCAGGCTGGAGTGCAATGGCGCGATCTCGGCTCACCGCAACCTCCGCCTCCTGGGTTCAGGCAATTCTCCTGCCTCAGCCTCCTGAGTAGCTGGGATTACAGGCATGAGCCACCATGCCCAGCTAATTTTTTGTATTTTTAGTAGAGACAGGGTTTCACCATGTTGACCAGGATGGTCTCGATCTCTCGACCTCGTGATCCACCCGCCTCGGCCTCCCAAAGTGCTGGGATTACAGGCTTGAGCCACCGCGCCCGGCTTTTTTTTTTTTTTTTTTTTTTTTTTGAGACAGAGTGATCCGCCTGCCTGCAGTGGCTCACACTTGTAACCCCAGCACTTTTTGGGAGGCCGAGGCAAGCTGATCACTTCGCCACGTTGGCCAGGCTGGTCTCAAACTCCTGACCTTGTGATCCGCCTGCCCTGGCCTCCAAAAGTGCTGGGATTACAGGTATCTGCTACCGTGCCCAGCCCTTTTTGTACTTTATATAAATTGAATTTTAAAAACTTTTAAATGAGCTAGGTGAGGTGTGGAAAATTAATAAAAATTAAAAAAAAATTTTCAGTGTGAATTGTTTGTCAATCTTTAATAATTATATAAAGTAGATGCAAATTTGGTAAGACACACAACCATTACACTTTACATATATCAGATTCAACTTTAATAGGATTAAGGTAATTGAATGGGTCATGCCCAGGTATGGGAAGTAATAAGGTGTTGTGGTCTAGGCCTTTCTGTATTGAATCAGTCTGGTTAGTTGTTGCTCCAGTTCCCTGTCACCTTGGCTTTTCAATCTTTGCTCCTTTTAACCACCTGGGTTCCTGAGGCTTTGGAGAAGTCAGAAAGGCCTGGCTTTTCTCCTTAAGGCCAGGCCTGGTCTTGCCTGAGAATCCATGCTTGGGTGAAGTCTAAAGCGTTCAGGCCTTCACAGGCTTTTCCCTTCATGTCAAAGCCCATGCTGAATATTCACATACCCTTTAAGATATTTTGACCCCGGGAGCCAGCCCTTGCAGAAAGAGTGGTCAAGGTCAGAGTACAGGCTGAGGTGAAGGGAAAAGTGCAAGCTCTGCACATACTGTAAGAGCCTTGCTGAGCAGGCAGGTTGGAGCCCTCCTGGCCCATAACCAGGGCCATGCGCTCAGGTGAGGACATGCACTCAGCCTGTGGTACACCTGTCTGCTTCTCCAGTGACTGTTGTTCCCCCCACCCTACAGCAGGGCCCCCTAGGCCTTCCTGCTCTACAGTGGCTGAAATACCATTGACGATGGTCAGCGAGGAGGTGGAAGAGCAAGTCCATTCCATCCGAGGCAGCTCTTCTGCAAACCCTGTTAACTCAGGTAGACACATTGAGCTATCTGATGTTCTGCTTCTAGTGAGGCATGGATAACAACCTGTCCTAAACCTGGCCTACCTTAGCCCCTGAGTTAAAGCCCTGTTTGTCACAAGGGGGCATGTTTTCCTCTGGCCATGGAATGAATCTTTCATTATCAAGACAAAACAAGGGGCTGGGTATGGTGGCACATGCCTATAATCCCAGCACTGTGGGAGTCCGAGGCAGGCGGATCACGAGGTCAAGAGATCAAGACCATCCTGGCCAACATGGTGAGACCCCGTCTCTACTAAAAATACAAAAAATTAGCTAGCCTGGTGGTGCACACCTGTAGTCCCAGCTACTCGGGAGGCTGAGGCAGGATAATCACTTGAATCTGCGAGGTGGATGTTGCAGAGAGCCAAGATCCACCACTGCACTCTAGCCTGGCGACAGAGCAAGACTTCGTCTCAAAAAAAAAGACAAAACAACTCACCTCTGTGGTTGTTGAGAAAACACCCAAGAGGCATAGGGAGAGCTTGGGTTGGAACTGGAGTGCTATTATCACTATTTGACTTCATATTGGCCAGGTCACTACTTTGTGGACTTGTCCATCCGGAGAGTCACATCTATTTCTTCTTCTCTTTGCATATAGTGATTTAAGAGTAAGGATCTAGAGAAAGCCTCTGCCTGGGAAAGACACAGTACTCAGTAATAGCCAGAGAAGAGTAGGCTGGCCTAGACTGGTAACAGTGTTTCCTTCCTTTTCTTTATTTTTATATTTTTGTAGTTCGGAGGAAATCATGTATTGTGAAGGAAGTGGAAAAAATGAAGAACAAGCGAGAAGAGAAGAAGGCCCCAAATTCTGAAATGAGAATGAAGCGAGCTCAGGTACCTTTCTTGGGAGGCTAGGGCAAAGGTTTTTGGACAGGTATCCTTAACCGAAACCCTGCAGGCAGCAGATAGAGCTGGGCCCCAGCATTTCTCAGGCTGCAGTTCTTGAGGCCCCAATTTTTTTTTTTTTTTTTTGTGCAACTGAGTCTTGCTCTGTCACCCAGGCTGGAGTGCACTGGTGTGATCTCAATGCACTGCAACCTTCACCTCTAGTTTCAAGTGATTCTTGTGCCTCAGCCTCCCAAGTAGCTGGGATTACAGGTGTGTGCCAGCTAATTTTTTGTATAGTTAGTAGAGATAGTTTCGTTATTTTGCCCAGGCTGGTCTGGAACTCCTGGCCTCAAGTGAATCAACTGCTTTGGCCTTCCAAAGTGCTGAGAGTATAGGCATGAGCCACTGAGCCTGACCTCTGAGGCTCCAATTCTGATATCCCGGAAATTTAACTGGTTTCTTATCAGGATTCAGAGAACAAACAATTCAGAATTTTTCCTGAAGGCCCTCAGATGAGGAATATTTAATGCTGATTGTCTAGCAAGCAAACCCATCACATGCTCACATGGCATGATGGCCAGTGGGGCTGAAGGACACAGTTGGTCCAATTTTTCCCACCCTCACCCAGGTTGTACATTTTGGAAGGCAGGGACTGCAGTATGGTCCCCTTAACTGGGTTAATTTCTTTTAGGAAGCCCAGTCTGCTGCTGTGCCTCCTAAAATGTGGAACTGGCCTAGTCCGAGTTCCTAGCACGCTTTGGTGTATCCTCAGGCCCCTCTGCCAATCTCTTCCCTGGGGTTCTGAGTTCTTGACCTAGAGCCAGGGCGGGGACTGACAACTATGAAGGGTAGTGAGCAAACAGCTCTTGCTGCTGCTGCATAGAGGTCCGAGAGAACTTACATCTTAACAGTCTGCCCTTTTTCACTCTCGTCTCAAACCAGGAGTATGACAGTAGTTTTCCAAACTGGGAATTTGCCCGAATGATTAAAGAATTTCGGGCTACTTTGGAATGTCATCCACTTACTATGACTGATCCTGTAAGTACATCCAAAGACTTCTCTTCCTTGAGTAAGTATACAATTAAGGGACAGAAAACTTCACAGGAATGAGGGCCTGCAGGAATCTTCACTCACCTTTGAGGATTTTTTTTTTTTTTTGAGATGGGGGGTCTCACTCTGTCACCCAGGCTGGAGTGCAGTGGTATGATCTTGGATCACTGCAGCCTCAACCTCCCTGAGCTAGAATGATCCTCCCCACCCGAGCCTCCCAAGTAGCTGAGACCACAGATGCATTCTACCATGCCCTGCTGATTTTTTGTATTTTTGGTAGAGACAAGGTTTCAACATGTTGCCCAGGCCGATCTCAAACTTTTGGGTTCCAGCAATCCACCTGCCTTGACCTCCCAAAGTGTTGGGATTACAGGCATGAGCCACCATGCCTGGCCGAGATTATTTTTTAACACCCTTTGGTGGGCTGGAGCTAGTGAGGCCCATGTGGGAGGAGTCTGATCTTTATAAACTGGGTTCCACCACTACTACCATACGTTGGCTAGATTGCTGCATTAGTAAGAATCATGAAAGTAGTGCTGAAATTCGTATATGCAGCAGAGTGAGAAAACGGGGAACAAAATCCAGCGCTGTCTTCTCGTGCTCTGGAGTATCTAATTGAGGATGCAGGGGTCCTAGTGTTATCTTGGCCTCTGAGTGGGCCAGACGTGGGATTGAAAGGAGTGGGAGTTCTGGGCAAGCTTGCTTTTTTTAAATTGCTCTCACCCTTTGCTATTGGTTGCCTCCTATCATCTGCTTACAGATCGAAGAGCACAGAATATGTGTCTGTGTTAGGAAACGCCCACTGAATAAGCAAGGTAAGTCTCATTCTGTCAGGAAGAGGCTTCAGACTGACTAAGGGGCCTTCTGTTTCCACGGAGCACTCCCTGAAATACTCTCCTTCTGCAGAATTGGCCAAGAAAGAAATTGATGTGATTTCCATACCTAGCAAGTGTCTCCTCTTAGTACATGAACCCAAGTTGAAAGTGGACTTAACAAAGTATCTGGAGAACCAAGCATTCTGCTTTGACTTTGCATTTGATGAAACAGCTTCAAATGAAGTCGTCTATAGGTTAGTCCTTGCATCCGTTTTTCCCTCCTTGTGCCCCTCCATCCCCTTTTTGTTGTGAGACATTCTGGCAACGCTACTGACAGACATGCTGAATTCTGAAGCTCTTCCTTGCTTCTTGTGTTTTCTTCGGGTCATACCCTTTTACAGCTTAGCGGCCCATCCTTGAGTGGATCCTGAATGAGGTATCACCCGTTCGTTACATGCTGAGGCAGGGCTGGCCAGACTCCAAGGGTTCTTCCTATGCCTTATGCAGCTACCCCATTGCCCACTGGGCTTCACAGACTTGGAGAACTCCAGATCTGCTCTATCTGCTCTTCTGCTTTTTTTTAAGACAGAGTTTCTCCCTTGTTGCCAAGACCGGAGTATAGGGGCACAATCTTGGCTCACTGTAGCCTCCACCTTCTGGGTTCCAGTGATTCTCCTGCCTCAGCCTCCCACATGGCTGGGATTACAGGGGCCTGCCACCACACTGGTTAATTTTGTATTTTTGGTAGAGACGGGGTTTTGCCATGTTGGTCAGGCCGGTCTCGAACTCCTGACCTAAAGTGATCCTCCCACCTTGGCCTCCCAAAATCAGGTGTGAGCCACTGCGCCCGGCCCTAGCCTCCCAGGTTCAAGCAGTTCTCCTGTCCCAGCCTCCAAGTAGCTGGGATTACAGGCATGTGCCACCACACCTGGCTAATTTTTGTATTTTTATTAGAGACAGGGTTTCCCCATATTGGTCAGGCTGGTCTCAGACTCCTGAGCTCAGGTGATCTGCTCACTTTGGCTTCCCAAAGTAATGGGATTACAGGCATAAGCCACTATGCCTAGCCACTAGTGTGTCTTCTGCTGAAAGTTGGATGCTGAGCTTAGGCTTTCATCCTGTGACTCTAGGGTCAGAGAAAAGGTCAGATGGCTTAGAGCATGAGCCATCAGCTTGCTCCTGTATAGTCAGTCTAGTGCTCCCCCAACCCTCATCCCACCATCAGTTTGCTAGAAGTATTTCAGATTTGTAAGTATGGTTGGGGTCAGGTGGGACCACTGAGCCAGTAGAAGAATGATATTTTTTTTTTTTTTAAAGATGGGGTTTCACCATGATGGCTAGGCTGGTCTTGAACTCCTGACTTCAGGTGATCCACCCACCTCAGCCTCCCAAAGTGCTAGGATTACAGGCTTGAGCCACTGTGCCCGGCTAGAAGAATGCTATTCTTAAAAGGAGGAAGCAACCCTGAGAACTCTGCAGTGGAAGGGTGGCAGGTCATGTTCCAGGGAGCACATTTTGAGAACAGATACAAATACTCTACCCCTCTTCTCTTAGGTTCACAGCAAGGCCACTGGTACGGACAATCTTTGAAGGTGGAAAAGCAACTTGTTTTGCTTATGGCCAGACAGGAAGTGGCAAGACACATGTGAGTATTGAGGCCTGGAAGGGAAAGAGCCTTTCTATTATACAGCCCTGGGTTCCCACAAAGGGAGACAGTGAGTTTCTTAAGAAAGGCCCCAGCCAGGCACGGTCGCTACCGCCTGTAATCCCAGCACTTTGGCAGGCCAAGGTGGGTGGATCACCTGAGGTCAGGATTTTGAGACCAGCCTGGCCAACATGGCAAAACCAAGTCTCTACTAAAAATACAAAAATAGCCTGGCATGGTGGGCACCTGTTATCCCAAGTACTCGGGAGGCTGAGGCAGGAGAATTGCTTGAACTGGGAGGGCAGAGGTTGCAGTGAGCCAAGATTGCACCATTGCACTCCGGCCTAGGCCAAGACAGAGATGACTCTGTCTTTAAAAAGAAAAAAAAGGCCCCTTGCACCAGATAGCCTTGCCATGTCAGATGCAGAGAGGGAGGGGCTTTAGGTCCAGCCTTCTGGCCTTGTTGTGGCCCACTGTGGTAATGGAGCCAGTAGTGCTCTGCCCTAGTCCAATGGCCCTTTTCCATGGTCTTCTACCCCTTCCTTTTGCAGACTATGGGCGGAGACCTCTCTGGGAAAGCTCAGAATGCATCTAAAGGGATCTACGCCATGGCCTGTAAGTACTGTGTACTGCTGCTTCAGGGTTTGGCATTGAAAGGCAGGTTGCTTGCTTAGCCAGCTTCTCTCCCTCAGCCCGGGACGTCTTCCTCCTGAAGAATCAACCCTGCTACCGGAAATTGGGCCTGGAAGTCTATGTGACATTCTTCGAGATCTACAATGGGAAGGTAGCTGGCAGGAAGCCCCTTGTTTACGCTGTTGGGGCCCTGAACTTTCTAAAACCTTGAAGTTGGCTAGAAGCTGTTAAGCCACTGATGGGCCACTCCGCTCTGGCAGGTGTAGGTGGTTTCATCTGATGGTGAGATGGCACTAAGTTCAACAAGTATGGCGAGAATACTCCTCAGGGCCCCTTCACAGGTGCAAGGTTTGCCTGTGTGTGCCCTGACCTCCCTCAGCCTACCTCCTTCATCGCTTCTTCCCTGATTGTGCACATTCAGTCTCATATTCATTCTTTCCCTCCCTGCACCCCAATATATCTCTTTCTATCTGTCTCTCTATTCACTGTGGGCTTCTGCAGAGTTGTCTTCCATAGACTGGGATCTAGATAATAAAAATAGCTAATATTTCTCACTCATAAGATATTAGGGGCCAGGCATGGTGGCTCAGGCCTGTAATCGCAGGACTTTGGGAGGCTGAGGTGGACGGATCACCTGAGGTTGGGAGTTCCAAGACCAGCCTGGCCAACATGGTAAAACCCTGTCTCTATTAAAAATACAAAAAAGTTAGCTGGGTGTGGTGGCGCGTGCCTGTAATCCCAGCTACTCAGGAGGCTGAGGCAGGAGAACTGCTTGAACCCAGGAGGCGGAGATTGCAGTAAGGCAAGATTGTGCTATTGCACTCCAGCTTGGGTGACAAGAGCAAAACTCTGTCTCAAAAAAAAAAGAGAAGCTATACACTATTCTAAGCACTTTACTTTTCTCAACTTTACAGATGAGATGCAAGGCCAGAGTGGTTGTTAACTTGCCCAAGGCTCACACAGCTAATAATGTAGCAGAGTTACAGCAAATTGAGGCAGTTTGGCTCAGATTCCAAGTATACTGCCCTCTGCTACCCTCAGCATCCATCAGCTCATACTCTGTGCCTTTCCTGCTGCTAGCTCCTCTCTGAGCTGAGCAGGCTGTATAGGAGGGAGCAGTCGGGTGGGGTGCCCGGTGCCCAGTGGCCTTAGCCTCGTTTCCCCTGCCTGGCACAGCTGTTTGACCTGCTCAACAAGAAGGCCAAGCTGCGTGTGCTGGAGGACGGCAAGCAACAGGTGCAGGTGGTGGGACTGCAGGAGCACCTGGTCAACTCTGCTGATGATGTCATCAAGATGATCGACATGGGCAGCGCCTGCAGGTCAGAGTCCTGGTGAGGGGAAGGAGTGACCTCATGTCTGATTCATGAATAGAGTCTAGCTCTGAACGCATTTCTGTTTCCACAGAGTGCTGCTTTGCCCAGTTTGGTAAGGGCTGCAAAGGCCTCTGCTTTATGGGGTCTCAATTAAACATATAAGCCAGGGCCAGAGGCTTATTAGAACCAAGTCAGGTCAGGCACAGTGGCTCACACTTATAATCTCAGCACTTTGGGAAAACAAGGCAGGAGGATCACTTCAGGCCAGGGGTTTTAGGTTGCAGTGAGCTTTGATTGCACACGGCACTCCAGTCTGCATGACACAGTGAGACCCTGTCTCAAAAAAAAATAAAAATAGCCGGGCGCGGTGGCTCAAGCCTGTAATCCCAGCACTTTGGGAGGCTGAGGCGGGTGGATCACGAGGTCGAGAGATCGAGACCATCCTGGTCAACATGGTGAAACCCCGTCTCTACTAAAGATACAAAAAATTAGCTGGGCATGGTGGCACGTGCCTGTAATCCCAGCTACTCAGGAGGCTGAGGCAGGAGAATTGCCTGAGCCCAGGAGGCGGAGGTTGCGGTGAGCCGAGATCGCGCCATTGCACTCCAGCCTGGGTAACAAGAGCGAAACTCCGTCTCAAAAAAATAAATAAATAAATAAATAAATAAAATAAAATAAAAATAAAAACAAATCAAAGTGTTACCCCAGAGGTATGCTTCCTGGCTTCTCTGGGTTTCTCCTTGCTCTTCCCTTTATGGTGGAAGTTAGGAGCTCTGGGTCTGTTCTGGGCTGGAAGTAACAAGCTCATAGCCCCGCTGCACAGAAGTAGAGGAGCACCTTTCCACTAGGGCTATAGACATTGTTATAGTGGGGTGCTAGGCAGCTATGGACACCCAGGGAGGGGGCTGCCCTCTATGGGGTCCTCAGGTTCTGGCAGGTGGTTCATAACAGCTTCCCCCTTCCCTGTGGGCCCTTTAGCAGAGAAAATTTATCCTTCCCCATGTCCTTCTAGGCTCCCATGTCTGGCAAAGGCCCTAGTCCAGAATCTAGTACTAATTTGGCTGCCAGGAAAATGTATTAGGCCCAGAGCTAGAGGGAGAACTGCTACCTAGGGAGGGCAAGATGGAAGCGTGGGACAGGAAGACACAGGACTTTGCCTCCTGACCTCTGTCCCTCCCTTCCTAGAGAACTTCTGTGGACTGGGGTGCCACAGGGGCTGGTGACCCCAGAATCTCATAACCTTTCTTTACCACAGAACCTCTGGGCAGACATTTGCCAACTCCTGTTCCTCCCGCTCCCACGCCTGCTTCCAGATTCTTCTTCGAGCCAAAGGGAGAATGCATGGCAAGTTCTCTTTGGTAGATCTGGCAGGGAATGAGCGAGGTGCAGACACTTGCAGTGCTGACCGGCAGACCCGCATGGAGGGTGCAGAGATCAACAAGAGTCTCTTAGCCCTGAAGGTATTGGGGCAGCTAGAGCTGGTTGTCCAGGAGAGCTGCTGGGAAGGGATAAGGAGTGGTCAGTGCAAGGAAAGAACGGACCTCAATTGTTCCTGCTGCCCCCCACAGGAGTGCATCAGGGCCCTGGGACAGAACAAGGCTCATACCCCATTCCGTGAGAGCAAGCTGACACAGGTGCTGAGAGACTCCTTCATCGGGGAGAACTCTAGGACTTGCATGGTGAGTAGGGTCACCTTGAAGGTGATGAAGCAAGAAGAGACAAAGTTGCTTCCCACAGAAACCACAGGACGTCCCGGGCAGGAAGCTCAGCACTGCTGGCTGCCTGTGTTTCCAGGCTCTACTGTGACTGGGCTTCCAGACCCTGCTTTAATGCACCACCCTCCTCGTGGCCTAACCAAGCGGGGAGGAAAGGATCTACTCCCTTTAAGATGTGTAGGTGCAGCTCTTGGTTTGGGAGAGGTCATTCCTCCATTACCTGATGAAAAGGGGTTCCAGAATTCAGAATATAGGCCTTTGGGTCAGCAGGAGAGGGCAGTCCTTGTCTCTTCCATGGCTTCCCTCAGGTTCATGGGCTCCCAGCCTAGAAAACAGAAATAGCCTGGGTCATATAAGGCTGTGTCCCTTTTTTTTTTTTTTTTTTTGAGGCGGAGTTTCACTCTTGTTACCCAGGCTGGAGTGCAATGGCGCGATCTTGGCTCACCGCAACCTCCGCCTCCTGGGTTCAGGCAATTCTCCTGCCTCAGCCTCCTGAGTAGCTGGAACTACAGGTGTGTGCCACCATGCCCAGCTAATTTTTTTGTATTTTTAGTAGAGACGGGGTTTCACCATGTTGACCAGGATGGTCTCGATCTCTTGACCTTGTGATCCACCCGCCTCGGCCTCCCAAAGTGCTGGGATTACAGGCTTGAGCCACCGCGCCCGGCTTTTTTTTTTTGAGATGGAATTTCGTACTTGTTGCCCGGGCTGGAGTGCAACAGTGTGATCTTGGCTCACTGCAACCTCCACCTCCCAGCTTCAAGGTTCAAGTGATTCTCTTGCCTCAGCCTCCCGAGTAGCCGGGATTATAGGCATGAGCCACCATGCCCAGCTACTTTTTGTATTTTTAGTAGAGATGGGGTTTCTCCGTGTTGGTCAGGCTGGTCTCAAACTCCCGACCTCAGGCGAGCCACCGTGCCCGGCTGGCTTCGTCCTTGAATGACTTCCTCTTCCCAGTTTTATCCCCAAGCCCTTGTTTGTGAGATCTGCCATCCCTCCCTTCAAGAGAATATTCTCCCCTACGCTTTGGGTAGGGGCCTTTTCATGAAGAAGGTGGGATTCTCTGGCTAAGCTCTAAACCCTTTTACCTAAGGCATTATCCCTTGGCCTAAGGGAACTGAAGTTTCCAGCAGAAGCCACAGAGCTTTAAGATAGGACCTTGGGCTGGGCGTGGTAGCTCATACCTGTAATCCTAGAACCTTGGGAGGCCGAAGTGGGCACATCACCTAAGGTTGGGAGTTCGAGACCAGCCTGACCAACATGGAGAAACTCCATCTCTACTAAAAATACAAAATTAGCCAGGCATGGTGGCACATGCCTGTAATCCCAGCTACTTGAGAGGCTAAGGCAGGAGAATCGCGTGAACCCAAGAGGCAGAGGTTGTGGTGAGCCAAGATTGCACCACTGCACTCCAGCCTGGGCAACAAGAGCGAAACTCTATCTCAAAAAAAAAAAAAAAAAAAAAAAATAGATAGAAGATAGGACCTTGGTAGCAAGACTGTCACAGTAAAGGAATAAGGAAGCAAAAGATAATTAGATGTGCCTTTGAAAGCAGGAAACCAATGTCTAAGGCACCTTAAATTGCAATGCCCGTGGGGCAAGTGGCCTAGCACAGCACGGTGCTAAATGAGTCCTCCCACCAATACCATGTGGGGCTCCACAGCTTGAAGAGACTCCCCGACTGGAGGCCCCTTGTGGGCAGGCTATTTAGTATCCTCACCCACAATTCTCAGCTTTTAATCACCCACCCATCTTTTGCAGATTGCCATGATCTCACCGGGCATAAGCTCCTGTGACTATACTTTAAACACACTGAGATATGCAGACAGGTACTAGTACCTATGGTTGGTGGGATGGGGAACAGGACTGGGCAAGGGAAAGACAGTGATGAGAGGGAAGGAGGCTCTGGGGCCTCAGGGCCTACTGTATACTCCTGTGTGACTCTGAACCTGAGGCTTGAGAGTTCAGTCATAATGCTACTAGGTCTGTCCCAGTCCTTTCTGAGCCCTGCTGGGGAGTTAACAGGGTGAGGGTCTTTTCCAGTTCAGCTTTAGTCTATGCCATATTTCCTTGGCTGAAGGAAAGGCTGCTTCCATCCTCTTCAAGCCTCAAGCTTCAAAGTCTGGGTGGCGCTGCACTCCTGTGGTGAGTACCAAGGGGCCTGCTGTGGGATCTGAGACCTCCTTGTTTCCTCAGGGTCAAGGAGCTGAGCCCCCACAGTGGGCCCAGTGGAGAACAGTCGATTCAAATGGAAACAGAAGAGATGGAAGCCTGCTCTAATGGGGCACTGATTCCAGGCAACGTAAGGGGCAGGATGGGGCCGAGCAAGACAGAAGTGTGGCCTGCTGAGGTGGCAACTGGGTCATACAATTGTCTCTCTTTTTGGCCCCCTCAGTTATCCAAGGAAGAGGAGGAACTGTCTTCCCAGTTGTCCAGCTTTAATGAAGCCATGACTCAGATCAGGGAGTTGGAGGAGAGGGCGGTGGAAGAGCTCAAGGAGATCATACAGGTAGGCAACTGGCCCTGGCCAGGGAGCTGGATGGCCACCCCAGCACGGCCCTCAGAATGCTCCACACCATTCCTAGAACATGACCTGGGCCTTATTACACGTGTTCAGGTTGAGGTGACAAGAAGCAGCCTTCTACACCAGCACTCCTTAATTCTTTGCCTATTAACTTGGCTGTTCTTCTAATGATCACATCCCCTTCTGCAGGCTGGCACACATAAGTTTTCTGACATCACCCTAACCAGAGCTAGTCTCTCTTCCGTGCTCCTGATTGAGGGTTTGGAGGGTGATCCATATGCACAGATCTTGTCTTTTTTTGTTTTGTTTTGTTTTGTTTTTTGGTGAATGTTGCAGCTTTTGTGCTGAAACCAAGGGCCAAAAACATGAAGTATAGCTAATAGGCCCTAAGGTAAGACTTGAGATCAATCCTGACTCTTCCATTAACAAGCTGATTTCCTTAATGAAGGTCATTTAGCCTCACTGGGCCTCAGTTTTTGCATCTCTAAAATAGTCAAGGTAGGATGGCTGTATTCGAGGATTCAGTAATATGCTTGGTTTTTTTTTTTTGTTTTTTTTTTTTTTTTTTTTGAGATAGAGTTTTGCTCTTGTTACCCAGGCTGGAGTGCAATGGCGTGATCTCGGCTCACCGCAACCTCCGCCTCCTGGGTTCAAGCAATTCTCCTGCCTCAGCCTCCTGAGTACCTGGGATTACAGGCACATGCCACTGTGCCTGGTTAATTTTTCATATTTTTAGTACAGATGGGGTTTCACCATGTTAGCCAGGCTGGTCTTGAACTCCTGACTTCAACTGATCCACGTGCCTCAGCCTCCCAAAGTGCTGGAATTACAGGTGTGAGCCTCACCACCCAGCCCCAGCTGATCTTTGTGTTTTCAATAGAGACAGGATTTCATCATGTTGACCAGGTTGGTCTTGAACTGCTGACCTCAAGGCCTGCCTCAGCTTCCCAAAGTGCTGGGGGATTACAGGTGTCAGCTTCCATGCTCGGCCTATGTCTGTTATTTTTGTTTGTTTGTTTTTTGAGACAGAGTTTTGCTTTTGTTGCCCAGACTGGAGTGCAATGGTGCGATCTTGGTTCACTGCAACCTCCGCCTCCCAGGTTCAAATGATTCTGTCTCAGTCTCCCAAGTAGCTGGGATTACGGGCATGCGCCACCACGCCCAGGTAATTTTGTATTTTTAGTAGAGACGGAGTCTCTCCATATTGGTCAGGCTGGTCTCAAACTCCTGACCTCAGGAGATCCACCCATCTCAGCTTGCCAAAGTGTCGGTATTACAGGCATGAGTCATTGCACCCAGCCATATATCTGTTATTTAAAAAGAATCATTTGGCCAGGTGCAGTGGGTCATCCCCGTAATCCCAACACTTTGGTAGGTTAAGGCAGGAGGATCACTTGAGCCCACACAACCAGCCTGGGCAACATGGTGAGGCCCCATCTCCACACAAAATAAATATCCCAAAGTGATGTGTGCAGCAAAAATAATAAATAAAAAGAACTACTTAGGGAACAGAATTAAGAGGATTTGTTGACAAATAGGGTGAAAGAATAAAGTCACTTGGGCTGGGCATGGTGGTTCACGCCTGTAATCCCAGGACTTTGGGAGGCCAAGATGGGCAGATTACTAGATTAGTAGTTCAAGACCAGCTTGGCCAATATGGTGAAACCCCATCTCTCCTAAAAATAAAGTTAGCTGGGTGTGGTGGGGCGTGCCTGTAATTCTAGCTACTCTGGAGGCTGAGACAGGAGAATCGCTTGAACCTGGGAGGTGAAGGTTGCAGTGAGCCGAGATCATGCTACTGCACTCCAGCCTGGGTGACAGAGTGAGACTCCATCACAAAAAAAAAAAAAAAAAAGAAAAAGAAAAGGAATAAAGTCACTGAAGTTTCTGGCTTAGGCATCAGGACTGATGATGTCATGTATTTGACACAGGAGATGGGTGATAAGTTCAGGGTAGAAAGAGGATGAATTCAGGCTAGGGATTTCCTTGGGGAGAGGGTCAGCAGGCAGGGTTTGGGCCATGGACCAGAGGTAAGGCATCTTACACAGGTGTCTGCATTGCAGTTGGTAGGACCCCAGGAATGATTTACTAGATGGTTATTGAACTGACAATGTCCTCCCTATGTTGTAGCAAGGACCAGGCTGGCTTGAGCTCTCTGAGATGACTGAGCAGCCGGACTATGACCTGGAGACCTTTGTGAACAAAGCAGAATCTGCTCTGGCCGAGCAAGCCAAACACTTCTCAGCCCTGCAAGGTAGGTGTGGCTGGATGGGGTGCAGGTGGACGATAGTGGCCTCTGCTGGCTCTTGAGCAGCTGCAGATGACGGCAGCTCTGCCCTGAGTAAATGGGGGCTCCTCAGACTCTCACTAACCCCATATCTACCACTACCTCTTTCTTCCAGATGTCATCAAGGCCTTGCGCCTGGCCATGCAGCTGGAAGAGCAGGCTAGCAGACAAATAAGCCGTAAGAAACGGCCCCAGTGATGACTGCAAATAAAGAACTGTTTGGTTTGACACACAGCCTCTTCCCCAACCCTCCCCAGAGAACTCTGGGTACCTCGTGGGTCTAAGCAGGGTCTTACCTGGGACAGCTTCTGGCAAATGCTAAGTATGGGGGCATCTGGGCCCAGGGCAGCTGGGGAGAGGGTCAGAGTGACATGGGACACTCCTTTCCTTTTCCACAGTTGTCACCCTTGAGGGAGGAAGGAGCTCTTAGTCACCTTTTTGTGTTGCCCTTCTTTCCATCGTGGGGAATGCTCTCAGCATAGAGCTTTCTCAGCAGTGGACTGGCTGCTGGTGGAGGGTTTCCTGGGGTTGTCCTGGCTCTGGGGAGTTACGGAGCCTTTAGTCCAGCACTCTGCTGGCTCTAAACCTTCTACACCTTTGGTCTACACCTTTGGCACTGAATGTCTTGTACGTTAAAAATATTTTTCTGAGACCTCTTTCTACCTTACTGTCTTCCTAGAGATCCAAAAGGATCCCTATTGTTTTGTTTTATGTGTTTATACACTGTATGTAACAATAAAGAGAAAAAAATGAATCAGCTGTTTAAGTGTGTGGAAAGGGCCCAGGATGTGTCTAAGCCTTCTGGGACTAAGGACATGACTCACCTTTGACCTCTGGGTAGTACCAATTCTGTACTCTTTCTAGGAGGCCATATCCATGCCTCTAGTTCCAGTGACAAGCTGAAGACTCCTATGACTTACTTGATGTCTATGAGATGCTTATTAAGATGGCAACCAGGCGCAATGGCTCACGCCTATAATCCCAGCACTTTGGGCAGCCGAGGCGGGTGGATCACGTGGTCAGGAGTTCAAAACCAGCCTGGCCAACATGGGGAAACCCCATCTCCACTAAAAATACAAAATTAGCCGGGTGTGGTGGCTGGTGCCTGTAATCCCAGCTACTCAGGAGGCTGAGGCAAGAGAATCGCTTGAATCCAGGAGGCGGAGGTTGCGGTGAGCCGAGATCACACCATGGCACTTCAGCCCGGGCAAAAGAATGAAACTGTCTCAAAAACAAAAGAAAGATGCCACCCTATTATAGTCAGCCCAGGGCCTATTGAAAGATTCTGTGGGGTTGAGGCCAGTAACCTCCCTGACTGAGGGCTCCCTAAAGACACACTTGATTGTGTGGTTCCCAGGCTTAAACCTTTTAGTGGCACCTTATTACCATTCACACAAAGGCCGAAGAAAGCACTTGACACTGGACAGGGAAGGATCTGAAGGGAAATACCAATTTGGTCTTGACACAATAGTCTGCCCAGTGACCTGAGGGCCCAGTCATAGGGCATGAAGTGTTTAGGAACTGGAGGATTCTAGAGTCCATGTCATGGAGCATATCTGAATGGTAATGAGGTACCACTAAAAGGTTTAACCTGGGAGCCATACACCCAAATGTGTGTGTGGGAAGCCATTAGAGACTTCTGTCCTCAAGCGATCCTCCTACCTTGGCCTCCCAAAGTGCTTAGATTACAGGCATGAGCCACTGTACTATGTCAGATGTTCACTTTTATTTCTAGTTTGTTGAGTGTTTTTTATTTATGTATTTATTTTATTTTAAAGTTCAGCTTTTTATTGAACACATTATAAAAGAGGTTTAGTCAAAAAGACCAAAGCCCATATCATCATCAGACTCCTCGGATTCTTCTTTCTTTGCTTCCACTTTCTTCTCAGCTGGAGCAGCAGCAGTGGAGGGGCAGGACCTCCTGCTGGAGCAGGTCCACCAGCCCCTACACTGCAGATGAGGCTCCCAATGTTGACGTTGGCCAGGGCCTTTGCAAACAAGCCAGGCCAAAAAGGTTCAACATTTACACCGGCTGCTTTAATGAGGGCATTGTTCTTATCCTCCCTGACGGTCACCTCATCGTCGTGCAGAATGAGGGCCGAGTAGATGCAGGCGAGCTCGGAGACGGAGGCCATGGTGCGGGTGAGTGTGGGGCTAGCGCTGCCGGACGCGGTGCTAGTCGCTGGATGAAGTGAGGGCCTCACCCCAACGCGGCCTTAACTTCCTCGGAAGGACCGAGCACCTTGGTGGCAGCTGAGGAAAGCTGTTGAGTGTTTTTTGTTTTTTGGTGTTTTTTTTTTTGAGATGGAGTCTCACCAGCCTAGAGTGCAGTAGCATGACCTTGGCTCACTGCACCCTCTGCCTCCTGGGTTCAAGTGATTTCTCCTACCTCAGCCTCCTGAGTAGCTGGGACTATGGGCACACACCACCACACCTGGCTCATTTTTGTATTTTTAGTAGCAACAGTTTTACCATGTTGGCCAGAATGGTCTTGATCTCCTGACCTCATGATCCTCCCAAAGTGCTGGGATTACAGGAGTGAGCCACTGTGCCTGGCCTGTTGAATGTTTTTATTACCAAAAGGTACTGGATTTTGTCAAATACTTTTTCTTTTTTTTTTATTTTTATTTTTTGGAGACACAGTTTTGCTCTTGTTACCCAGGCTGGAGTGCAATGGCGCCATCTTAGCTCACCGCAACCTCCGCCTCCTGGGTTCAGGCAATTCTGCCTCAGCCTCCTGAGTAGCTGGGATTACAGGCACGCGCCACCATGCCCAGCTAATTTTTTGTATTTTTAGTAGAGATGGGGTTTTGCCACGTTGGCCAGGCTGGTCTTGAACTCTTAACCTCAGGTGATACATTCCCTCAGCCTACCGAAGTGCTGGATTATAGGCATGAGCCACCAGAGCCACCACACGCCTAATAATCAATTTTTGGTCCTCATTTTAACTAGCATTCACAGCAGCACATTAAACTATAGCAGCACCCTGAAGTGGCTTTCCTCTTACCACTCAAATTGCTCTGTGTCCTTTGCCGGCTGTTTTTCTCTACCTGGCCTCGAAATGTTGACATTCCTTCTTTTTTTTTTTTTTTTTTTTTGAGATGGAGTTTCACTCTTGTCGCCCAGGCTAGAGTGCAATGGTACAATCTCAGCTCACTGCAACCTCCACCTCCTGGATTCAAGTGATTCTCCTGCCTCAGCCCCCTGAGTTGTTGAGATTACTGGCATGTGCCACCACGCCCAACTAATTTTGTATTTTTAGTAGAGATGGGGTTTCACCATGTTGGCCAGGCTAGTCTCAAACTCCTGACCTCAAGTGATCCACCTATCTTGGCCTCACAGTATGATGGAAATTACAGTCATGAGCCCAAACCCAGCTGCAATGTTGACATTCCTAAAGCCTTAGACCTGTGGCTCTTTCTTATATTTCTTTGGGAAAAAAAAAAAAAAAGACAACTGGAGAGGCTGCTTAGGTCAATTTTTTTTTTTTTTTTTTTTTTTTTTTTTTTTTTTTTTTTTTTTTTTGACACAAGATCTTGCTCTGTTGACCAGGCTGGAGTGGCACGATCATAGCTCACTGTAACCTTGAATTGCAGGCTCAAGCCATCCTACAGCCTCAACCTCCCTAGTAGCCAGGACTACCAGCACACACTACCATCCCTGGCTCCTACATTATTATTATTATTATTTTTTTTTTTTTTTGAGACGGAGTTTCGCTCTTGTTACCCAGGCTGGAGTGCAATGGCGCGATCTCGGCTCACCGCAACCTCCGCCCCCTGGGCTCAGGCAATTCTCCTGTCTCGGCCTCCTGAGTAGCTGGGATTACAGGCACGCGCCACCATGCCCAGCTAACTTTCTGTATTTTTAGTAGAGACGGGGTTTCACTATGTCGACCAGGATGGTCTCGATCTCTTGACCTTGTGATCCACCCGCCTCGGCCTCCCAAAGTGCTGGGATTACAGGCTTGAGCCACCGCGCCCGGCCTTATTATTATTTTTTGATACAGAGTCTTGCTTTGTTGTCAGGCTGGAGCCCAATGATGCAATCTCAGCTCACTGCAACCTCTGCCTTCCAGGTTCAAGCAACTCTCCTGCCTCTGCCTCCTGAGTAGCTGGGACTACAGGCGTATGCCATCATCCCCAGCTAATTTTTATATTTTAGTGCAGACAGGGATTCACCATGTTGGCCGGGATTGTTTTGATCTCTTGACCTCATGATCCACCTGCCTCGGCCTCCCAAAGCGCTGGGATTACAGGTGTGAGCTACAGCACTCGGCCTCCTACACATTCTTTGTTGTTATTGTTGTTCTTTTCTTTATTTTTGTTTGTTTGTTTTGTTCCCTACATATTCATTGTAAGAAATATTGTTGCCGGGCGCGGTGGCTCAAGCCTGTAATCCCAGCACTTTGGGAGGCCGAGGCGGGTGGATCATGAGGTCGAGAGTTCGAGACCATCCTGGTCGACATGGTGAAACCCCGTCTCTACTAAAAATACAAAAAATCAGCTGGGCATGGTGGCGTGTGCCTGTAAGCCCAGCTACTCAGGAGGCTAAGGCAGGATAATTGCCTGAACCCAGGAGGCGGAGGTTGCGGTGAGCCGAGATTGCGCCATTGCACTCCAGCCTGGGTAACAAGAGCAAAACTCCATCTCAAAAAAAAAAAAAAAAAGAAAGAAATGTCTGGGCGTGGTGGCTCACGCCTATAATCCCAGCACTTTGAAAGGCTGAGGCAGGCGGATCACCAGGTCAGGAGTTCAAAACCAGCCTGGCCAAGATGGTGAAACCTTGTCTTTACTAAAAATAAAAAAATTAGCCGGGTGTGGTGGCAGGCACCTGTAATCCCAGCTACTCAAGAAGCTGAGGCAGGAGAATCGCTTGACCTGGGAGGCAGAGGTAGCAGCGAGCCAAGATTGTACCACTGCACTTCAGCCTGGACAACAGAGCAAGACTCCATCCCCCCAAAAAATGTTAAAATGTTAAAGACTATACTTTAGGGATCAGTTTATTGCTAGAGAAGATTCTCAGAACATGTAGAGCACCGTACAAAAACCAAATCAAAATGGATTAAAGACTAAAATCTAGGCCAGGCACAGTGGCTCACACCTGTAATTCCAGCACTTTGGGAGGCTGAGGTGGCCAGATCTCCTGAGTTTAGGAGTTTGAGACCAGCCTGGCCAACATGGCAAAACCCCATCTCTACTAAAAATACAAAAATTAGCCAGGCACGGTGGCACGCGTCTATAATCCCAGCTACTCAGGAGGCTGAGGCAGAAGAATTGCTTGAAGCCAGGAGGTGAAGACCGCAGTGAGCCAGGATCCCTCATTTCACTCTAGACTGAGTGACAAAAGCGAGACTCCATCTCAAAAAAAAAAAAAAAAAAAAAAAAAAAAGGCTTAAATCTAAGACCTCAAACTATGAAACTACTATAAGAAAGCATTGGGGGAAATCTCCAGGATATTGGTTTGGGCAAAAATTCTTTGAGCAATACCCCATAAGCACAGGCAACTAAAGCAAAAATGGACAAATGGGATCATATCAAGTTAAAAAGCTTCTGCACAGCAAAGGAAACAATAAAGAGACAACCCACACGTATTTGCAAACTACCCATCTGGCAAGGGATTCATAACCAGAATATTTAAGGAGCTGAGCTCTACAGAAAAAAAAAAAATAATCTGATCAAAAAATGGGCTAAAGATTTGAACAGACATTTCTCAAAGAAGACATACAAATGGCAAACGGGCATATGAAAAGGTGCTCAACATCATGGATCATCAGAAATGAAAATCAAAACTACCATGAGATATCATCTCACCCCAGTTCAAATGGCTTATATTCAAAAGACAGGCAATCACAAATGCTGGAGAGGATTTGGAGAAAAGGGAACCCTCGTACACTGTTGTTGGGAATGTAAATTAGTACAACCATTATGGAGAATAGTTTGGAGATTCCTCCATGAGGTATATACTCTAAAGGAAATCAGGCTGGGAGTGATGGCTCATGCCTGTAATCCCAACACTTTGGGAGGCCGAAACGGGTGAATCACTTAAAGTCAGGAGTTCAAGACCAGCCTGTCCAACATGTTAAAACCCCGTCTCTATTAACAAATTCAAAAATTTGCTGGGGGCCGGGCGTGGTGGCTCAAGCCTGTAATCCCAGCACTTTGGGAGGCCAAGGTGGGTGGATCACAAGGTCAAGAGATCGAGACCATCCTGGTCAACATGGTGAAACCCCATCTCTACTAAAAATACAAAAAATTAGCTGGGCGTGGTGGCGCGTGCCTGTAATCCCAGCTACTCAGGAGGCTGAGGCAGGAGAATTGCCTGAACCCAGGAGGTGGAGGTTGCGGTGAGCCGAGATCGTGCCATTGCACTCCAGCCTGGGTAACAAGAGCGAAACTCCGTCTCAAAAAAAAAAAAAAAAAAAAATTTGCTGGGTATGGTGGCCCATGCCTACTTGGCAAGCTGAGGCAGGAGAATCGCTTGAACCGGGGAGATGAAGGTTGTAGTAAGCTGAGATTACGCCACTGTACTCCAGCCTGGGCAACAGAGCAAGACTGTCTCAAAAAAAAAAAAAAAAAATGAAGTTAAAAAAGATGGGCTGGGTGCAGTGGCTCATGCCTGTAATCCCAACACTTTAGTAGGCCAAGGTGAGCGGATCACCTGAGGTTGGGAGTTCAAGACCAGCCTGACCAACATGGAGAAACCCCATCTCTATTAAAAATACAGAATCAGCTGGGCATGGTGGCACATGCCTGTAATCCCAGCTACTTGGGAGGCTGAGGCAGGAGAACTAACTGAACCTGGGAGGCAGAGTTTGCAGTGAGTTGAGATCACACCCCTGCACTCCAGCCTAGATGACAGAGTAAGACTCCATCTAAAAAAAAAAAAAAGAAGAATGGATAAAATGTGGTACATATGAATAATAAAAACAGAGAATAAAGAAAAAGAAAAAAACATGGTACATATACACAATGGATTACTATTCAGTGATAAAAAGAATGAGATCCTGTCATTTGCAACAACATGGGTGGAACTGGAGGTCATTATGTTAAGTGAAATAAGCTGGGTACAGAAAGACAAATGTATGCAGAGAATCGCATGTTCTCACGTATTTGTAGGATCTTAAAAAACAACTGAACACATAAACCTAGAGAGCAGAAGGATAGTTACCAGAGGCTAGGAAAGGTAGTGGGAGGGTAGCAAGGCAGCGGGGATTACTAATGCGTACAAAAATTAAATGTCAAGGCCGGGCGCGGTGGCTCACGCCTGTAATCCCAGCACTTTGGGAGGCCGAGGCAGGTGGATCACGAGGTCAGGAGATCGAGACCATCCTGGTCAACATTGGGAAACCCCGTCTCTACTAAAAATACAAAAAATTAGCTGGGCATGGTGGTGCACGCCTGTAGTCCCAGCTACTCGGGAGGCTGAGGCAGGAGAATTGCCTGAACCCAGGAGGCGGAGGTTGCGGTGAGCCGAGATCACGCCATTGCACTCCAGCCTGGGTAACAAGAGCGAAACTCCGTCTCAAAAAAAAAAAAAAAAATTAAATGTCAGAATAAATAAAACCTATTTGATAGCAAAACACGGTGACTATAATCAATAGTAACTTAATTGTATATTTTATTATTTTTATTTTATTATTTTTATTTTTTTTGAGATGGAGTTTCGCTCTTGTTACCCAGGCTGGAGTGCAATGGCGTGATCTCGGCTCACCGCAACCTCCGCCTCCTGGGTTCAGGCAATTCTCCTGCCTCAGCCTCCCGAGTAGCTGGGACTACAGGCGTGCACCACCATGCCCAGCTAATTTTTTGTATTTTTAGTAGAGACGGGGTTTCCCAATGTTGACCAGGATGGTCTCGATCTCCTGACCTCGTGATCCACCTGCCTCGGCCTCCCAAAGTGCTGGGATTACAGGCGTGAGCCACCGCGCCCGGCCATTTTAATTTTTTTAAAAGACGGGGTTTCATCATGTAGGTCAGGCTGGTCTTGAACTCCCGACCTCAGGTGATCCGCCCACCTTGGCCTCCAAAGTGCTTGGATTACAGGCGTGAGCCACCACGCCCGGCCTGTGTATTTTATTTTTTTGAGATGAAATCTTACCCTGTCACCCAGGCTGAAGTGAGTGCATCTGTGCCATCTCAGCTCACTGCAACCTTCACCTCCCCCTGTTCAAGCGATTCTCCTGCCTCAGCCTCCAGAGTTGCTGGGATTATAGGTACCCGCCACCACGCCCAGCTAATCTTTTATTTATTTATTTTTTATTTTTTAGTAGAGACGAGGTTTCACCATGTTAGCCAGGCTGGTCCAAACTCCTGACCTCAGGTGATCCACCCACCTTGGCCTCCCAAAGTGCTGGAATTACAGGTGTGAGTCACTGCAACTCGCCAGGGTTCAAGCTATTCTTATGCCTCAGTCTCCCGAGTAGCTGGAATTACAGGTGCCTGCCACCACACCCAGCTGACTTTTGTATTTTTAGTAGAGATGGTATCTTCCCATGTTGGCCAGGCTTGTCTTGAATGCTGGCCTTAAGTGATCTGCCCACCTCAGCCTACCAAAGTGCTGGGATTAATTGGATTGTAATTTATGGGGTAAATGCCTGAGGGGATGGATATCCCATTCTCCATGATGTGCTTACTTCACATTGCATGCGTGTAACAAAACATCTCATGTACCCCATAAATATATATACCAACTATGTACCCACAGAGGGTTTTTTTTGTGGGTTTTTTTTTTTTTTTTTTTTTTTTTTTTTTTTTTTTGAGACGGAGTTTCACTCTTGTTACCCAGGCTGGAGTGCAATGGCGCGATCTCGGCTCACCGCAACCTCCGCCTCCTGGGTTCAGGCAATTCTCCTACCTCAGCCTCCTGAGTAGCTGGGATTACAGGCACGTGCCACCATGCCCGGCTAATTTTTTGTATCTTTAGTAGAGACGGGGTTTCACCAGGTTGACCAGGATGGTCTCGATCTCTCGACCTCGTGATCCACCCGCCTCAGCCTCCCAAAGTGCTGGGATTACAGGCTTGAGCCACCGCGCCCGGCCGTGTTTTTTTTTTTTTTTAATAGAGACGGGGTTTCACCATGTTGGTCAGACTGGTCTTGAACTCCTGACCTCAGGTGATCCACTCGCCTCAGCCTCCCACAGTGCTAGGATTACAGGCTTGAGCCACCACCCCCAGCATTTTTTTTTTTTTTTTTCGATCCGTCACCCAGGATGGAGTGCAGTGGCTCTGTCTTGGCTCACTGCAATCTCCGATTCCTGGGTTCAAATGATTCTCCTGTCTCAGCCTCCCGGAGTAGCTGACATCATTAGGTTCATGACACCACGCCCGGCTAAGTTTTGTATTTTTTTGGGGAGAGACTCGGTTTCTCTATGTTGGCCAGGCTGGTCTCGAACTCCTGAGCTCGCGATCCTCCCGCCTCAGCCTCCCAAAAGTGCTAAGATTACAGGCATAAGCCACCTCGTCCAGTCTAAAAATTTTTTTTAATTAAAAAACATATATCCGGGCCGGGCGCGGTGACTCAAACCTGTAATCCCAGCACTTTGGGAGGCCGAGGCGGGTGGATCACGAGGTCAAGAGATCGAGACCATCATGGTGAAACCCCGTCTCTACTAAAAATACAAAAAATTAGCCGGGCATGGTGGCGCGTGCCTGTAATCCCAGCTACTCGGGAGGCTGAGGCAGGAGAATTGCCTGAACCCAGGAGGCGGAGGTTGCCGTGAGCCGAGATCGCGCCATTGCACTCCAGCCTCGGTAACAAGAGCGAAACTCTGTCTCAGAGAAAAAAAAAAAAAAAAAAGCATATATCCTTCTAGCTCAGAAAAAAAAAGTTAGCTGATCCCCTCCTTTATACTCTTCCTAAGTTCCGTTCATTTTGGTGGCTTTAATTACCATTTATAAACCAACGACTCCCAAAATAACATCTTCAGTGCAGATCCCTTATAAGGATGACCAGTCATGAATATTCAGCTTCCTATCTGCCTTTCCCAGTTACACGATTTAGCAAAATCTCAAAATGAATGTGTCCAGAACAGCTCCTACCTAGGCTTAACCCATCTCAGTAAATGGTCCCAATATTTATCCAACCGATCATGTGAGAATTTTAAGAATCCTTACTGGCCAGGCGCGGTGGCTCACGCCTGTAGTCCCAATACTCTGGGAGACCAGCCTGACCAACATGAAGAAACCGCCTCTACTAAAAATACAAAATTAGCTGGGCGTGGTGGTGGCGCGTGCCTGTAATTCCAGCTACTCGGGAGGCTGAGGCAGGAGAATCGCTTGAACCCGGGAGGGGGAGGTTGCGGTGAGCCGAGATCGTGCCACTGCACTCCAGACTGGGCAACAAACGCGAAACTGTTTAAAAAAAAAAAAAAAAAAATCCGTGACACTGCCCTCTCCCTCAATCCCCATAGCCAATCTACCACCAAGCCGTTCAAAACAAAACCAAATGCACACTCGTTTCCAGCTCCACTGCCTTCCACCCTTTTCCAGCGCAGCCACATCCACATCTCATCCTAAACGGTTACAGCAGCCTCTGAAAGGCGTCAACAAGCGCGCATCTGCAGATGCCGCAGACTCCCCTCCTCCAGCCCAAGGTCTGACGGCTGTCAGCAGGGGGTCGACAGCCCAAGCGCCCTTCTCCACGCCGAGGCGCGGCTTCAGACACGTAAGTCTCGTCGCGCGACGTTGCTTCGGCGCTCAGAAACAACGTAAGCGTGGGGGCGGGGCAGCGTTTTACAAACGGGACCGTGAATCTGCGCGGTTTCTCTTTCCAGCCAGCGCCGAGCGATGGGTGAGTGTCGTTCTGCTTAGAGGCGGGTGATTGGGGGGGTGAGTTCAATCCGGCCCCATCTTGCTTCACAGCCTCCTGAGGAGTCCAGACGCCCTGACCCCCGGCCAGGAAAAGCCACTAAGAGGAGCAGCCCTCGGGTTTCGGCCGCCGAGCCTCTCTCTGGGGGCTGCGAAGGGCCCGGGCTCCGGGCTGCGGGCTGCGGGCTCCAAGCGGCGCCAACATGGCTGCCGCGAGAAGTAGGCCCCGGCCGGGCCGCACGTGTATGATGACAATTCCGTGATGCTGCAGACTCCCGAGTGCGCGGTGGGGAAGCCAACCTTGGAGAGCTGAGCGTGCGGCCGGCCAGGCGCGGGGGTCCGGAGCTGGCGAGTCGCCAGCACCGAGTCCCAGTGACTCAAGCTTCCGTCCCCTCTTCCACATGCAGGCATCTCTCGGGACAACTGGCACAAGCGCCGCAAGACTGGGGGCAAGAGAAAGCCCTACCACAAGAAGCGGAAGTATGAGTTGGGGCGCCCGGCTGCCAACACCAAGGTGGGTGCGGGGTGTGCCTGGCCGCCCCGGAGGTCGCCTTCCCCTGCTCTCCAGCGTTCTCGGGTCTCTCCGTGTGACGGTTGTGCGTTCTTTCTGTAGTAAGGCCTGGGTGTCCTCCCCGCATTTGCCTGTTAGATAAGTACCAAAGAGGAATGCTCCCTCAGGCTCCCGTCCCCGGAGCTTAGGGTCTCAGACGGATACCGTGTGGGGACAGCTTCTGGAGAGGGCGGTGCCTCGCGTAATAGTCAGAAGCCTGGTCTTTTGTTTTTTTACAGAGGCTTAATTTTCGGAGTTTGGGGTCAGGCTTTCCTCTTGGAGGCAAGTAGAGTGATGAAAAAGAATCCTTAGGTGTGGTTGTGGCCGTCTTGGTCACTTGTGTGCCACTTGCCAATGCTAGGACATGTCATAGTTACACTGACTGTTGCCTCCTCCCGGCCCAGGTTCCTCTCCCTCTCTTGCTTTGCTTTCCTTGGTAACCCTGGTTCCTGTCCCCTTCTGTTTTCCAGATTGGCCCCCGCCGCATCCACACAGTCCGTGTGCGGGGTGGTAACAAGAAATACCGTGCCTTGAGGCTGGACGTGGGGAATTTCTCCTGGGGCTCAGAGTGTGAGTGAAGCCCTTTGGGAGTGGGTGGAAAAACTCACCTTTTTTTTCTCTCTCTCTCTCTTTTTTTTTTTTTTTTTAAAAAAGAGACAGGGCCTCACTGTTGCTCAGGCTGGAGTGCAGTAGCTATGCATGGGCTCGATCCCACTACTCATCAGCCCGGGAGTTTTGACCTGCTCCGCTTCCGACCTGAGCAGGTTCAACCCTCCTTAGGCAACCTGGTGACACCCCGTTCTCGGGAGGTCACCATATTGATAACAAACTAAGTGCGGATATTCTATCGGCATAGCATGCTACTGCCCAGAACTCCTCTCCAGCCTCGGCTTCTCGAGTAGCTGGGACTACAGGCATGTGCCACCTCACCCAGCCACCTAAACCTTAAGATTTAGCAGTGGTGGCTCATGCCTGTAATCCCACAACTTTGGGAGGCCAAGGCAGGTGGATCACCTGAGGTCAGGAGTTGGATGGAGACCAGCCTGGCCAACAAGGCGAAACCCCATCTATACTAAAAATATTTTAAAAATTGTTCGGGCATGGTGGCGTGCGCCTGTAGTCCCAGCTAGTTGGGAGGCTGAGGCACAAAAATTGCTTGGAACTCAGGAGTTGGAGGTTGCATTGAGCCAAAATTGCCCACTGCAGCACTCCAGCCTGGGCAACAGAGCGAGACTCTGGTAGTGCTTTTGGCAGGAGGTCTGTGGCTTAGACCAAAGCATTTGAAGTTTCTCATTGCTGAAGGATCTTGAGGTAGCTGGAGAGTTCTCTCCACCCAGGCTGTCCTGTTCTGATCTCTTTTTTTTCTTCTTTCTTTTTTTTTTTTTTTTTTGAGACGGAGTTTCGCTCTTGTTACCCAGGCTGGAGTGCAATGGCGCCATCTTAGCTCACCGCAACCTCCGCCTCCTGGGTTCAGGCAATTCTGCCTTAGCCTCCTGAGTAGCTGGGATTACAGGCACGCGCCACCATGCCCAGCTAATTTTTTTGTATTTTTAGTAGAGACGGGGTTTCACCATGTTGACCAGGATGGTCTCGATCTCCTGACCTCGTGATCCACCCGCCTCGGCCTCCCAAAGTGCTGGGATTACAGGCTTGAGCCACCGCGCCCGGCCTGGTCTCTTTTTTTTTTTTTTTTTTTTTTTTTGAGACAGGGTCTCTTGCTCAGGCTGAAGTGCCAGTGGCACAATCTTGGCTCACTGCAAACTCTGCCTCCTGGGTTCAAGTGATTCTCCTCCCTCAACCTCCCAAGTAGCTGGGATTACAGGTGTGTGCCATCACGCCTGGCTTATTTTTATATTTTTAGTAGAAACTGGGTTTCACCATGTTGGCCAGACTGGTCTCAAAACTCCTGGCTTCAAGTGATCCACCCACTTCGACCTACCAGAGTGCTGGGATTACAGGCATGAGACACCACACCCCACGTGCTCTGATCTCTTAACTCTGCAGCCTGATAGATTGGGACTGATAAAGACTGGTTTCCAAACATCACTAGAAATGTGGGTTAGGGGTTTGTGGAAGACTGATGCCCCATGGCTCCTAAAGACTGAGAGTTCCCTTGTTTCTCCTTAAGGCCTCACGGAGCTGAAGAACCTGGAGGAGGGCGCCAGGGCAATTTTGTCCTCCAGTTTACTTGATTCACAATTTCTCCTGTGAGCAGGTTGTACTCGAAAAACAAGGATCATTGATGTTGTCTATAATGCGTCTAATAACGAGCTGGTCCGTACCAAGACCCTGGTGAAGAATTGCATCGTGCTCATCGACAGCACGCCGTACCGACAGTGGTACGAGTCCCACTATGCGCTGCCCCTGGGCCGAAAGAAGGGAGCCAAGCTGGTGCGTATTACTTCTCTGTAAGGGTTGCGGGGTGAGCAGCCTGATGACAGCCTTCTTGTGATGAAACTGTCCAGTTCTGCTACTGAAGGGAGAGGGATGAGAGCCTTTAGGCTGAGGAAGGCCAGCACTGGGGTATGCAGGGTTCAGGAAGGCTCCCATGGCCTTCCTTCCCTGAGCTCATCTATTTTGTATCCCCTTCTCAGACTCCTGAGGAAGAAGAGATTTTAAACAAAAAACGATCTAAAAAAATTCAGAAGAAGTATGACGAAAGGAAAAAGAATGCCAAAATCAGCAGTCTCCTTGAGGAGCAGTTCCAGCAGGGCAAACTTCTCGGTGAGATGGCTGTTGTGTTGGAGGTGGGGTGTCACAGAGATAGAGTGTGCCATGGCACTTTTCCCTTGTCTCAGTTCCTTTGACTGCCAGCCTTGCGGTCTAAAGGGTTCATTGGTAGCATCTAAACACAAAGGGGACCGTTTGGTCACCCTATTAGTGTGAAGCTGAAATGGGAAACATTGGGTAGTAGGGTCTGCATAGGCCCTCACTTGGAGTTTTAGAAGTATTTTGGGAAGTCCCTGCCCAGGCTGAGGGGGCTGTCTCAGTGATGAAAACTTTGTCCAGTTCTGCTACTGACATTAAGTGATGATAAAGTGTGTCTGAGGAGACAGCAGGCTCGTGCTTGCCCCCAGGATACCTGAAACTACAGAGATTCTTAAGGGGATGAAGAGGTTTGGGTAGAGCCACCTTGTTGTGCTAAGGACCATGTACTCTCTTGCAGCATGCATCGCTTCAAGGCCGGGACAGTGTGGCCGAGCAGATGGCTATGTGCTAGAGGGCAAAGAGTTGGAGTTCTATCTTAGAAAAATCAAGGCCCGGAAGGGCAAATAAATCCTTGTTTTCTTTCTTCGCCCATGTAATAAAGGTGTTTATTGTTCTGTTCATACATTTGTGTTGCCTGAGTGTTTCTCTGCTTTTCTTCTTGGCCCTGCAAAATGGGTAATGGGGGATATTTCTCACCATGTTTTGGTGGGACTAGGGATGTTGCAGAGGCTGTGAGAGGGGTATCACAACCTTGGGGTTCAATTAATTGTGTGCTGAGTCATTAGAATCTCAGACTATTTTGCATCTATAAAGTTGTAAGGGTCCTGCATCCATTTCTGTTTCCAGCAGCACCCCTCTTTGTCTTTTTATTACTTAATCTGACAGTTTGTTCTCTTCCCTTTGGAATGTTACTTCAGGGAAACAAGGATACTTGCTTCCTGCTGTGTCTGGCACCTGGAAAGCGTATGGACATATACTAGGTACTCAAATATATGCAAGATTAATTGGGGGAAAAAAGTCTTGAGATTTTATTAAGTTTGGCCAGTTTGGGAGGCTGAGGTGGACAGATCACTTGAGGTCAGAAGTTAAAACCAGCCTGGCCAACATGGTGAAATCCATCTCTACTAAAGATACAAAAAATTATCGGGGCATGGTGGCACAGATCTATAATTCCAGCTATTCAGGAGGCCGAGGCATGAGAATCGCTTGAATCTGGGGAGGCAGAGGTTGCAGTAAGCCAAGATATGTTCATAAAGTCAGTGAGTTCTTCAAAGTTTTGAAATCCGTCTGCTCTCCATTTCTACCGCTTTCACAGATGACCGTTCTCACCATGGAACAAGGCCTGTAAAAGCTGCCCCCAAAAATCCTCAAATACCTTCTGAATGAATGGCTGTCATTGTGGGGTGCTACTGTCTCCACATTATAAATTTGAAAACTGTGGCTTAGAAATATTCACTATTACCGGGCGCGGTGGCTCAAGCCTGTAATCCCAGCACTTTGGGAGGCCGAGGCGGGTGGGTCACAAGGTCAAGAGATCGAGACCATCCTGGTCAACATGGTGAAACCCCGTCTCTACTAAAAACACAAAAAATGAGCTGGGCATGGTGGCGCGTGCCTGTAATCCCAGCTACTCCAGAGGCTGAGGCAAGAGAATTGCCTGAACCCAGGAGACGGAGGTTGCGGTGAGCAGAGATCATGCCATTGCACTCCAGCCTGGGTAACAAGAGCGAAAATCCATCTCAAAAAAAAAAAATATATATATATATATATATAAATAGTAAATATATATATATATATATAAATAGTAAATATATATATATATATATATATATATTTACTATCCCTTGGACATACAGATGGAAAGAAGCAAAGCCAGCATTAGAATCCAGTCATCTGACCCTGCCAGAGGCTGGAGTCTACTCACTGCACTCTAGTGTCCCCCTCTGTCTTCCTCCTTTGTTCTGAGATTTATCCTGTGGCCTTAATACTCAGTTTTGGCCTTCACTGATTTCCTTAGGTGGAGACTGGGACGTAGAAGGCAGGAATCAGAGGAGCACAGTTTTTACCACAATTCCAATGTAGTGCTCTGTGGGAGACTATTTCCAGAAGGGTTTTTTTTTGTTTGTTTTTGGAAACAGTCTGGCTCTAACTGAGGGCTGGAGTGCAGTGGTGTGATCTTGGCTCACTGCAACCTCTGCTTCCCAGGTTCAAGCAATTCTTGCGCCTCAGCCTCCCAAGCAGCTGGCATTACAGACATCCACCACCACAATCAGCTGATTTTTGTATTTTTAGTAAAGACAGGGTTTCACCATGTCGGCCAAGCTGATCTCTTAACTCCTGTCCTCTGGTGATCTGCCCACCTTGGTCTCCCAAAGTGTTACAGGCATAAGCCACTGTGCCTGACCCCAGAAGGCTCTTTTCTTACATCAGCTTAGTGCCCCCAGTGCTGCAGGCCTACCATGGAGATGGGCCTGGGCTTCTACCCATAAACCGTACTTTTTCCCCCTGTGTGGTTGGTGGGAGTGGAGAAGGGCTTGGCACATTGAAGTCCCAATGCTAGGTCTAGGGTGGGTGCTGGATGGCTTCCTTCACATCTGACTTTAATCAGCTCCAAAACAGATTCCCAAACCCTTCCTTCCTTCATCTTCATCCTACTGCACCCATGCCAATTCAATTTTAAACAATTATAACTGCACAACTAATAAATATATTCTCAGTGTAAACAAAAACAAGTTAAACAAAAACTTGAATATATTCTCGATATAAACAAAAACTTGAACATTACAGATAAGGCAGAAGTTCCCCGGCACACAGGGATGCCTCTTCTGAGTAAGGTTACCAGGGTAAGGTATATCCTTCCAAGCACTGCTTTATGTCACTCTCAGATTGTGTTTCCCGGACCAGCAGCACAGTGTCACCTGGGAACTTGTTAGAAATGCAAGTTATCAGGCACCATCCCAAATACAATGCACACTTTTGACAAGAGCTTCAGTGATACTAATCTTTAAGTTTGAGAACCACTGGCCTAGCTCCCCGTTGCTATGAAGCTAACCATACACCTGGGCTCTAGTCCTCTGTGCCTAGGCTTTTATTTTTCTAGTTTCACCTCCCCCAAACAACCCATCCAACCTTCTCTACCACCAAAATGGACACATTCCCAGCCCTGGCTCAGGCCCTTCCTGCCATCGTCTTTTTCAAGTTCTGTCCCTAAATGCTTTGGCCTTCAAGGCACTCAGGAAAAGCTGCTCTAATTAAGCTGGTTGGCAGGACTGCGCATGGCAGGGAAGGGGGGCAATGGAGGAGGGGGCGGGAAGCAGGCGGGGGCAGGCGAGACCTCAAGGCTCCAGGGCTTCGTCCTCGGATTCCGCCGCCTCTTCTTCGATGCGGGATGCGGCCTCGGGGTCTCCGCCCTCCTCGGCCCGGAGGCGAAGCAGATGCGGGGTGCGGGGGGTGCCTCGTGCGCGGCCGAAGTTCCGGAGGCTGATGGCCGGGGAGGGCGCCACTGCGCCCAGGAAGCGGCCGAGCAACGGGGTCTGCGCGGCAGGCACCGGCCGACCAGACGCGGGCGACGCCTCCACCTGCAGGCTCTGCTCAGGGTCGTCGCTCATGCTGCGGGCGAGAGGGCGGTCTGAGCCAGGGAACAGGGCGGGCGGGGGACGCGGGACTGGCTCTCGGGGAGGGACCGAGTCATCAGTGTCCCAGAGGCTGAGCTGGGACACGCGTGCCGGGTCAGGTGCGGTCTCCGCCGGCGCGGGCCACTCACCGCAGGTTGAAGGTGGAGCCCAGGAAGGAGGGTCGCAGAGACTCGGCCGCCGTGGCCACAGTGTAGGGTGGCTGCGGTTGGTCCTCATCCCAGTACTGGTCCTTCTCGGCGGGGGGCAGGTTCTGGTACATTTCGTCCACGGATAGTAGGGACACCTGGGCCAGCAACAAGTCACAAGGATCCTCCTCTCATTTCCTTCCCACAGAGGGGCCGAGAGCTGACCCGGAGAGGGAGCCCAGGAGCTGTTCCCGATTCTTGATCCTTGCTCACCTGCAAGTTTCGGTCTATGAGCTGGTTTGTCTCAAAGTCGTCATCGTCCTCACCAAATGGGTTGATGATCTGTTCAGCTACCTGTAGGTGGCAGAGACAGTGTTTTCTGGGCTCAGAGCCCCACATTTTTTTTCCCGAAGTTGGGGCAGACCCTGTGCCCACATCTCCATAGAACAGGCTGGCATGCCCATCTGCAGTGCCCACCTTGAGCCAGCCAGCATAGAAGAAGAACTGCAGTAGAGTGGTGAGAGGCACATACATGTCCAGGTCTCCCAGGGCCGGGGCTGGCTCCTGGCCTGACTCCAGAGGCTTCTGAGGTTTGGCAGCCCCTGCCTCTGGCTCCACAAACTGGCGGCCAACCAGGGAGAGGCCAAAGAAGGAGTAGACGGCTATGGTCACCACCTGGAGAAGGAAGAGCCAGGCTCAGAGCAGGGTGCAGTGGGATGGGGAGAAATGCCGCCCCTGCCTATGAGGCTCTATGGGAATTCTGACAAGTAATTAAATATGTATCCTGGTGTGGCAACACCAGTGGGGACAGGGTCACCTTGGTGGGGCTGGAGGGAGGCTTTGAGGATGAACCCAATGCCTCGGGGGATTGAAATGGCCAGGCAAGTACCATGTCTAATTCTTCTCATCTCATACCCGGCACAAGACATATGGTAGGCACTGGGACTGGGGAGAGGAGAGGCAATTACTTGGGTGTAGACGAGGGGGATGCTGATCCAGTCATAGTGGAATAGCATACTGCACTTGGCTCGGTACTTGTTCAGCTCCTGGGGGAACGGCAGGAACAGGAAGTCAGCAGAGGTGAGGAAGGAACAGAGGTGCCCCGCACAAACTAGGCCTGGGCCCAGCCAGGAGGCTCATTCTCATTCTGCCCTCAGAGGTGTATTAGACTGGGGTGCTTGAATCCCAGCTCTGCTAACTAGCTGTGTAACTTAGGCAAGTTTCATTTCCACTCTGTGCCTCTGTTTCCACATCTGTGCCTCCGTTTCCTCTTCTGTACAAGGAGGATGATAGTACCTATCTCAAAAGTTGCTGTAAGGGGATGAATGAGTTAACATAGCTACAGTGCTTCCAAAAGGCCGAAGTACACTGTTGGTGCCATACAAGTGTTAGGCACAAAAATTATTAGTCATCTTCAAAATAAGAGGGAGGAGGGCAGATGGGTCTGGTCCGGGGCTGACTCACTTCCAAAAGTAGACAGAGAGCGATGTCGTCACGGATTCGCCCGTCCCTCCGGGCCTGGGCCGCTAGGTTGGTGAACCAGACACAGGGCACCCAGTATTTGTTGAAGTCGGATTTCAGGCTCTCAAACTTTTTCCTCTCTTCTTGGGACATGAAACCTGCGGGGGTAAACCGGGTGGGGTGCAGTTGCACCCTCTGCCGCCAGGGGAGGCTGCTGTTCCGCTGTCTGGTTGCCCTCCCTCGCGTCCACCGGCAGTCCCAGGACTCGCGGTTCCGCGTTCTGGTCGCGGTCCAGACCCTTCCCTGGAGGGCCCTGCTCCCAGGACTCTCCCATGCAGCACCTGCATCCGGCCGTGGGCCGGCCCCCCAGAGGCTGCCGGCGAGCGGCGCACCTGCGTCCACCACGTGCTCCATGGTGGGGAAGCGCTTGAGCACGCGGGTGCTGACCGAGCGCAGCACCAGCACGGAAGCCAGGTTCGCGTAGCGGATGAGGGTGCGGCGCAGCAGGCGACCCCGCTGGTCCACACCGTGCACGCTGGCGGAGATGACGCACATCAGCTGGTCTGGCAGCGGGATGCTTGTGTACTGAGACCACCAGCGGTTCACCACCAGAGTCACATAGAAACCTGCTTGGCCGCCATGGTAGAGGGAATAGGAGGGGAAGGTGGAGAGCCTGGAAGTCGGAGCGCCTCACCTCCCCCAGCAGAGGGCCTGGTCCAGGCCAGTTGAATCGTGGCAGGGGGAAGGAAATATTCGGCTCCAGTGCCCTGCCGTGCCAGACCAGGAGGAGGGAGAAGGGCAAACTTCCTCCAGCAGAGGGAAAGTGGGGGTTCAAAGCCAGAAGACTGCTTCCCAGGAGGGTGGGGAAGGGGTTGTCACCTCTGTCCAGCTCCCCTCCAGTGCCCAGGGTGGGCTTGTGAAGCCAGCAGGTGTCTTGTGCCTTGCTGGAAGTTAGGGTCCAGGAAGTGATAGGGCCCTGCCCTCCGGGGGCCCTGGACCCAGCACCCAGCTCCTGTGCCTGCTGGGCCTGCTCTGGCTGACCAGGCTCTGCCACTCTGTTGATTCTTTTTGGTTTAGGGGAGTCTCGCTACATTTCTGAGGCTGGACTGGAACTCCTGGGCTCAAGCAATCCTCTCACCTCAGCCTCTTGAGTAGCTGAGACTGCAGGTGCACCACCAGACCATTTGTTGGATAATTCTGACCCTCGGAGCTGTCAACCCAACCCAGAGGTCAGGAAAGACAGTAAGGAGGATACAGGAAAAACTAGAAGGGGGCCTTACCCAGAACAAAGGACAAGGGAATGAGGTTCGCTGAGCGGTTGCAGTACCGGGCCACCTGAGCATACACGTGCCTCTGCTCCTGGGTCAGCAGCAGCCTGGGGAAGGCAGGTGTAGGCTTGGGTTAGAGGGAGGTGGGTGGCCCAGTCTCCCTGCTTCTGCAAGCTCGAAGAGCCTACCCTTACCGGTAGATGATGCTAAGCACAGCGTACAAGGCCACAAAGAGGAAGAATTCCTTGTAGAGGAGCTTGTAGATGCTTCCCCTCCATCGGAGAAGCAGTCCAGAGAAACCTCCAAAGCGGGCTTCTGCCACTTTGAGAGTGTATGAAACCGTCATGGTGCTGGCAGCCTGGGGCAGGAGGTAACAAGAGTTGCCCCCAGGACTGTCCTTTACTTCCCAGACAACCTCCCTCCCACTCTGGTCTCACACACCCCAGCCTTCACCCCGCATCAGTGGACAAGAGGGTAGGAGCCTGCAGAGCAGAAAAGCACACCCCATCCCTTGCAGAACTCAGCAGTACATGGCAAAGCCAGGCTAGCGTTGGGCCAGGTAGAACTGAGATCTATGTCCCTTCATGCATGAGGCTTCCTCAAGCTCCTCTTCAGTCTGCAGGGCTAGGGATAACCAGATCCTGAACTGCTGCGGACAGGAGACACAGCTCCAGCCCAAACCCACTGTTATTTCTTGGAGCCTTGCTCTGGAAGCTGATTGACTAGCCTACCAAGGCCCAGGGCACTCCTACCCCCATCCCATACCTGCCTGCTTGCTCTGGGCAGCAGCCGTGTGGAGGAAGAACTGGGCTAGACTTCACCCCCCACAGACTTAAGTACCTCTGGGATCTATAAAGTCAGGCTGGACTGAGGCCTATCACTGATGGATTGAAGCTGTCATCCAGCTTCCCCTGGTGCTGGGAACTGGGTGTGTCTCCCTACCCCTGTAAGGCTGGGCTGGCCTTTGAGTGGCAGTAATGCCACCTATAATGACCCCACAGCTCACACAGACGACACCATGTCCTTCGAGCCAGTATGACAGGAATTACTGTCCCACATTTCAGGTGGGAAGACAGATGCATGATAAACTGTTATAATAATACCAGCTGCTGATTACAGAGCACTGACTAAGTGGCAGGCACCATGCCAAGGGCACTACTATGTCATCCTCTCATGAAATCCTCATTGCAGCCCCATAAGGTAGGAATCAATCTTCCACATTTCACAGATGAGGCTCCAAGAGAGGTAAATGACTTGCCCGCAGTTGGCCACACAGCTAGCGCATGTTGGAGGCAGGATTCAAAGCCAGGGCTGCTGGACTTCCAACGCTGGAAGTGGCCTGGCAAGGGCGTGAGCTCCAGAACCCCTCGTGCACTGGCCACACTCCCAGGCTTCTTGTCCAGGCTCTGGGGGGCTTGGCCAGGCTCTTCCCCATCCATGCCACAGGGCTGGCAGCCACAGATCTGGAAGTTCAGGATAGGAGTGCAGGCCCTGTTAAGCCCTGTGTCCAACATCCTGACTCCTAGGGGTGCCCAGGATTTGAATGGCCACTTTCACCTCTGGGCTTCAATTTCTTCATCTGTCAAACAGAGGAAGTAATACCTAAGGTGCAGATAGAACCACTGCCACCAGGCGCAGTGGCTTACCCCTGTAATCCTAGCACTTTGGGCGGCCGAGAGGCAGGCAGCCCACTTGAGGTCAGGAGTTAGAGACCAGCCTGGCCTAACATGGTGAAACCCTGACTCTACTAAAAGTACAAAAATTAGCCAGGCGGCACACACCTGTAATCCCAGGTACCTGGGAATTTGAGGCAGGAGAATCACTTGAACCCAGGGAGCCAGAGGTTGCAATGAGCCAAGATCGTGCCACTGCACTCTAGCCTGGGCCAGGCAAGTACCATCACTAATTCTCTAAAAGAAAAAGAAATAGAATCTCAATGGGAGAATCACTTGAACCCAGGAGGTGGAGGTTGCTGTGAGTTGAGATTGTGCCACTGCACTCCAGCCTGGGTGACAGAGCAAGTCTCTGTCAAAAAAAAAAAAAAAAAAAAAGACAAACAGAAAGAGAAATAGAACCTCAAAATGGGAAGAGAATTGGCAGTTCACATACCCTCCCAGTGCTGAGATAAGTGAACACTGAAAATCCCAAGAGCAGTGGTCTTGCCTCTGTCTTGTTTGGGGACGTTCCTCACCCTACACTGTAAGCTGGTTCTCAACAACAAGAGTTTCCTTGGCCGGGTGTGGTGGCTCATGCCTATAATCCCAGCACTTTGGGAGGCTGAGGTGGGTGGAACACCTAAGGTCGGGAGTTCGAGACCAGCCTGACCAACATGGAGAAACCTCATCTCTGTATTTAAAAAAAATAAGAAGAAGAAAAAAAAAAGAGTTTCCAAAAGAGAGGAAGCATAGAGGTGGTGATGAGCACAGGCTTGGGAGTCGGGCAAACCTGGGTCTGAATCCCAGCTCTCTGTAACTGTGCAAGTCACCTAATCTCTCTGAACCTCAGTTTCCTCCTCTGCAAAGCAGGATCCAGAACACCTAACCTCATGGGGCAATTTTAAGTATTCACAGAAACAATGACTACGGCCTAGAGCACTGTGGGTGGTTGGCTTGGACTGCTGTTACTATGAAAAGTTGAATCTGTTTTCTTTGGTTTCTTATTATTGGTCCACCCTTGCCTTCCAAGCCTTCCAAACTAGACAGTCTCTGAGAAATGAGGAGGCAGAGACCTTTTCCTGATGTCCTGCTAACCTGCCCCAGACCAAACAGTGCTGGGTCCTGGCTTTTAAGCTGGATACACAAGACCTTCTGAGACTTACCCACCTCTACCCTCATCATCAGCCTCTGCCTACTTCCTTTTTAATTTTTTTTTTTTTTTTGAGACGGAGTTTCGCTCCTGTTACCCAGGCTGGAGTGCAATGGCGCGATCTCGGCTCACCGCAACCTCCGCCTCCTGGGTTCAGGCAATTCTCCTGCCTCAGCCTCCTGAGTAGCTGGGATTACAGGCACGCGCCACCATGCCCAGCTAATTTTTTGTATTTTTAGTAGAGACGGGGTTTCACCATGTTGACCAGGTTGGTCTCGATCTCTCGACCTCGTGATCCACCCGCCTCGGCCTCCCAAAGTGCTGGGATTACAGGTTTGAGCCACCGCGCCCGGCCAATTTTTTTAATTTTAATTTTTGTGAGTGCATAGTAGGTATATATGCCTAGCTCATTTTTAACTGTTTCTTCAAGGTGCAGCTCAGAGCACCCTCTAGGTAGCCTTCCCTGATCTTCCCCAGGTTCCTCCTCAAAGCCCTGTGGTTTTTCTCTCTTGCAGCAGTTAACCACAGTGGTCTAGGATCTGTTTACAGGGAGATCTCCCCTCTAGTCCATAAGACACCTGAGAACAGTTTTGAATCTGATTTATCTAAGTGAAGCTAGGAGGCTGCAGTGGCTCATGCCTGTAATCCTGGCACTTTGGGAGGCTGAGGTGGGAGGATCATTTGAGCCCAGGAGGTTGAGACCAGCCTGGGGAACACTGTGAGACCTGTCTCTACAAAAATTGTTTTAAATGAGCGTGCCTGTAGTCCCAGGTACTTGGGAGGCTGAGGTGGGAGGATCACTGGAGCCCAGGAGTTTGAGGCCACAGTGAGCCGTGATACAGCCACTGAACTCCAGCTTGGGTGGCTGAGTGAGACCCTGTCTCAAAACAAAAACAAAACAAAACAAAAAAACAGCTGAGGAGGACTGGGAACCAAGCTTATTTTTCTTTCTTTCTTCTTCTCATCCTTCCCTCCTTCTTGCCTCCCTCCACTCCCTCTTCCTTTTTCTGTTTCTCTCGTCCCTTTTAAAATGAGAGACATCGGTTCCCCCACCCCACCCCTGCTATTTTATGAGATTTCCCAGATGAGCCAAGGTCTGGAAAACTACTCATGGCCTGACTGGAACTGGAGTTATGTTCTCCTGGGTTTCCCATGTGAGATGTCAATATGAAGAAAGACTAGGACTCTGAGAGAGAGACAGAGAGACGGGGGGGGGGGGGGGGGGGGGTGGGGGGGGAGAGGGGGAAGAGAGAGAGAGAGAGAGAGAGGGAAAGTGTGTGTGTGTGTGTGTGTGTGTGTGTGTGTGTCCGTGTGTCCAGGACCTGACCTGGCGAGGGTGAGATACCAGCTTCTGGACCTCAGGCATCATGGCCAGGCAGCTCATTCCCATGCTGCTATATGTGGCTTTCCTAGACCCTCTGGGCTGCTTACCACTTAAAGATGTTCCAGGACTTGGAAAGCCGCGTCCTGGGAGTGCAGGAGCTCGGACCACGTCTCCCTGACAGCTCTACTCCAGGAAACCCAGCTGGCTGCATTTCAATCCTGCACCCCACCCGCACCTGTGGCCCTTACGCCTCTGCTTGTTACCAGCCCTGTGGTCTGTGAATTTCCCACAGAGCCAGGGATAAAAGTGCATGACCTAAAGCCTCTGCCAGAGGAAGAGGGCGGTCCCCAGGCCCACCCAGTCTCTACCTCCGGAATCACCTTATCTTCCGTCTCAGCTGCTAGCCAGTCCCCTGGTTTATGGTGCAGGAGAGGGAACCACTCAGCCCATAAATCACCTGCCCCACCTTTCCTTATCCTCCAGCTCTGCCTCTCCCTCCCTATTGGCGCTGCCCACCCATGCCCCTGTCCCTCCTCACAGCTGAGAGCTGGTTGTATGGCTTGGTGGTGAAATGGATTCTGGAGCCACACTGCCTAGGTTCCTAAGTCCAGGCTTTGCCATGGTCATCAAGCTTTGTGACCTTAGGTAAGGCATTGAACCTTTTAAATTCCCATGTGAGGCAGGGCATGGTGGCTCATGCCTGTAATCCCAATACTTGGAGGCCAAGACAGGCGGATCACTTGAGGTCAGAAGTTTGAGACCAGCCTGACCAACATGGCAAAATCCTGTCACTACTAAAAATACAAAAATTAGCCAGGCTTGGTGGCAGGCACCAGTAAACCCAGCTACTCAGAAGGCTGAGGTGGGAGAATCACTTGAACCTGGGAGATGGAGGTTGCAGTGAGCCCTGATCACACCATTGCACTCCAGCCTGGGCGACAGAGCAAGATTTTGTCTCAAAAAAAAAAAAAAAAAAAAAAAAAAAAAAAAAAAAAAAATTCACCACGGGGAAATAGGGATGATAATGCCTATGGCATGGAGTGGTTGTGAATATTAAGTGGGAAGTGCTATGTGGCTATCAGCATATCTCTTATCTCAGGTCAGCTTTATCCCTTCCACCTCTGCAGCTACCAAGGACACCTGCCATCTCCTTATTGCTGAAGCCAATAGCCCTTCCCAAGTCCTAACCTTACCTGACATCTCTCATTCTTGACCCTCCTCCATTGGTGTCTGTGATCTGACACTCAAGAGATTCTGGGCCAAGCTCAGTGGCTCACGACTATAATCCCAGCACTTTGGGACCAAAGTGGGATCACTTGAGTCCAGGAATTCGAGACCCAGCTAGGGTTTAGCGAAACCCACCTCTACAAAAAATACAAAAAATTAGCTGGGCTTGGTGGCACATGCCTCTATCCCAGCTGCTTGGAGGCTGAGGTGGGAGGATTGCTTGAGCCAGGAGGTCCAGGCTGCAGTGACCTGTGATTGCACCACTGTACTCCAGCCTGGGTGACAGAGTGAGACTCCGTCTAAACAAACAAACAACAACAAAAGACTGAACAGGAAGGCGAGAATAAGCTTACAGCTGGGCACAGTGGCTCACACCTGTAATCCTAGCATTTTGGGAGGCTGAGGTGGGTGGATCACCTGAGGTCAAGAGTTCAAGACCAGCCTGGCCATCATGGTGAAACTCCATCTTAAAAAAAAAAAAAAAAGGTCAGGTGCAGTGGCTCAAGCCTGTAATCCCAGCACTTTGGGAGGCCGAGGTGGGCGGATCACAAGGTCAAGAGATCGAGACCATCCTGGTCAACATGGTGAAACCCCATCTCTACTAAAAATACAAAAAATTAGCTGGGCATGGCGGCGCGTGCCTGTAATCCCAGCTCCTCAGGAGGCTGAGGCAGGAGAATTGCCTGAACCCAGGAGGCGGAGGTTGCGGTGAGCCGAGATCGCGCCATTGCACTCCAGCCTGGGTAACGAGTGAAACTCCGTCTCAAAAAAAAAAAAAAAAGAGAATAAGCTCACAGCCCCAGCCGGGGGTGGGCCCACCCAGCCAGCTGAGGAAGGCATAGGAAGAGGGCAAGAAAGCCCAGATGGGATTTTATTTTGTGCTTGAGTGCTGGCCCCTGGCAGGGATGAGAGGTAACATAGCCATGGATCAGACAGCTTGGGCTCAACCTTAAATCCCAGTCCGGGAAGAGAAGGGAATCCAGTGTTAGGCTCAGCACCTACGTGCTTGGCAGCAGCTCCTCAACTTTGGGGAGGAGGCTCTAGAGAACCAGGCCTAGAGGGCAAATCAGCTTTCTCTCCTGAGGAGCCTGTCCTGGCCCCCTCGTCCCCACTTTCCACACTCACTCCCTGGCTATATTGTCAGACTCCACTCTGAACTCAACAAGTTCAAAACTTAGGGCAGCTTGGGAACTTGGCAAATTGGGGAGGGGCAAGTAGACTTTACTCCTCCACACACATTGCAAACCTTTGGGAGTCTGGCACCTGGACTATTCCAGCCACCCTTTCCCCTTTCCTCCAGCTACTCTGAACTTTCAGTTCTTTTTTTTTTTTTTTTTTTTTTTGAGACGGAGTTTCGCTCTTGTTACCCAGGCTGGAGTGCAATGGCGCGATCTCGGCTCACCGCAACCTCCGCCTCCTGGGTTCAGGCAATTCTCCTGCCTCAGCCTCCTGAGTAGCTGGAATTACAGGCACGTGCCACCATGCCCAGCTGATTTTTTGTATTTTTTAGTAGAGACGGGGTTTCACCATGTTGACCAGGATGGTCTCGATCTCTTGACCTCGTGATCCACCCGCCTCGGCCTCCCATAGTGCTGGGATTACAGGCTTGAGCCACCGCGCCCGGCCCATTGAACTTTCAGTTCTTTCAAGAACCAACAGCTCTCACTCCAGGCCTCAAGGGGCACAGGGTTCCTCTTCTGCAACACTTTCTCCTGTCTATCCTGTTCCTGGCGAACTCCTCCTCAGCTCTCAGGTTACCACTTAGAAATCTCAGCTTACTTGCATTCCTCAAACTGGGTGTGATCCCACCTCTGGGGTCCCATAGGCCACCCCTCCACCCTGTCTGTCTTCACCACTGTAGCACTAATTACAGGCCAGTGCGGCCGTCCTACCTACAGGTCACTCCAGGGGGCAGCAAAGGACCTGGCACATAGAGGCTACTCAGGAAAACGTCTGTTGGAAAGATGAACAACTGGCTGGGCACAATGGCTCACACCTGTAATCCCAGCACTTTAGGAGGCCAAGGCGGGTGGAACACTTGAAGTCAGTAGTTCGAGACCAGCCTGGCCAACACAGCGAAACCCTGTCTCTACTAAAAATATAAAAAATATAAAAATTAGGCCGGGCATGGTGGCTCATGTCTATAATCCAAGCACTTTGGAGGCCAAGGCCGGGCGGATCACCTGAGGTCAGGAGTTCAAGACCAGTCTGACCACCATGGTGAAACCCCGTCTTTAAAAAAAAAAAAAAAAAAATTATCCGGGCTTGGTGGCAGGAGCCTTTTTAATCCCAGCTACTCGGGAGCCTGAGGCAGGAGAATCGCTTGAACCCAGAAGGTGAAGGTTGCAGTGAGCCAAGATCGCTACCACTACACTCCAACCTTGGTGACAGAGTGAGACTCTGTCTCAAAAAAGAAAAAATGAACATCTGATTCCATGGCTAAGCTCCAACGCCCACGTCCTGCTCCAGGGCTCCATGAGCTTCCTTCCAGCAAATGCTGCTAAAGGAGGGAATGCCTTGATAAGCTGCTGTAGTGGATCTTTGCTGAGCCTGGCTTGAGCCTGCCCATCCCCTCTGCCAAAACAGTGTGTTGGACTGTGCTTGGTGGCTCACACCTGTAATCCCACCACTTTGGGAGTCTGACGTGGGTGGATTGCTTGAGGCTGGGAGTTCAAGAGCAGCCTGGGTAAACCTGGTAAAACTCTGTCTCTACAAAAAACACAAAAAAATGGCCAGGTGCTGGGGCTCACATCTGTAATCCCAGCACTTTGGGAGGCCGAAGCAGGTGGATCACTTGAAGTCAGGAGTTCAAGATCAGCCTGGCCAACATGGTGAAACCCCCTACCAAAAATATAAAAAATTAGCTGAGTGTTGTAATATGTGCCTATAATCCCAGCTACTCAGGAGGCCAAGGCAGAAGAATCACTTGAACCTGGGAGGCAGAGGTTGCAGTGACCCTTGATCATGTCACTGCACTCTACCCTGGGTGACAAAGCGAGACTCTGTCTCAAAGAAATAAACAAGAAGAACAAGCGCCTTACAAAAGGCGGCAAGAAGGGAGCCAAGAAGAAAGTGGTTGATCCATTTTCTAAGAAAGATCGGTATGATGTGAAAGCGCCCGCTATGTTCAATATAAGAAATATTGGAAAGACACTAGTCACCGGGACCCAAGGAACCAAAATTGCATCTGATAGCCTCAAGGGTCGAGTGTTTGAAGTTACTCTTGCTGACTTAAAGAATGATGAAGTTGCATTTAGGAAATTCAAGCTGATGACTGAAGATGCTCCGGGCAAAAACTGCCTGACTAACTTCCATGGTATGGACCTTACCCATGACAAAATGTGTTCCATGGTCAAAAAATGGCAGACAATGATTGAAGCTCACGTTGATGTCAGGACTACTGATGGTTACCTGCTTTGTCTGTTCTGTGTTGGTTTTACTAAAAAACACAACAATCAGATATGGAAGACCTCTTATGCTCTGCACCAACACGTCCACCAATTCCAGAAGAAGATGATGGAAATCATGACCTGAGAGGTGCAGATAAATGACTTGAAAGAAGTGGTCAATAAATGGATTCCAGACAGCATTAGAAAAGACATAGAAAAGGCTTGCCAATCTATTTATGCTCTCCATGATGTCTTCATTAGAAAAGTAAAAATGCTGAAGAAGCCCAAGTTTGAACTGGGAAAACTCATGGAGCTTCATGGTGAAGGCAGTGGTTCTGGAAAAGCCACTGGGGATGAGACAGGTGCTAAAGTTGAGCGAGCTGATGGATATGAACCACCAGTCCAAGAATCTGTTTAAAGTTCACACTTATAATAATGGTAAATAAAAAGTCTTATTTGTAGCCGGGCGCGGTGGCTCAAGCCTGTAATCCCAGCACTTTGGGAGGCCGAGGCGGGTGGATCACGAGGTCAAGAGATCGAGACCATCCTGGTCAACATGGTGAAACCCCGTCTCTACTAAAAAATCCAAAAAAAATTAGCTGGGCATGGTGGCGCGTGTCTGTAATCCCAGCTACTCAGGAGGCTGAGGCAGGAGAATTGCCTGAACCCAGGAGGCGGAGGTTGCAGTGAGCCGAGATCGCGCCATTGCACTCCAGCCTGGGTAACAATCGAAACTCCGTCTCAAAAAAAAAAAAAAAAAAAAAAGTCTTATTTGTGGGGGCAAAAAAAAAAAAAAAGAAACAAACAAAAAACAAAACATTATCTGGATGTGGTGGCACACGCCAGCTATAGTCCCAGCTACTTGGGAGGCTGAGGTGGGAGGATTGCCTGAGTCTGGGAGGTCAAGGCTGCAGGGAGCCATGATTATGCCACTGTACTCCAGCCTGGGCCACACAGGGAAACCCTGTTCAAAAGCAAAAAACAGTGTGTTAGACCTTGCTAGACTCTGATATAATTAAGATGCCATTATGGGCAGAACTGCGCCCCCTTCCAAAATTCATTTTTATTATATATATATATAATTTTTTTTTTGAGACAGAGTTTTGCTCAGCCGCCCTGGCTACAGTGCAGTGGCACGATCTCAGCTCACTGCAACCAGTGTCTCCCAAGTTCAATGATTTCTCGTGGCTCCGCCTCCCGAGTAGCTGGGATTACAGGCACTTGCCATCATGCCCGGCTACTTTTTGTATTTTAATAGAGATGGGGTTTCACCATGTTGGCCAGACTGGCCTCGAACTCCTGACCTCAGGCGATCTGCCCACCACAGCCTCCCAGAGTGCTAAGATTACAGGCATGAGCCACCACACCAGGCCTTTTATTTATATTTTATTTTATTTATTTTTTAAAAGACAGGGTTTCACCATGTTGATCAGGCTAGTCTTGAACTCCCAACCTCAGGTGATCCACCCACCTTGGCCTCCAAAGTGCTTGGATTACAGGCGTGAGCCACCACGCCTAGCCCTATTTATTTATTTAAAGACAGAGTCTCATTCTTGTCACCCAGGCTGGAATGCAATGGTACATTCTCAGCTCACTGCAGCCTCCGCCTCCCAGGTTCAAGCTTTTCTACTGCCTCAGGCTCCTGAGTAGCTGAGATTACAGGTGCCCACCACCACACCTGGCTAATTTTTGTACTTTTAGTAGAGATGGAGTTTCACCATGTTGGTCAGGCTTGTCTCGAACTCCTGACTTCAGGTGATCCACCCGCCTTGGCCTCCCACAGTGCTAGGATTACAGGAGTGAGCAACCATGCCTCGCTGGTCTTTTATATATAATTTTGAGACAAGCTCTGTCTCTCTGGCTGGAGTGCAGTAGCATGATCATGATCCATTGCAGCCTAGACCTCCAGGGCTTGGGGACCCACTTCAGCCTCCCAACTAGCTGGGATTACAGGGGTGCGCCACAACGTCCAGCTAATTTTTGTTTTGTTTTTGAGACAGAATCTCACTCTGTCACCCAAGCTGGAATGCAGTGGTGTGATCTCAGCTCACTGCAACCTCCACTTTACAGGTTCAAGTGATTCTTGTGCCTCAGCTTCCCAAGTAGCTAGGACTACAGGTGTGAGCCACCACATCCTGATAATTTTTGTTTTTTTGGTTTTTTTTTTTTTTTTTTTTTTTTTTTTCTGAGATGGAGTCTTGCTGTGTCTCACCTAGGCTGGAGTGCAGTGGCTCGATCTCGGCTCACCGCAATGTTGTTTCCTGTATTCAAGCGATCTCCTGCCTCAGCCTCCCGAGTAGCTGGGATTACAGGCTCCTGCCACCACGCCCAGATAATTTTTTGTATTTTTAGTAGAGATAGAGTTTCAACATGTTGGTCAGGCTGGTCTGGAATTCCTGACCTCAGGTGATCCGCCTGCCTCAGCCTCCCGAAGTGTTGGTATTATGGGTGTGAGCTACTGCATCTAGCCCAATTTTTTTTTTTTTTTTTTTTGAGACGGAGTTTCGCTCTTGTTACCCAGGCTGCAGTGCAATGGCACGATCTCGGCTCACCGCAACCTCCGCCTCCTGGGTTTAAGCAATTCTCCTGCCTCAGCCTCCCAAGTAGCTGGGACTACAGGCACGCACCACCGTGCCCAGCTAATTTTTGTATTTTTAGTAGAGACAGGGTTTCACCATGTTGACCAGGATGGTCTCGATCTCTTGACCTTGTGATCCACCCGCCTCGGCCTCCCATAGTGCTGAGATTATAGGCGTGAGCCACTGTGCGCAGCCTGATTTTTGTATTTTTTTTAGTAGAGATGGGGGTTTCACTATGTTACCCACACTGGTCTCAAACTCCTGGACTCAGGTGATCTGCCCAACTCAGCCTCCCAAAGTGCTGGGATTACAGGCATGAGCCAGCACTGCATGGCCCCAAAATTCATATTTTTGTTTGTTTTTTTGAGACAGGATCCTATCCTACTCTGTCACCCAGGCTGGGGTGTAGTGGCATGATCTCAGCTCACCGGAACCTCTGCCTCCCGCATTCAAGCGATTCTACTATCTCAGCCTCCGGAGTAGCTGGGACTACAGGCACATGCCACCATGCCCGGCTAATTTTTGTATTTTTAGTAGAGACTGGGTTTCACCATGTTGGCCAGGCTGGTCTTGACTCTTGACCTCAGATGATCCAACCCCCTTGGTCTCCCAAAGTGCTGGGATTACAGGCATAAGCCACTGCACCTGGCTCAAAATTAGTGCTTTGAAGTCCTAACTCCCAGTACCTGAGAATGTGACTATATTTGAATAGGGTACTTAAAGAAGTAATTAAGTTAAAAGGAGGTTGTTAATTTGGGCCGTAATCCAATCTGCCTGTTATCCTTATGAGAAGATTAGGACACACAGAGATGTGTGCACACACAGAGATAAAGACCATGTGGGCTGGGTGTGGTGGTTTATGCCTATAATCCCAGAACTTTAGGAGGCTGAGGTGGCAGATCATGGTCAGGAGTTTGAGACCAGCCTGACCAACATGGTGAAACCACGTCTCTACCAAAAATCCAAAAATTAGCTGGATGTGGTGGCGGATGCCTGTAATCCCAGCTACTCAGGAGGCTGAGGCAGGAGAATTGCCTGAGCCTGGGAGGTGGAGGTTACAATGAGCCGAGATCATGCCACTGCACTCCAGCCTTGGCAACAGAGTAAGATTCCCTCTCAAGGAAAAAAAAAAAAAGAAGAAGAAGAAGAAGAAAAAGATCATGTGAAGTCTGAGGGAGAAGACCACCATCTACAAGCCAAAGAGGAGGCTTCAGAAGAAATATACTCTGCTGTCACCTTGATGTTGGACTTCCAGCCTCTAGAACTGTGAGAAAATAAATTTCTGTTGCTTAAGCCACACCTAGTAGCATTTTATGGCAGCCCCGGTCAACTAATAAAGAGACATTTTACAAATATAAAATTGCAGGTTGGGTGCGGTGGTTCATGCCTATAATCCCAGCACTTTGGGAAGCCAAGGCAGGCGGATCACTTGAGGTCAGGAGTTCAAGACCAGCCTGGCCAATGTGGTGAAACCCCATCTCTACTAAAAAACACAAAAGTTAGCCGGGCGTGGTGGCTCAAGCCTGTAATCCCAGCACTTTGGGAGGCCGAGGTGGGTGGATCACGAGGTCAAGAGATCGAGACCATCCTGGTCAACATGGTGAAACCCCGTCTCTACTAAAAATACAAAACATTAGCTGGGCATGGTGGCGCGTGCCTGTAATCCCAGCTACTCAGGAGGCTGAGGCAGGAGAATTGCCTGAACCCAGGAGGCGGAGGTTGCGGTGAGCCGAGATCGAGCCATTGCACTCCAGCCTGGGTAACACGAGCAAAACTCCGTCTCAAAACAAAACAAAACAAAACAAAAAACACACACACACACAAACGTTAGCCAGGTGTGGTGGCACACAGTTATAATCCCAGCTGCTCAGGAGGCTGAGGCAGAAGAATCACTTGAACCCAGGAGGCGGAGGTTGCAGTGAGCCAAGATTGTGCCACTGCACTCCAGCCTGGGCAACAGAGCAAGACTCCATCTCAACAAACAAACAAACAAAACACTGTAAAATTGAATATGCTCCTTTGACTCTCTAAATGCCTCAGATCCATTTACCCTGGGGATTTGTCCTTTCTAGCCCCGCCACCATCTCCCCACAGGAAGACTGCTGACCTGTAAGGATAAAGACCAGACTCTGGAGCAGGCACTTAAGGCCTTCCTGCCCACCCCATCCTCCACTCCCCCTCAGTCATCTTGGCTACTAGTATTTCTCCATGTCTTAGGCTGTCCTGGGTCTCTGTTCAGTGGTTATGAAGGCCAAGGTTGGAGAAGCTGGCCCTCATATGTCTGATGAGGGATTAGGTGGGATCCCACTAACAGCATACGACGGGGGATGAAATGGGCATGAGACCAAGGCCAGGAGAGCAGCAAGGAGCTGTGGCAATCATCCTGACCAGAGAGACTGTGTGGCCCAGGCCAGGGTGTGAGGGGAAGATGGAGCCAAGGGGATAGATATTAGAGCTATTTGGGAGATAAACTTGACAGGATTTGGGTACTCAGCAAATATTTGTTGCCTTTCCCAGCTACTTTTTCTAAAGTTGGCCCTTCATTTGCTCTTCTGTTTACTTCCTTCATAGCAGTTTTCACAGCCTGCAATTACCTTGTTTATCTGCTTGCCTGTTGTCTGTTTCCATCAAGCAGAATGTAAACTAAGTTAAGGGCTGCGACCTTGATTCGTTTTGAGATAGTGTCCAGCACTTAGCAGATGCTCTCAATAAATCTTTGCAGAATGGCACTGTAATTGATTGGCTGGCACAGTGGGAGGGCAGAGAGATGAGAACCAAGGCCAGGAGGCCTGTGGTCCTGGGGCTCTGTCTCTGGCCCTGGGAAGGGTGGGCATTGAGCAGGGATCTAAGGGTCCACATGGTTCGGAGACTTAGCTGCCCCATTGCCTGTGGCTAGCATTTGAGAAAAATCCAATTCCCATTCATCACTTTCTGGCCTTCTGGCTGCTGACCCAGGCTGGGGGTATTTTCAGAGAAGGGAATTGGGGAGCCCACAGGAACCCGAAATCTGCCTCTCAACAGTGGAGAAGTGGGCAGCGGAAGATGGGCCTGGAAGCATGGTAAAAGCCTTGAAATACCAGGCTCTGCTTGACTCCCAAACCTGGCAAGGCAGCCCTCGGGACAGGCAAGCCAGGACTGTGCCTTCCTCTCAGGTCCTAAAGAGGGCAGCACTGGGCCGGGCCCCGGGCGAGGGCGTGGGACGCACGCGGTCCGGCACACAGAAAGGGGAGTGCTGGTGACAAGCCCGGGCAAAAGCGAGCCCCGCCCCTGCCTCGCCCCTCCTGGCTAGAACGCTGATCTATCTAGTTGCTGGGGAGACGCCTCCAGATGCCCAGGTCCCACTCGGACTTCAGCACACGTTCCGAAAGATGGGGAAAGAAAGAGGCCATGAGGGGGACTCGCAGTTGCCAAGGAGGGGTGGGAGGCGGACAGGGATCAGCTGGCCCCTGCGGCCTGGTCGCACGTGCACGGTGACTGGCAAACGGGCTGCGCCCCAGGGCGTGGCCAGGAGGCGGGGCCTGGCAGTGCGGGGAGGCGGGGAGGAGCTTCTGGGTGACGCAAGGCCGAGAATGGGTGTGGCTTCTCTGCGACTCGTCGCCAGGAAGGGGGCGGAACTTTCGGTGACGAGACGCCGGGGAGGGGCAGGCGTTCATTGATAAAAACGCTGGTCTTCCCCGGGCGCGAGCGCAGCGTAGCAAATCCAGGCAGCGCCACGCGCGGCCGGGGCCGGGCGGAACCGAGAAGAAGCCGGGCCCCCGCGCTGCGACGCGCCGCCCGCATGGAGCCCGCCGCCGGTTTCCTGTCCCCGCGCCCCTTCCAGCGTGCGACAGCCCCACCCTCTCCCCCCGCCGGGCCCGGGCCGCCTCCGAGTGCCTTGCCCGGACCTGAGCTGGAGATGCTGGCTGGGCTACCGGCGTCAGACCCCGGGCGCCTCATCACGGACCCGTGCAGCGGCCGCACCTACTTCAAAGGCCGCTTGTTGGGCAAGGTGGGCCGGGGGACGTCCCCGGGGTGGTGATGGTGGAGGTGGGGGTCCCGGCCGGCCTCTTTTCTGACGCCGAGCCAGGCGTGGGCGCTTTACCGTAACGCGGGGACGTCCGCGGGCTAGACTCGGCCTCCCCTCGAACACCCAGCCTGATGCCCCCTCTTCACAGGGGGGCTTCGCCCGGTGCTACGAGGCCACTGACACAGAGACTGGCAGCGCCTACGCTGTCAAAGTCATCCCGCAGAGCCGCGTTGCCAAACCGCATCAGCGTGAGAAGGTGGGTCTAGGCTCAGTGGGGGACGGGTGCGGGGGGGACGGTGGCCTGGGAACCATGGAAGGATGATGACCCTGTGCCCTCATCGCAGATCCTAAATGAGATTGAGCTGCACCGAGACCTGCAGCACCGCCATATCGTGCGTTTTTCACACCACTTTGAGGACGCTGACAACATCTACATTTTCCTGGAGCTCTGCAGCCGAAAGGTGAAAGATGGTGATTCCAGCAGGGATGAGGGTGAGGGAGACAAGAGAATCTTTTTTGTTGTTTTGAGACAGAGTCTTGCTCTGTCGCCCAGGCTGGAGTGCAGTGGCGCGATCTTGGCCCGCTGCAACCTCCGCCTCCCGAGTTCAAGCGATTCTCCTGCCTCAGCCTCCTGAGTAGCTGGGACTACAGGCGGGCGCCACCATGCCCAGCTAATTTTTGTATTTTTAGTAGAGATGGGGTTTCAGCATGTTGGTCAAGCTGGTCTCGAACTCCTGATCTCGTGATCCGCCCACTTTGGCCTCCCAAAGTGCTGGGATTACAGGCATCAGCCACTGCACCCCAGCTGAGAAGAGAGTCTTAAGACCCAAAGCTGGGGCCCTGTCTCTTCCACAGGGAGCAGAGATGGAGGGGGAGGGGAAGGGAAGTCCCACCAGGGGCTGAGGCAGTGATTCTCTGCAGTCCCTGGCCCATATCTGGAAGGCCCGCCACACCCTGTTGGAGCCAGAGGTGCGCTACTACCTGCGCCAGATCCTTTCAGGCCTTAAGTACTTGCACCAGCGGGGCATCTTGCACCGGGACCTCAAGTTGGGTGAGACTCCTGAGCCCTGACGATGGGAAGTTGGGGAGGGAGGGAGGAAGGAGGAATCTGACACACCTCTCTTTCCCCATCCAGGAAATTTTTTCATCACTGAGAACATGGAACTGAAGGTGGGGGATTTTGGGCTGGCAGCCCGGTTGGAGCCCCCGGAGCAGAGGAAGAAGTGAGTTTTGAGGAAAGGAGTCTGTGTGTGACATATGTGACAGTGCATACGTATGTAGGAGGCCAGGTGACTGTCTGATGTGTGCATGAGATAAATGGGAAGGGACAATGGGCTGTTTATGCGTGTATGAAGGTGGAGATGGCAGCCTGCGTTACTGGGATTGGTAGAGAGAGGGAGGATCCTATAGATGTGTGACACAGATAGGGTAGGTGACCCTGAATCCCTGAGACAGATGGGGGTATACAGATTCTTGGAGGCACATGACTTACCCTGTGTGTGGATGGGCGAAGGTGACAGGCAGCATGTGGTGTGTGAGACAGACTGAGAGTGGGAATGGTGCGACATGACACTGGGTGTAAGAAGACCCTGCTGTGGCCATCACACTGAGTGTGTGGGACACAGATAGCATGTGCAGCAGATGAGTGTTTATGGGGGTTGTGACAGCTGGTATTGGCGTGTGTGTGGCACAGACCATGGGAGGTGACAGCCTGATGCCTGTCTGACAGACAGGAGTGCAGGAAGGGAGAAGGGATCAGCTGTGGATTCTCTGTGTTGACCCTGGAGGAGGGGACAGGGCTGGGGGTCAGACCCTCCCCCTATCATGAAGAGCAGCTGGGCAGCTGGGCCAGGCGGGTAGGCGGGGACTCAGCTGCCATCCCTGGCATCCATTGTCCCAGGACAAGCAGGAGCTCTCTGGCCTTCGGTGACAGGCAGCTGCTTTGTCTGGACTCACAGTGGGGGAAGGGGTGGGGGGCTGCTGGGCTAGGTCTCAGCCTTCTCTCCTCCTCACCCTCTTTCAGGACCATCTGTGGCACCCCAAACTATGTGGCTCCAGAAGTGCTACTAAGACAGGGCCACGGCCCTGAGGCAGATGTGTGGTCACTGGGCTGTGTCATGTGAGTCTCAGGGACCAGGGTCAGCAGCAGACAGGTGGTGGGTGTGTGGGTGGGGTATCCCCTCCAGTTGACTCCTGACCCCTTGGGTCTGCCTTACAGGTACACGCTGCTCTGCGGGACCCCTCCCTTTGAGACAGCTGACCTGAAGGAGACCTACCGCTGCATCAAGCAGGTTCACTACACGCTGCCTGCCAGCCTCTCACTGCCTGCCCGGCAGCTTCTGGCCGCCATCCTTCGGGCTTCACCCCGAGACCGCCCCTCTATTGACCAGATCCTGCGCCATGACTTCTTTGCCAAGGTCAGTGGCTCCCCATACCTCTAAGTCCAGTCTGTGTATTCCCAGGGATTGAAAGGGGGCAGGTGACAGGACCCCTGGAGCCTCTATTCTCTGTTCACATGGCTCCCCTCCTTAGGGCTACACCCCTGATCGACTCCCTATCAGCAGCTGTGTGACAGTCCCAGACCTGACACCCCCCAACCCGGCTAGGAGTCTGTTTGCCAAAGTTACCAAGAGCCTCTTTGGCAGAAAGAAGAACAAGAGTGAGTCTTGGGTGTCAGTGGGTTGAGGGGGTAGAGCAGGAGTGCAGCTTGTCACATTTGTCTTGGGCATGTGAGTGTGGGTGTCTGGGGACTCGGGGGGAGAGCATGTGCAATACAGGTCCTTGGGGAGGTCAATCTCTGTGTCACCCCTGTGGGAAGTGGAGGTCCTGGGCCAGATACTGAGGACAGTATCACCCTTCACACCCAGGTAAGAATCATGCCGAGGAGAGGGATGAGGTCTCCTGTTTGGTGAGTGGTCTCATGCGCACGTCCATTGGCCATCAGGCTGCCAGGCCAGAGGTGAGGCACTCACGTGGACACTGTTTCCCTGACTCACCCCCATCCTAGTAGCTGAGGGAAGCCGGGGATAAAAGAGGCTGCTGAAGCATCCAGCCTCGTGGTGGCCTAATTGGCTATGTGTCACTAGCCTGATGGGGCTCTGACCTGGAGTGCCCTGGGAGCCAGGGAGGGGCTGGGCCATGGACTCAGGGGTTTGGATTTTGGGGCCTGTCTCACTCCCTTTCCCTGCCCAACCCTCCAGGCTCCAGCAGCTTCTGGACCAGCCCCTGTCAGCCTGGTAGAGACAGCACCTGAAGACAGTTCACCCCGTGAGACACTGGCAAGCAGTGGAGACGGTGAGGAGCCAGGGAGGATGAGAGGTTGCTGGAGCTGAGACCAGGGACCAGAGGGAAAGAGTGAGCAGAGAGGCCTGGCCTGGGTCCTGGGGGGCTGATGCCTAAATCTCAGTGCCCTGTCTCCTTCAGGATTTGAAGAAGGTCTGACTGTGGCCACAGTGGTGGAGTCAGCCCTCTGTGCGCTGAGAAACTGTGTGGCCTTCATGCCCCCAGGTAAGGTCGGGGTCTGCGTGCTGCTGTGGAGGGAGTTCTGTGGCTGGGAGGCCAGGAGCAGATCCTCACTCTCTTCTCCCATGACAGCGGAACATAACCCGGCCCCACTGGCCCAGCCAGAGCCTCTGGTGTGGGTCAGCAAGTGGGTTGACTACTCCAACAAGTTTGGCTTTGGGTATCAACTATCCAGCCGCCGTGTGGCTGTGCTCTTCAATGATGGCACGCATATGGCCCTGTCAGCAAATAGAAAGTAAGTGCTGTTACGGGGTGCCTTGTATTCAGGCCACTAACCCAGCAGGGCTGTACCTGGGTGTGTGCTCCTGGGCTCAGGGGTCTAGGGCTTCTCAGGGGAGGGGCATTGGTGCAGGGCACCCTCTGACCTCTGCCTCCCCATTCCAGGACTGTGCACTACAACCCCACCAGCACAAAGCACTTCTCCTTCTCCGTGGGTGCTGTGCCCCGGGCCCTGCAGCCTCAGCTGGGTATCCTGCAGTACTTCGCCTCTTACATGGAGCAGCACCTCATGAAGGTGTGAGGGCTGGAGCTGTGGCACATTGAAAACCAACACATCCTGATCCCTTCTCATTCTCCCTTGGTGGTGGGGGGTGGTGCTCAAAGCTAGAGGATAAGGCATACATTAATGGCAGGGGACTGTCTCATGCTCGATCAGTGACCTGCCCCGATCCCGCTCCCAGGGTGGAGATCTGCCCAGTGTGGAAGAGGTAGAGGTACCTGCCCCACCCTTGCTGCTGCAGTGGGTCAAGACGGATCAGGCTCTCCTCATGTTGTTTAGTGATGGCACTGTCCAGGTAAAGGACTATCCAGGAGTTGCCGGGAAGGTCTGGGAGGCCCAGGGTGCTGGGGAGGAAGCTGGGCCCGGAGCCTAGGCCCTGACCACTGTCATCCTCCTGTGTGCAGGTGAACTTCTACGGGGACCACACCAAGCTGATTCTCAGTGGCTGGGAGCCCCTCCTTGTGACTTTTGTGGCCCGAAATCGTAGTGCTTGTACTTACCTCGCTTCCCACCTCCGGCAGCTGGGCTGCTCCCCTGACCTGCGGCAGCGACTCCGCTATGCTCTGCGCCTGCTCCGGGACCGCAGCCCAGCCTAGGACCCAAGCCCTGAGGCCTGAGGCCTGTGCCTGGAAGGCTCTGGCCCTTGCCTTTGTGGCCCTTCCCGTTCCTTTGGTGCCTCACTGGGGACTTTGGGCTGAATCTCCCAGGGAATCAGGGACCAGCTTTACTGGAGTTGGGGGCAGCTTGTCTTCACTGGCTCCTACCCCCTCTCCTAATAAGCCTGAGCCTTAGCTCCCAGCTAGGGGGCGTTATTTATGGACCACTTTTATTTATTGTCAGACACTTATTTATTCGGATGTGAGCCCCAGGAGGGCCTCCTCCTAGGATAATAAACCATTTTGCAGAATTGGAGTCTCCCTCACTCGCAGTAGAGACTGTGGACTGTGGCCACGGCGAAGAGTGAGGCGTTGGTGTAGGAGGCCGAGGCCAGCCCGTCGCGCGCCTCGTCCCAGAGTGCGCGGCTAACTACAAGCACGCCCTGCCCCTCGCGCGGCCCCAGCACCACGCTGCACACCAGCTTGTAGCGCTGGGGGCTGAGCTCGCGCAGGCGCACGTGCACCTGCTTGCAGAGCTCCTGCGCCAGACGCCCGGCCTCGGTGCCTGAGTAGCGCGCGTCGCGCAGCCCTGCGGCCAACGCCGCCTCCAGAGCTCGCTGTGCGCGCACGGCCTCCCAGCGCTCTCCCGGCACCGGCTCCGTGCGGTAGGAGGGCGCCACCCGACGGGCGGGCACCTGGGGCAACCCCGAGAAGCTGACACGGGAGCCCTGAGGGGGCACGGGGCCCAGGGATGGCCGCCGACCCCCGGGACCCGCACCTGGCCCGGCCAGGGAGTTCCGGCGGGAGAAGGACGCAACCAGACTGAGCATGGAGCCCCGGCGTGAGGCCGGTCCCGGACCTGGACCTGCTGGTCGAGCCTCATCAATGCTGGGCAGGCGGCCTCTGGGCCGCACCAGTGAGAGTTTCGGCCCGGAGTCTTTGGCATTCTCCTCCTCCTGGCATCCAGGAGGCAGTGGCCTGCTGCTCATGGACCTGCTGGCTGGAGGACCCACACTCAGGGCGGCCTTCACGGGGCATCTGTCTACCCACCCCAGCCTCTTGATGTCAAGAGTTTTTACCTTCTTCCCCCTTCTTACCTGTGTTTTGGAACAAGTGGATCAAATAGTCCCAGGCTGCCTGGGTTCCTAGGTGCCAAGAAGGTTAAAGGCTGTTAGACACACAGACTGCTGGGACTGGGATCCTCGGCTAGTCCCTGCCCGCTGAGCTCCTTCCCTGGGCACTTCCCTGGGAGGTTAGCCAGGTGCGCTCAGAGTCTTAGAGACTGCTGCTTCTCCCTTCCACCAGACTTCCCTAAAAGGGGAGGCAGACCTCTGCCTCAGCCTGGACTGTGGAGGTGATGGTGCCTCCAACCCCTAACCAAGAAGGACCAACAGACCCAGCTCCTTCAGCCCCAGCCCTGCGGGTGTTGAATCCAGTCCTCTTGTACTAGATCTACTCTAGAGTGGCTGGCACAAAGATTCCCCCACACCTGGCTGTGGCTGAGGGCAGACGACTTGTGAAGCCCCCTTCCACCTTCTGCCTCTGGCTTCTGATCCCACTTCCTCCAGAATCAGTTCTGGGTTGGCTGGCCTCTGCTCCTGAAACTCCCTCAGGCACCTGAGTCACCTGCAGCGTTGGCTTCCGAGTTCTCTCCTGACTCCACAGCTCTGGCTGTGGGGGACTGAAGGGCAAGTGGGAGGGGAAGGACCTGTGTTGTGGAGTTGCCATGGGTTGCTGAGGCAAACACTCCTCCCTTCGGGAACCCTCTCTCCAGTCCAGCTCTGGCTTAACCTGAGAGCGTTGTTACTGTTGAGCACGTGCTGAGTGTGGGGTGCCCCCGAGTCATCAGGAAGAGCGGCTGACAGGGTCTTGCAGCTCAGGCAAACTCCCTAAGCGTGGACAACAGGGTTAGATGTAGAGCCAGGCTGTCGTCAGAAAGGCCTCGTCCTACCCCGGGGCTCTTCGGCCAGGGTTCATTTTCCCCCCCTGTGGAATGGCCGGATGACTGGCCATTTGTGAACAAGTCACAGAGGCCTAGGATATGGGGGAGACCTTGAGGCTGTGGGGGCGGTGGCTCAGGAATCCCGGGTCTGGGCCCACAGGAAGGAACACGTCATGGCTCTGTCTCCCCATCAGCCTCAACGAGGACAAACATTTCCGCTGCCAGCGCAGAGTTAGGGTGGGGCTTGGATGACTTCCTCAGTTCAGGGTTATGTGCGGGGGAGGGGAAGCTCATTGACTCAGCTGGTAGGAACCAGGCCTTAAAAAGTGGCAGTGACTCCGCGGCGAACCCCGAGTCCAGCCTCGTGACCCTTGCTGACCCAAGTGTCCTGGGGCTTGTCCCTAGCTGGCTACACCTCGTGTGGCCTAGTACCTAGATTTCCCCGATGAGGCATTTCTGAGATGGCAGAGGCTGTGACACCTCTGCCAGAGCTGACAACTCATGTGACTCCCCTCTGGCAGGGACGGGACTGTCCCCTCCCAAACAAGCCAGGTCTGGGTCCTGGAAACCCATCTATGGGGGCGAGGATTTTCCCTGTTGAGTGGGAGTTTCCCAGGCCTGTCTAACAGGATCCTAACACTGTGTGCCTGTGGAGGAGGGAAGGGTTAGGAGGGCAGGGAGTTTGAACTCTGAACCTAGGGCAGGCTGGCGTTCAGGGGCTAAGACCCTTGGATGATGCTTTGTGCCCCTCTAAGGGCTGAAGTTTTCCTTGGGCTTGCCCGGGAGATGGGTGGAGTCTATTCTCAGGCCGGCTCCAGTTTCCATGGAAACCTACAGGCTTCCCACCCCAGCGGCTGCCTGGGCAGACTCCCAGCCAGGGCCTCTTTTGCCGCCAGCCAGCCAGCCAGCCAGCCAGCCAGCCTCCTCCCAGGACCACGGGCCGCTCTAGCCTTGGCTTCTCCTGGCCCCTTCCTGTGTCTGTTCCCGTCCCCGAGCCTCTGGCCCCTGATGCTTTCAGGAGCCTGGGCCTCTCCTGCTCCACTCCCAAACCTCAGCTTCTCAGCAAACAGGCCTCCCAAGTCCCTCCTTCTCCCTCTGGGGCCTTGCTACTCTCACCCCCTCTAGGGCCTGGTCAGACTTCCCAGGCCCCCTCCTCCACCCCAACCCTTCTCACCCATGGATCCCCCGGGACTGGTCGTGCATGGGAAAGCTGAACCCTTTTCCGCAGCACTCCGAAGCCTCGTCAACAACCCGCGATACAGGTGAGGGTGGGCCCTGCCTGCAGGTTTTCCTTAGATGGCTCTGCCGGCCCCAGGTCTGAGGTGGCCTTGGTGAGAAGAGGCTGGGAATAAGAACTTGGCCCTCTTCCCTGGTGAACTCAGGCTGTAGGAAGGTCACATGTGGAACTTGGCGACTGGTCACTCAGTGTCTATGAGACCCTGAGAGCTGAAGAGAGGCAGGGCTGGTGAGGGTCCCTGGGGATAGAGCTGGGAGCTGCTGTGTGAGCTTAGGCAAAGCCCTTCCTTCTTTGGACGTTGGGTCCCTGGCAGAAGAGAATGATTCTCAGCCCCTGGGATCCTGAGAGACGGTGGGTCATGATTCCCCTCCTCCTTCCACTCACTCAGCTTGGTGTTGAGGCCTCTCTGCTTGAGGAAGAGGAACAGATGACCCTGTTCTGGGAACTGAGGCTTCACAAGAAGAACAAAGCTTGAGGGATTGAGCCATGTCCCTGACAGGAAGCCTGGGGGTGCTGGCTGCTCCCTGCTGGCTAGAATGCCAGTAGTGTCTGAAACCAGGGATAGAGGTTACAGGAGGCAGGGCTGCTGAGGAGAGCTAGAATGAAGCTCTGTCTTCATGCTCTCAGATCTGGGCTCTTTCCCAAAGGGTGGTGACTTCCATCACCCTGCTTCTTTGGGGGTCACAGTCTGGTCTGGATAATATGAACACTGTGAACACTCCCGGCTTGCACCTGGGACTAAGAGGCTCCAGGAGGCTCCAACCTCATCTGCCTCCTATCACCTGCCTTGTTCAGAGGTCCAGAGCTGGGGCCGGAAGTGATCATGAAGATGGAAACTGTGGTCTGGCTCATGATGGAGCATCACTGCTGTCTGTTTGCAGTCAGTGTGCACTCTCCGCCCTACACTCCCACACCCTCCTGTCTGGAGGAGGGCTGAAAAAAGCTGAGTTCGCAGCTGGTGGAGGAGGAGCCAAAAGAAGCTCCCTTTACCCCAAGACTCAGGCTGGGGAGGAGAGGGAAAGGTGGGATCAATCTTGCTTATATTAGCCCGGGCGCCCCTCAGTAATCAAGCATAGTCACCTCCTCCGATACCAGAGGTTTAGGATTATTGTCCCATTTCGTGGGTGAGAAGCCTGAGATTCAAAGATAGGAAGTCACTTGCCTACGGTACTATCGGGTAGAGCTGGGACTAGAACTCAGGCCTGTGGGTCCCAGACATTCTGCTAGAGGGACTAAGCCCTGTCTCTTACATTCTGGATAGGAAACTAAGACCCAGAGTGGGCAAAGGCACAGCCCAAGTTGCACTCTAGACTATGGCCTCCTCTCTGCTGGCTCTCTGCCTCTCTCCCACAGTGATGTTCGCTTCGTGGTCGGTCAAGAACAGCAGGAGATATTTGCCCATCGGTGCTTGTTGGCCTGTAGATGCAACTTCTTCCAGCGACTTCTGGGCACAGAGACAGGCCCCGGGATGCCTAGTCCTGTGGTGCTAAGCACTGTGCCAACTGAGGCCTTCCTGGCAGTGCTGGAGTTCCTATATACCAACAGTGTCAAGCTGCACCGCCACTCTGTGAGCCCACTGAGCAAAGGCCTGGGTGGGAGAGGTGGGGGGTGCCAGAGGCAGGAGTTTGCCCATTACACTGTGGGCCTAGGGCAGGGGAAACTCCCTTCCACTCCCCCAACCACCCACTCTACAGGTGCTGGAAGTGCTGACAGCGGCTGTGGAGTATGGGCTGGAGGAACTGAGAGAGGTGGGTTTTTGTGCTAGGTCCCTGTCTCATTTCCCTTGCCTCTCATGGGCTTACTTCCCACCCTGTTTCACACACACTCTGGCCTGGAGAGGAATGTGTGCCCACACAGAGAGAAGTATGTGTATCTCTCCGTGTCAGAGGGCATGAATCTGTGCCTGTGTGCAAAAGGATCCATGTGTGCCTGCCGCGTGTGTGCTGTGGGGGTAGGGGGGTGTTTATGGCTGTTACTATAAATACAAGGATGTCAGCCTTGATCTCTGTTCTCCAGAGAGAGAGAAGAAACAGACACTGAAAACAGTTATCTGGGTGGCATAAGAAGTGTGATAGAGGCCAGGTGAGGTGGCTCACACCTGTAATCCCAGCACTTTGGGAGGCTGAAGCAGGTGGATCTCTTGAGCCCAATAGTTCCAGACCAGCCTGGGCAACACGGTGATACCCTGTCCCTACTAAAAACACAAAAAGTAGGCCAGGCACGGTGGCTCACGCCTGTAATCCCAGCATTTTGGGAGGATGAGGCAGGCGGATCATGAGGTCAGGAGTTCGAGACCAGCTTGGCCAAAATAGTGAAACCCCATCTCTACTAAAAATACAAAAAATTAGCCGGGTGTGTTGGTGGGTGGCTGAAATCCCAGCTACTTGGGAGGCAGAGGCAGGAGAATCACTTGAACCTGGGAGGCAGAGGCTGGAGTCAGCTGAGATCATGCCATTGCACTCCAGCCCGGGCAACAGTGTGAAACTCCATCTCAAAAAATAATAAATAAATAAATAAATAAATAAATAAATAAATAAAATTAGCCAGGCGTGCTAGTACACGCCTGTAATCCCAGCTACTTGGGGGGCTGAGGCATGAACATCACTTGAACCTGGGAGGTGGAGGTTGCATGAGGGTGGGGCGCTTCTCCAGTCCTGCCACTAGGGAGAGGAGGAGAAGACTTCCTGGAGGAGGAAACATTTGTATTGGATCTGGTAGAACAAATAGGATTTTGTTCCTAGGGGAAGTGGGAAGATGGCATTCTAGTCACAGAGGCAGAAAAGGGGCTAGTGAGACATTTGGTGTGTCTGGACTGTGAGGAGAGAGCAAGATGAGACTGCAGAGGACGCCAGGGCCTGGTCATGTAGGACCCTCCAGCATTTGGACTTCTTTTAAGCAGAAGGCAGTGGAGATTTCACTGAAGGTTTCTGCTAAGGGAGTGAGGAATTGGAAGCTCAGGGGAGAAGGGATTGAAGGAGGTGGGGAGGACTCACCAGTCAGGCAGGAGGTGAGTGCAGCAGTCAAGAGATGAGAAAGATGTCACGGATGAAATTCAAGTTTCTGCTAAAAATAGAAGTATGCTTGAGTTAGGAAGGGAACAAGTGGAGGAAGCTAAGCATCCTGAAAGAAGGGGAGAATTTTACATGGCCCTTATCTGGTCTTGATTAGTGGCGAATGTGCTAGAAGGTGGGTGGCTGGGATTGGTTTTGCTAGTCTCCAGTTCCTGTGAGCTAGCTGTCTCAGGCCCCCGCGATTCCCTTCCTCCTCTGGTCTGGGAGGTCAGGATGCATCTGGGGCTGCTAGGTGACTCACCGTTCCAAGACTGCCCATTGCTTCTGGGGTAGAGCTAGTGTCTTGGAGCAGGGACACCGCCACACAACCCACATTCATTTCTGTTCCCAGCTGTGCCTGCAGTTTGTGATGAAGGTGCTGGATGTGGAGTTGGTTTGTGAGGCCCTGCAGGTGGGTGCTGCTGGACAGGCATGCAGGAGTCTGGCTGTGTGTGTGGAAATGGGCCCCCAGGTGCTGGGAGCCTGGGCCTGCTGTGTCTGGCCTGGAATAACTTGGGTACATTGTGTGTGTGGGTGGGTGCTCCAATGATGTTTATATGATGAATTCTATGCCCAGACATGTGGGGTCCTGGGTATATCAGCTGGGTCAGGTGCAGGAGCAGATGTTGAAGGGGCTGGAGGTCTTTGTTGGTTTTCTAGCTAGGGCTGGGGAATGGTTCTCAGCTGGACTTGGGGTAGGGGGATGGGTGGCTGTAGACTTCAGAAGCCAAGCCTAAGCCCCAGGTGGGGTTTGAAGGCCGTGGCGTGGTCTCCTGTAGGGAAGGGCAGGTTGTAGAGTGAGTCCACCTGTGTGTATATGTGTGTACCAAGGCTTTCACTGGGTCTAGTTTCTTGGAAGGCCGAGGGCCCTATCCGCCTCTCTAGCTAGGGCTAGGGTCAGGCTTGCAGTGGTGGGTCCCAGTGAGCAGAGCTGGACTATGCGGCACTCCAGTCTCCAACCTGACCTCCCTCATTCTGCTCGCAGGTGGCCGTAACCTTTGGCCTGGGGCCGCTGCAGGAGCATTGCGTGGCTTTCATAGAGGCCCACAGCCAGGTACTGCTCCCTTCATACTCTTCACCCCACACAATGCATTCTGCTCTTCCCTGACCCATTTGCCGGTCGCAGGAGGCCCTCCGGACCCGAAGTTTTCTGGAGCTGTCGGCGGCCGCGCTGCTGCTCCTGCTACGCAGCGACAAGCTCTGCGTGGACGAGGCTGAACTGGTCCGCGCGGCCCGGAGCTGGGCGCGCGTGGGCGCAGTGAGTGGGGCTGGGGGAGCGCAAGGGCGCGGAAGGAGGTGCGGGCCGCAAGTCCGGCGAGCGGGCGGCAAGGGGAGTGCCTGACTCAGGGCTGGCGTTCGCAGGCGGTGCTGGAGCGGTCGGTGGCCGAGGTGGCGGCCCCCGTGGTGAAAGAGCTGAGACTAGCCTTGCTGGCCCCGGTGGAGCTGAGCGCCCTCGAAGAGCAGAACCGGCAGGAGCCACTCATCCCGGTGCGGACGCGGGGAACCGGCCCAGCTCCACTCAGCAGCGGGGGTACAGGGCGCTGGGAGGGGGCGGGCGCGGCCCAGCCCACATCCTCGGGACGAGGGGCCACCACGGGACTGAGCGCTGACGGGCCTTGCTCTGCAGGTGGAGCAGATCGTGGAGGCGTGGAAGTGCCACGCCCTGCGGAGAGGGGATGAGGCCCGGGGCACCCCATGTCGCCGTCGGAAAGGCACCCTGCCCCGGGAGCATCACCGCTTTCTGGACCTGGCCTTCAAATGATTCAATGTCGGGACTCGCGGGGGGAACCCTGGGCCCGTCCATGGTAGACTGCCCCAAACTACAACTCCCGACGTGCTCGGCGTTCGGATTGTGCTTCCGTTCCCAGCGTGCTCAGCGGGCTGGGCGCCGGAAGGACCGTTGCCTGCGACGCGTAGACCTTTGTGCCGGGTCGAGCCGGTGTGGGCGAGGTGGGGCCGGGCAGGGCTTGGGCTGAGCCTATCTGCGGTGGCGAAACTCGAAAACGAGGATTTCTTTCGCTCCACGCCCTCACTCGACGCCCTGTCTCTGGGCATTGTCGCCCAGCAGTCTATCCTGATGACTCTCACATTACCTGTTTATTCAGCTCAACTCCCTCTTTCATTCCAGACCTACCTCCTGGAGATCGCCACCTGAATGTCCCTTAGACACCAAAGGCTCCGTGCGAAATTGGTCTCCCCAGCTTTCCCCAGCTCTGCCCCCATCGTGTTTTTCATTTCCGTGGGCGCCCACGCCAGAAACCTGGATCTCATCCTTGCTTATACCTCTTCCTCACACCTGCCTCAGGTCGCTTTTACCTTGTAAGAGACCTTTGCAGTTGGTTTAGTTCTTTCAGCCTCAGGTTCAACCTGTCCTGTCTGACACGTCTCAGTCTTCCTGCCTTCACTCCAGCACCCCCTCAATCCATTTCTCACAGTGCAGCCAGACCTGTCTATGATGGTCAGTTCCATGATCCTTAAGTCCTGGAATATCCCATTGACCTTCTGGACAAAATTCAATCTATTTCACTTTCAAGGCACAACTTAGTAAGTGGTTCCTAAATACTAGCAACTCTTCTTTCAAATACAATCTTTGCATAAATTCCCTCATCCCGGAGGTATTAGTCCTCTAGCTCCCTAGTTATTGCAGACCCTCTGCTACCTCCTTCGTTCATCATACATCTTGTTTTCCTGAGGATGGAAATATCCCTGGAGAAAGATCCCTGGGGCTTGGAGTGATGTCTTACTTCCGCAGTCTCTTACTTCCGCAGACTGCTTCCGCAGTCTCTGTCAGATAATCAGCGCTCTGTAAATGTTAATTAAATGACTTTGTTTCCTTATTTATTTATTTAAGACAGGGTCTTACTCTCAGGATGGAGTGTAGTGGTGCAATTTCGTCTCACTGCAGCCTCAGCCTCCTGGGCTCAAGCAATCCTTCCACTTCAATCTCCTGAATAGCTGGGACTACAAGTGTGCTCCACCATATTTGGCTAATTTTTTTTTCTGTTTGTAGAGATGAGGTCTCCCTATCTTGCCCGGGCTAATCTCAAATTCCTGGGCTAAAGCAGTCCCACTCCGTCTTTCCAAAGTACTGGGATTACAGCTGTGAACCACCACCGCACCTGGCCTATTTCCTCATTTAAATGGCACTTTATTCCATAAAGAGTTTTAAATGAGCTGCAAAGCAAGATACTATCAATCTAAAATGAGAGATAGTTGACTATTTAGAAGAAAATAAAGTTAGATTTCCATCTCAGGGACTTTATTCAAAAAGATATTACACAGGAGGCTGGGCACCATGGGAGGCCAAGGTGGGTGGATTGCCTGAGCTCAGAAGTTCCAGACCACCGTGGCCAACGTGGCAAAACCCTGTCTCTACTATAAATACAAAAAATTAGCCAGGCATAGTGGTACATTGCCTCCTGGGTTCAATCCCAGCTACTTGGAAGGCTGAGGCACAAGAATTGCTTGAATCCAGAAGACAGAGGTTACAGTGATCTGAGATTGTGCCACTGTAGTCCAGCCAGTGCGACAGAGTGACACTGCCTCAAAACAAAAAAACAAAAAACCAAAAAAAAACACCATATATATATACACACACACACGCTATATATATATATATATATATATATGTATACACACACTATATATGCTATATATATATACTTTGTGCTATATATATTTGGATATATATATGGATATATATATGTGATATATATATGACAGTATATATAGCACAAAGTGTGTATATATATATCACAGAGATTAAAGATGTTATTTGCCATTATCTCTCAAGACAGAAAATGTGTTTACTCAGTAGTTACCATGTCATGGCAGCATTGTTTGGATAGTGGAAATTGAAAATCATCAGTATATCCATTACTAGAGGACTGGTTATATTAACTATGGTATATTCCTATGATGATATTTTAGAAATCCATGATCTTTGGTGAAAAAAGCACAGCATAGACCAAATACAACATGTTTAAAAAGGTAGCATAGTGATTAAGAGTGTGTCTGGTTTTGTATCTGCTCCAAAAAAAAGAATAATAATAATAAAAACAAGGGCCAGGCGTGGTGGCTCACGCCTATAATCCCAGCACTTTGGGAGGCCGAGGAGGGTGGATCACGAGGTCAAGAGATCGAGACCATCTTGGTCAACAAGGTGAAATCCCATCTCTACTAAAAATACAAAAATTAGCTGGGTGTGCTGCTGGGCGTGGTGGCTCAAGCCTGTAATCCCAGCACTTTGGGAGGCCGAGGCGGGTGGATCACGAGGTCGAGAGATCGAGACCATCCTGGTCAACATGGTGAAACCCCGTCTCTACCAAAAATACAAAAAATTAGCTGGGCATGGTGGTGCGTGCCTGTAATCCCAGCTACTCAGGAGGCTGAGGCAGGAGAATTGCCTGACCCCAGGAGGCGGAGGTTGCGGTGAGCCGAGATGGCGCCATTGCACTCCAGCCTGGGTAACAAGGGCGAAACTCCGTCTCAAAAAAAAAAAAAAAAAAAATTAGCTGGGTGTGGTGGTGTGCACCTGTAGTTCCAGCTACTCAGGAGGCTGAGGCAGGAGAATTGCTTGAACCCAGGAGGCGGAGGTTGCAGTGAGCCGAGATCGTGCCATTGCACTCCAGCCTGGGTAACAACAGCGAAACTCCATCTCAAAAAAAAAATAATAATAATAATAATGATAATAAAAACAAGAGAGTGTCTTCTGGAGCCAGAATGCTTGCATTTGAATTCCAGCTCCACACATACTGTCTTGGTGATTAACTTTCTTTGCCACAGCTTTCTTATTTATAAAATGGAGATAATGGAACGTATTTAGTAGAGCTTTTTGTTTGTTTTTGTTTTTTTTTAAGATGGAGTCTCCCTCTGTCGCACAGGCTGGAGTGCAGTGGAGAGATCTGGGCTCACCGCAACCTTTGCCTCCTGGGTTCAAGCAATTCTCCTGCCTTAGCCTCCAGAGTAGCTGGGATTACAAGGCATGAGCCACCACACTTAGCTAATTTTTTTTGTATTTTTAGTAGAGATGGGGTTTCTCCATGTTGGTCAGGCTGATCTTGAACTCCCAACCTTAGGTAATCCACCTGCCTCAGCCTCCCAAAGTGCTGGGATTATAGGCGTGAGCCACTGCACCTGGCCTTTAGTAGAGTTTTTAGGAAGATTAAATTAGTTAATTTTATAAAATACTTAGAATTGTAGTGGAACAGATTAAATTCTGTATATGTGTTCAGAAAACATTCATTCATTTGTTCCACAATTATTCATTGAATGCTCTTGCACTACACACTGATTTAGGGTCATGGAATAAATACATCGGACAACAAGTTCAATGCCTCATGGAACTAACATTCTTTTTTTTTGCAACAAAGTCTTGCACTGTTACCCAGGCTACAGTGTGATGGCTCGGTCTCAGCTCACTGCAACCTCCACCTCCCAAGTTCAAGCAATTCTCCTGCCTCAGCCTCCTGAATAGCTGGAATTACAGGTGCCCACCACCATGCCTGGCTAATTTTTTTTTTTAATTAAAAAAAATGTTTTTAAATTTTTTTGAGACAGAGTCTTACTCTGTCGCCCAGGCTGGGGTGCAGTGGTGCGATCTTGGCTCACTGCAACCTCCACCTCCTGGGTTCAAGCAACTCTCCTGCTTCAGCCTCTCAAGAAGCTGGAATAACAAGTGCACGCCACTACACTTGGCTAATTTTTGTATTTTTAGTAGAGGCACGGTTTAACCCTGTTAGGCAGTCTGGTCTTGAACCATTGACCTCAAGCCATTCATCCAACTTGGCCTGCCAAAGTGCTGGGATTACAGATGTGAGCCACCATGCCTGGCCGCTTGGCTAATTTTTTGTATTTTTTAGTAGAGATAGGGTTTCACTGTGTTGGCCAGGTGGGTCTGGAACTCCTGACCTCGTGATCTGCCCTCCTCATCTTCCCAAAGTGCTGGGATTACAGGCATGAGCCATGGAGATAACATTCTAAGATAAACATACTAAGAGAAACATTCAGTAAACAAGTAAAGAAATGTATGATCTAAGGTCGGGCGCGGTGGCTCACGCCTATAATCCCAGCACTTTGGGAGGCCGAGACAGGTGGATCACGAGGTCAAGAAATCGAGACCATCCTGGTCAACATGGTGAAACCCCGTCTCTACTAAACATACAAAGAAATCAGCTGAGCATGGTGGTACGTGCCTGTAGTCCCAGCTACTCGGGAGGCTGAGGCAGGAGAATTGCTTAAACCCAGGAGGCGGAGGTTGCGGTAAGCCACGATTGCGCCATTGCACTCCAGCCTGGGTAAAAAGAGCGAAACTCTGTCTCAAAAAAAAAAAAAAAAAAAAAAAGAAAGAAAGAAATGTATGATCTAATTCAGGGAGTAGTTTGTGCTATGAAGAAAAGCAAAACAGGTTAAAAAGATAGCTATGTGGTGGAAGTGGGACTATTTCATACAGGGCAGTGATTGTAGACCTCTGATGAGGTAACATTTGACAAGGGATCTTCAGGGAGCCATGTGTCATGGGGAAAGGCATTGGAGAGTTTTGTGGAAGAGAGTGATCTGTGATCAGATTTACTTTAAAACAATAGTAATTTGGGCTGGGCATGGTGGCTCCTGTCTGTAATCCTCGGACTTTGGGAGGGCAAAGTGGGCAAATCACATGAGTCCAGGAGTTTGAGACCAGCTTGGTCCACCTGGTGAAATCTCATCTCTACAAAAAATACAAAAATTAGCTGGTGTGGTGGCGTGCACCTGCAGTCCCAGCTACTTGGGAGGCTGAGGTAGGAGAATTGCTTGAATCCAGGAGGTGGAGGTTGCAGTGAGCTAAGAATGCACCTCTGCACTCCAGCCTGGTGGACAGAGCAAGACCCTGTGGAAAAAAAAAAAGAAAAGAAAAAAATAATTTGGCTTTTTTTTTTTTGTTTTTGAGACAGTCTTGCTCTGTTGCCTGGCTGGAGTGCAGTGGCACAGTCTTCGCTCACTGCAACCTCCGTTGCCTGGGTTCAAGCGATTCTCCTGCCTCAGCCTCCTGAGTAGCTGGGACTACAGGTGCGCGCTACCACTCCCAGCTAATTTTTTTGTATTTAGTAGAGATGAGTTTTCACTATGTTGGCCAGAATGGTCTCAATCTCCTAACCTCATGATCCTCCCATCTCAGCCTCCCAAAATGCTGGGATTACAGGCATGAGCTACCTCATCCTGCCAGAATCTGCCTGTTATGTGGAGGACTGGGATAGAGAAGGGCAAGAGCAAGGTAGAAGAATGGTCTAGAGAGAACAGTTAGGGAGGTTTTGCAATTATCCAGCAAGAGATCTTGGACCTGGATGGCAGCAGTGGAGGTGGTAAAATGTGGTTGGATGTAGCATATGCTTTGAAGGTGGGAGTCAGTAGGACCAGGTGATGGCTATAAACTGGGGGGTCACTAGCTATCAGATGGCATTTACTTAAAGCCATGAAGCCGGGTGAGCTCCCTTATGGAGAGGGAATAGGAAGGAGGTAGACTATTCTATCAAAATACTCTTTCCACAGGGCACTTCCCACTGAGATACTATTCATCCAGGATTTATGTTATTTATTAAATTTGTTTTGTGTTTGGTTCCATTAGAAAAGCTCCATAGGGGCCGGGCAAGCTGGCTCATGCCTGTAATCCCAACACTTTAGGAGGCCCTGGTGAGGGTATTACCTGAGGTCAGGAATTTGAGACCAGCCTGGCCAACATGGTGACCCGTCCCTACTAAAAATACAAAAAATTAGCCAGGCATAATGGCATGCACCTATAATCCCAGCTACTTTGGAGGCTGAAGCAGGAGAGTCACTTGAACCCAGGAGGCGGAAGTTGCGATGAGCCGAGATTGCGCCATTGCACTCCAGACTCAGTAACAAGAGCAAAACTCTGTCCCTGCCCCCCAAAAGAAAAGAAAAGCTTCATAAGGGAAGGAACCTTGTATCTTCACCACATAAACGGTTTGGATTCGCAGTTGAATTGGGGAAAAAAATCAGTCTGAAAGAGCCTCACTAAACCTCTAGCAGCTAGATATACCATCCCCGAATCTCTAGCCACATAAGGCTTAAGTAATGACTGGAAAATCCTTTCCACTATTTTTATATCTCTTACATCTGCAACAAAGTATGAAAAAAAAATTAACTGGGCATGGTGGCACACACACAAGTCAATAAACACGAAGTGCAGTTCAAAATCATGTGGCTTACAGATCTAATCTTCAATGCTTGCAATTCAGTGTCGTGAAACACAAGGCCTCAAAAAATTCCACAGTGACTCAAAACTATTTCTCTCCACGGAAATCTTTAGTAAAAGGCAAAAGATCTACATGATTTGAAGAGAAACCAAAATATGTGTCTGACTTCCGCTTCAAACCTCGAAGAGAGGGAGTAAGACACGTATGGTTTTTGGGTGCTTGCGTGGCACGCACTCCCTGCATGTAGTTTATGCTCACAGCTCATGTAAGAGGCATCATGTCCTAAAATAGTGCAGAAATCCCTGCACAGAGGGAGCCTAGGCATCATGAAGGGGTCTTTTCTTGGTGCACCGTGGGTAGGCAAATCACAGGCGGCTCTAGGCTGGTTGGGGTGGCTCAAGCAGGGCCCTGGACGCTGGACCACTGGGACCCGTGGGTTGCTGCTCTCCTTTGCTCTCCTATGCAGGTCCTCCCGGGACCCGTACCCCGTGTGTGGTGCCGGGTGCCGAGTGCTTTGCGAGGCAGGTGTTTGTCCCTGGGGTTAGGGTCCTGTACCGCCATTCCTTACCAGCAGTGAGCCTTCGCCTTAGGGAGAGGGACAGGGAGACGGCTGGACACAGACACTCAGGAGCAGTGGGACCTCATAGGAGGCATGACACCACCACTCCTGGAGGAGATGGCATCCGATTCAGTTCACTTGGAAGGGTGATGAGGGGTCACGTCAAGGGGAGGTGGGAAAGTGTTCTAGGCAAAGGGAATGGCAGATGGACCTGAAGACCAATTCAGCCTGTCCAGACAGTGGCGCCCCATGTGTCTGATGAGGGGGTGCTGGGGTGAGAGGCAGAGACAAGATCTCCCTGGGCCTGGGAAGATGAAGATGAGGAGGCTTACTGAGGCTGGCTAACTTGCCCCGGGGTTACTCTGCTGTAAGTGGCACAGCTGGCTGACCCGCTTTGCACTATGCTGGCCTGGTGAGTTCTCTCTGCTCCACCTAGAAGCCCCTCCTTGGTGACCCAAACACTACTGGACCCAAATCCAGCCTCTCTCCCTATAGTAAGCACTCAATCCAGATGATGTTACCAAGTATATGACAAAAATCCAGAATCTGGGGTCTTTCCCACCCAGAACTAGAGAAGCTAATACCTCCGGATCTGGCACCACAGAAGCCTGCTGGTTGCACTGTGTACTCTAGGTTCTATACCAACTACCTACTTCTCTTGAGTCTTTTTAGGCATTTTAGTGTGGATTCAATTGCAGTAGTTGTTTCTTCTTTTTTGTGTCTTTTGGTCAGAATATGATTTCCTGGTCTTTGTCCAGGTGGGGTGGGATGTGAGAAGGCCATGTTTGTGGGGTGGCATCATTCCTGGTGAGTGGGTGGTTGGAGCCCAGGGTCTGTGTGCCTCAGCTGATGGCTGGGAAAGGGCAGTTGCAAACCTCCCCATGCCACTGGGTGAGGCTCCATGCTCTATTCCAGGGCTGTGGCCACTCTTCAACGCCTCTGCTCAGTGAGGCTGTTCAACCTCCACAGAACAAATAGCTTCAATTGTGTCCTCACTAGCTGCTAGCACCTCAGTTTCTGGGCAGTTCCTGCAACTGATTCACTGGCTGGCTGGCCAAAGATGCCTCTCAGCTGTCAGGCCGACTACCAACTTGCAGAGGCCTCTGCCCTGGAGGTTGCTCTTGGACCTGGCTCCTTTCCCTTGGTCTGCACACCTCCTGAGAAGCTCCCCAGACCCTGCTGACCTATCTCGGCATCAACTGGCCCCTTTCCTATCCACCTGCACTGCACCTGTCACCTGTTGCATAGCTCTGCTCCTTTACCATGGTGTTTCCCATGCGGATGAAGCAGGAGGTGAGTCTGGAGAGGCAGGTGAGCGGGAATATGATGGCTCTGAAAGCCACACGGTGAGGTTCTTTTTTTTTTTCTGCTCCCAGTCTCCAGAATGAACACAGTAGGATTTCACACCAACAAAATTTCTTATCATTTTGTATAGTAAGCACTTAATCTAGATGATATTACCAAGTATATGACAAAAATCCAGAATCTGGGGTCTTTCCCCTAGAGAAGTTAATACCTCAGGCCCTGGTACCACAGAAGCCCCTTCCAATAGCTAATGTTCACTTGCAAACTCCCCGCTCCGTCCAAAAAAAAAGCACCAAAGTCATTTGAGATGAGTTCACATAGAATATATTTCATTCTTTAAAAAATAAAACTTTCAGCATAGCTAACATCTATGTATACTACAAAAATAGACATCTTCATATAAATAATGGATGTGGTAGGAGGTGAGCAGGGATACAGACAGTCTGCCCAGGGGCCGCCAGGAGGTGAGGCTGGGGCTGAGGAAGGGTGCTGGAGGGTCCCTCGGGCTTGGTCTGCTGGGTGGGCAGTGGTGTGGGGTGGGAAGGGGGACAGGGCTGCACTGCAGCCTGAAGTGCTGGCTTTCACTCTCTTGACACAGACACAGGCCCACACAGGCCTGGGTGTGCAAGACGGGGGCTGTTCTGTGGATATCAGGGAGGTCTGTGATTGAGTCAGGAGAGGGGGACCAGCAGCAGCAGGGCCCTCCAGGGGTCCATCCTGCATCTAATACCTGACCCAGTGCTTCCCAGTGACCTCATGCAGCCCACACAGGGTCTCCATGCTTCAGCTGCTCTTTCACCCAGTGGCTGGACCTGGTCCCCTGGAACTGAGGTTGCCAGAGCTGGTGGCAGCAGGGGACCAAGGGGGCTCATCAGAGGCTGGGTGGATATAGGCACCAGGCAGCGGGGGTGGGTGGATGGCCACGGTCATGGAGGTAGTCACTCTGGCAAAGCTCTGGGGGAGGGAGGGGGCTGCCCCCCACCTAAGCCCGCCTCCCTGTGGAGCTGGTGGACTCAGGACCTCAGGGCTTTCCTTGTACATCTGTATCACCTGCAGGGAGACATCAGCTCCAGTGAGCCCAGGGGCCCCTGGGGCTTCTATCTCCTTCAGCGTCTCCCTGGGGATCACCATGACTGTTGGGAAGCTGGGGTCCTTCTTGGTCTCCAGCAGGATATGACAGCTGGCGATTGACAGGATGTTGAGGCCTGGAGCAAACCCTGCACCTCTGCACCTTGCTCTGGATCCTAAAAGGCTAAGGTGGGTCCCATGAAGAAGCTAGGAGGGCTAAGGGGCAGGAACATAGTGCCTGGGGAGAGCAGGAAGCTGCCACCTTCAGCTGGTGGCACCTGTTGGGAAGGGACCTTGTGAGCTGAGCCTGTCTGTACCACAGGGGGTATTTTGTCCTGGCTCTGTCCCTTCCCTTGCCTGTCCCTACCCTGTCCCCTGGGCTGGGAACAGAGGGATAGTGCTGAGGGTATGGTCACCTCTGGTGGCGGGCCCAGGATAGACAGCAGCACAGGCAGCAGCACAAGTCCGTGGAGGAGGCCGAGGAGCGTAAGCACTGTCAGCACCACGAAGAAGTACCTGGTTGGGGGCAGGGGAAGGTGAGTCAGCCCGGTCTGGCCCTCAGCCCTGCCTCCCTGCCCCAAGCCCTCCCCTACCTTACAATGAAGTCAAAGTTGGAACCAGCAAGCATGAGCAGACCCAGCAATGTAGAGATGGCCCCATCAGTCACAGGGGCAAATGTGTGCTCCAGGGCACGGGCAGCCCGCAGGTTCCGGCTACCCTGGGTAGTCAGGAAGCCCTGGAAAAACAGAGTGGTCCTGGAGCTGCTCCTCTGCCAGTCATGGCCAGCTCATCCATGTCCCCACCTGTATCTGTCTTCAGAGCTCAACCATACCTTGGTCCACCAAAGGCCAGGTGAACTAAGTTCATGGAAACTGTACAGGGAGCATGCATGAGTCCTTTTAGGGAATACCATATGGATGGGTCTGGTGAGCTTAGACACACAGACATGTAGAAAATAGGGTACAGCCTGGATGAGAGTGAGACCCTGTCTCTAGAAACAAGGTTGGGCATGGTGGCTCATGCCTATAATCCTAGCACTTTGGGAGGCTGAGATGGGTGTATCACATGAGGTCGGGGGTTTGAGACCATCCTGGGAAACATGGTGAAACCTTGTCTCTATAACAAATACAAAAGTTAGCCAGGTGTGGTTGTGTGGGCCTGTAGTCTCAGCTACTTGGGAGGTTGAGATGGGAGGATCGCTTGGCCAGGGAGGTGGAAGTTGCAGCAAACCGAGATCGCACCGCTATACTCCAGCCTTGGCAACAGAGTGAGAGCCTGTCTCAAACAAACAAACAAACAACAAAAATAAGGTGCGAAAACTACAGCCTGTCACTTACTTTGCAAATGAAGTATTGTTGAAACAGCCATACCCACTGGTTAATGCATAGTCTTAACAATTTTGTGCTTCAATGGCAGAGTTGCAGCAGAGACTCTATGGCCTACCAAGCCTGAAATAGTTACTATTTGGTCCTATAAATAGAAGTTTGGCAATCACTGGTCCATCTAGAAGACAGATGCCAAAGTGATAACAGTTACTTCTCAGAGTAGCGTTTCAGAGTAGCCTAATTCAGAGTAGAATTAGGAAGATTACTAATTCTTCCTTTATACCTTTCTGCATGCTGGATTTGTTTGTTTTCAAGGACCATATATTGCTCTTAGAATAATAATTGAGTTTTTGGGGGGAAAGGAAGGGAGCTGTTTGTGGAGTCTGGCTGGGCTGTGGGTCCCCCCTTTCCTCTGCCAGAGAATATGCAGCCCTGGGCGAGGCCCTCCTCGGTTCTGGTATCTCTGCATCTCTGGTATCTTTGTAGAACCCCTCCATTAAGCCCACATTGCCATCCTGCTACCATCCCCTTTCTTATTTTTTGAGACAGGAACTGTGTTGCCTAGGCTGGAGGGGAGTGGCGTAATCATGGCTCACTGCAGCCTCAAACTCGGGGGTTCAAGTGATCCTCCTGCCTCAGCCTCCCAAGTGGTTGGGACTACAGGCATGCACCACCATGCCCAGCTAATTGGTTTACTTTTTTTTTTTTTTTTTTTTTTTTTGAGACAGAGTCTTGCTCTGTTGCCCAGGCTGGAGTGCAGTGGCATAATCCTGGCTCACTGCAGCCTCTGCCTCCCAGGTTCAAGCGATTCTTCTGTCTTAGCCTGCTGAGTAGGTGGGATTACAGGCACCCACCACACTAATTTTTGTATTTTTATTTTTAAAATACAAAATACATGCCTAGCTAATTTTTGTATTTTTATTCAAAACAGGGTTTCACCAAGTTGGCCAGGCTGGTCTTGAACTCCTGACCTCAAATGATCTGCTCACCTTCTTTCTAAAGTGCTGGGATTATAGACATGAGTTACTGTGCCCAGCCTACAATCTTTTTGTAGAGATGAGGTTTCGCCTTGTTGCCGAGGCTGGTCTTGAACTCCTGGCTCAAACAATCCACCAGCCTTAGCCTCCCAAAGTGCTGGGATTACAGGTGTGAGTCACCCTTCCTCGCCCATCCCACAATGTCCACAGTAAAACTATTCAAAAAAATCATTGGTTCCCATTTTTTCTGTTTTTTTTTTCTTTCTTTTTGAGACGGAATTTCATTCTTGTTGCCCAGGCTGGAGTGCAATGGCAGGATCTTGGTTCACTGCAACCTCTGCCTCCTGGGTTCAAGTGATTCTCCTGCCTTAGCCTCCTGAGTAGCTGGGATTACAGGCATGTGCCACCATGCCCAGCTAATTTTGTATTTTTAGTAGAGATGGGGTTTCTCCATGTTAGTCACGCTGGTCTCGAACTCCCAACCTCAGGTGATCCACCTGCCATGGCCTCCCAAAGTGCTGGGAATACACTCGTGAGCCACCGTGCCCAAGTGCTATTTTCTATCTCTACCCCCAGAATATAAGCTCCTTGGAGGTAAAAAAAACTATATCGCTATTATATCCCACATTCTTTTTCATTTTTTTTAAAAAAAAATATTTTTTTTTGAGATGGAGTCTTGCTCTGTCATCCAGGCTGGAGTGCAGTGATGTTTTGTGATTTTGGCTCACTGCAACCTCCGACTCCTAGGTCCAAGCAATTCTCCTGCCTCAATCTCATGAGTAGCTAGGATTACAGGTGTGGACTACCACGCCTGGCTAATTTTTGTATTTTCAGTAGGGACGGGGTTTTGCCATTTGGCCAGGCTGGTCTTGAACTCCTGACCTCAGGTGATCCTCCTGACTTGGCCTCCCAAAATGCTGGGATTACAGGCATGGAGCACCATGCCTGGCCCAAATTCTTAAATAGTACCTAGCACATAGTAGGGATTTGAACAATATTTGTTGAATACTGAATCAGCCGACTGGGCCCTCCCCAGGGTGCATGTGCTCACCAGAGCCACATGTACTGTGAACTCAATGCCAATGCCTACAGAGGCCACGAGGATCACCACGGGGATGGCGCTCAGCTTGATGCCCAGGAAACCCATGATACCAAACAGCTCCACGGTCATCATCGCCAGGACCAGCACCTGGGGGAGGCAGGGCTCATGGAGGGCTCCTGGCAGGAGGGCTGACGGGCTGGCCAGGGTAGGGTGTGGGTGCCGCTGGGTCTCTCTGTCCCCACTCCTGCAAGGACTCACTATGAGGCCAGCCGTCCAGGGGTTGAGGAGCAGAAGGGCACAGACAAGGAAAGTGCACACCAGCAGGATGCAGATGGCCAGCAGGAAGCAGCGCCGCAATCCGAGATACTGCTCCCAGAAGAGGAAGGGGGAGCCGCTGGGGTAGGCATTCACCCCAGCCTGGCCCGCCTCTGCACATGCTGCCCGGGCCCCCTCGATGGCCTCCACAAAGTCTGCAGTCTTCCGGAGGCCCCGCAGCAGGAAGGGGAACTGGGCAAACTCCAAGGGCTGAGCTGGCGGGACTGCGGAGGGGAGGGGAAGGGAGAAGAGGGAAAGGGACCAGGCAGTGAGCATGGGGCCGAGCAGGCAGGGCCTCAGGCTCGGGGCTTGTGTGGGCGAGGCTGAGGATCTTGCTAAGCTCCCCCCAGGACTCACTGCGAAGGTTCTCCCCTGTGGTATCGTATTTGTCGTGCAGCCATTCAGGAGGTGGGGGGTAGAAGTTGGCCTGTGAGGCTGCCAGACCCAGGGGGTCACTGCTCACCCACACGGTCAGCCCCACGTAGAAGAGCTCGGGTGGAATCAGTCCCTCTCTGTCCACCAGCTTCCTTGTGGTCAGCTGCAGAGCAGAAAGGGCTGAAGGCCTGGGCCCAGAAGCCTGCAGCCACTGTGCTCCCCAACCTTTCCAGCCCTTTCCCAACCTGGCTGAAATCCAGAGGCTCCTGGGAGTCTCCGGTCTGGATGAGCAGCTTGTAGGCCAGGGCCCCATCCTCAGAGCCATTGCGGTACGAGTGGCGAGTGATGCGCCCAGAAGCCCAGTCCTGATCAAACGCAGCCTGGATTCCTGGGAGAGACCAGCATAGGATTCTCTTAGCTGGTGGCCCCAGGGCACTTCTGCCTGCAGCATGTCACCCTGCCAGTCTCCTCGCCTCTCACCCTGTAGCCAGTTTCGGTAATAGTGCAGCCAGGTGCGGGGTTCCTGGGTGGCCGGTGGGGGCAGCACGGCCTTGAGGGAACTGAAGCGCTGGTGCAGATCAAAGAGGGCGCGTTGGGAGTGGGCGTAGTCGAAGCCACCCTGGGTCACCAGGGCCACCTCGTACAGGGAGAAGTACCTGAGCTGGGCGCTCAGGAAGGCATGCTCCTTGGTGCCCCGAGGCACCACATCCGTCAGGGCCAGCCCGTCTTGCACCAGTGTGGCTCCGTAGAGGCTCAGGCCCAGAAGAGTGCCAAAAAGCACCAGCACGATGGCCTGTGGGAAATGGCAACTCCGCTGGAGGCCCCAGGGCTGCCCCCCAGCCCCTCCGGCGGTGGGCTAAGCCCTCTGCCCCTCTGGGCCCAGAGATGCTAAGTCTCTGCCCTGTTCCCCCCAGTCTTACCTTGACCTGTGACTGGAGCAGCAAGGGGGCAAACTGATAGCGGGCAAAATGGGTAAGATTCCAGCGGGCACAGGGCAGGGACCTGCAGGCTGCCTTCTGCTTTGGCTCCTCCTCCTGGCCTAGAAGGTCCCGTGTGGACCCTCCAGGGCTGAAGAGCTCAGAGCCCAGTGGGTCAGAAGGTGGAGGCACCAGGTGGGCCTGGGGAGGCAGGATGGTGACCACATGCTGGCTGCTGGCTTCACAGTGGGTAAAGGCTTGAACTGTGGCCGTCAGGTGGGTAATGCCCACTGGTACTGTCCTGTCCCCCAGCTCCTGGGGAAGGATCTGAATCACCCGAGCAGAGCAGGGACTGGAAGAGGCAGAGAGTGGATGAGAGGTCTATGCCCTGAAATGCTGGTGAGGGGACAGGCTGGCGTGGGTCATGGGAGGAGGGCTGGGGTGCAGACAGTACCTGGAGAAGCAGCAGAGCACATCCAGGCGCTGGCAGTGGCGCCGCCGTAGGTCCAGGCTGAGGATGGCTGGGAAGACAAGCATCACGGCTACAAAGGTGCAGCCAACCACTATGGCCGCCTGGGGGATGGACAGGAGGGGCATGAAGGCTGGATGAAGCTCGGCCTCAGCTCCACACTCACCCTGGGCTGCCCCTCGTGAGGCCTCACCTGCAGGGAGAAGGCTCGCAGTGCAGGGATGGGAACGAGGGCAGCCATGAGGAAGGCGGCCATGTTGTTGATGGATGTGAGGACCACACTGGTGCCCGTGCGCTGCAGACACTCGCCCATTTGGTCCTGCCAGGACAGAGTAGGGACCTGCCCTCAGGTCACAAGGGAGGGGCTGTGTCAAGGTAGAGTCAAGGGGAGGCTCAGGAACCTGGGGTGTGGAGGTGGGGCAGTCATAACATAGCAGCTAGCACTTATTGGGTACCATGCACATGTCATGGGCTATTCTAAGCACTCGAGTTATCTTACAGATCCAAACAACAACCCTTGGGACACAGCACTATTATTCCCCCTGTTTACAGATAAGGACACTGAGGCACTGAAGTTCATTAGCAGCCCAAGGTCACTTGAACCAAGAGGCTCTTAACCAATAGGCTGAGCTGCCTCAGATGAGCCCTGGAGGACGAGGCCACACCTGGAGACGGGTGCCAGGCAGAGCCTCTGTGAAGGCGTGTGCCAGCAGGAATACGTGATCCACGCCAATTCCCAGAGCCAGGAAGGGCAGCACCTGGAGGGGCAGAGAGCGGGCAGCTGGAGGACCCATGTAGCCTGGTGACTGGCACTGAGTTGGCCCTGTAGTCCTGGTGTACCTGGGTAGTGGCAGCATTGAAGGTGATGCCGAGCAGGGCACAGAGCCCAAGGCCTGAGGCCACTGCCAGGGCCACCAGCAGCACCCCAGCGAGGCCCACGGCACCCTGGGACTGGGCACAGTCCCACCGCAGCATGGTCACACAGGCATAGGCCAGCTGTGGGGAGAAAGGGCAGTCTCAGACAGGAGCTCCCAGGGTGGGCACTGGGTGGAGGTGGGGTGGGGGCAAGGTGCCCAGTGCAGGACCCACCATGAGCAGGTAGCCTCCCACCACACGGGCAGCACTGACTTCAGAGAATGCATGCAGGATGTCATCCAAGGTGGTGGAGGAGAAGGCGTGGATCTGCTGGGAAGCGTTCTCAGGCAGGGCCTCCTGGGCCAGCTGGAGAAACAGGGTGGATCTGAGGGGGCAGGAGGAGGGAGTGGCCTCAGGGCACCCCCTTGTCCTTGTCCATACTGACTGACCTGCACAAAGCGCCGCTGCCAGGCTTGTAGCACTGTGCCAGCCTGTTCCTCACTCCAGCCTATGTCATGCGTCTGATAGTCACCCCGGAAATGCTCATACAGCTGGCGTGGACTCATCAGCAAGAAGGTGCTCTGCAGGGCCTCTGCCCTGGTGGGGAGTGCGGGGGAACCAGGGGTCAGAGCTGGCCCAGACACCTGGCAAGGGGTGTGTTGGGGGGAACCAGGGGTCAGGCTGGTCCAGACACCTGGCAAGGGTATTCGCTGGAACAAATGTCAGATCTGGCCCAGACACCTGGTGAGGAGTGTTGGGGGGAACCAGGGGTTGGCCTGGCCTAGACACCTGGCAAAAATGTGCAGGGGCCTTTGCAGAGCTGCCTGACATTACAATATGGATTCTCATGCATGGAGTCCCCTCACCAACTCCCAGGGGAGGCCCTACCTCAGCAGCTGCCCTTGGGGGTTTCTGGCCGTGCCTCCCAGCAGCAATTCCTCCTGCCAGTGCATGAATTTGTGGGAGAAGCCATGGCAGCCCCCGCTCAGCTCGTCAGCCACATTGGGAACCTGGAGGGGAATCAGAGGGGTTAATGTTTAAGGCTCTGGCCATAGATAACTAGGAAGCCACAAGGGGGAGCAGAGAGTAGGCTGCTGGGAGGAGCTGGCGCAGCTTTGGTGGATTCTGAAGGACCACATTCGCAGGGCTGTAGAGACACCTGGGAAACCAGGTATGATATTCATGCTTATTTACTGTGTTCCTAGTTTCCCTATATGAGTCTGTTTTGATAAGAAGTCCAGCCTTGGCCAGGCACAGTGGCTCACACCTGTAATCCCAGCACTTTGGAAAGCCGAGGCAGGTGGATCACCTGAAGGCAGGTGTTTGGGACCAGCCTGGCCAACATGGTGAAACCCCATTTCTACTGAAAAGATAAAATTAGCCAGGTTTGGTTGCGGGTGCCTGTAGTCCCAGCTACTTGGGAGGCTGAGGCAGAACTGCTTGAGCTGAGGTTGCAGTGAGCCAAGATCGAGCTACTGTACTCCAGCCTGGCGACACAGCAAGACTCAAAAAGAAAGTCCAGCCTTATAAAAGGAAAAAGGGATTCATATACCACTTGAGGGTTCTGTAGGATAAGGAATGGGAATGGAACACTGGGGTCCTGGCACAGTAGGAGCAGGGTAATAATGGCCAGGAAGTGGGGGTCAGGCCACAGAGCTGTCTGCTCCCCCAGAATACAGGAATGTATGAGGAGGGGAAAGGGAAGGAAAACAGCCTTTCCCTGCAGACCTGGCTGGAACCCACCTGCCTGCTGTGATGGTTGGGGGCACTAGGTGGGCAGTGGAGGTCGTCAGGGTGCAGACAGGGCCGCCCCACGTAGGCCTGGCCCACCTGTGCCTTGTCTAGCAGCTCCCGGAAGCCCTCAAGGGAGGCAAAGGGACCCAGCTCCTCCAGCAGCTGCTCTGGATCCAGGTTGGTCCACTGGATATCCGGGCGGCCACTGAGGGGAAAGCCCATGGTTGGCGAGGGTCAGGGATGAAAACCCAGGCTCCAAACTGCTACTGGGGCCCCATGCTGTGCCCCACTCTTCTCTTATCTGCTGATCTGTCCCTCAATATGGAGGGTGTGCAAGGCTCAGCTCAGAACTGCCAGGCTGCATAGGCCCACCAGGGTGCTACAGTGAGCTGTAGATGGGTACAAGAGGATATCAGGGCAGGGTTACCTAATACATAGAAAGGGCCCAGAAAGGCCCCACTGAGTCCCTTAGCAAGCTGTCTGTGCTTGGTTCTAACATATAACCAGCAGGCACATGCTTGTAGCAAGTTTTCTTTCTCGCCTGGGCAACAGCTTAGCAGACACCTATTTAATTCCCCCCAGCAAAGCCTCTTTCTGGGGATCTTTTTCTGCTTTGCTCAGAGCTAACAGATCTTTGTGTTTAGTTTTGTCTAAATAAGACAGTCTTCCTTCCTTCAGAGGGAAGGAGAAGGGGGATGTGGAGAGCGCCCTGCGGAATCCCATGCTCTGTTCCTGGCCTGGGAGGTAATCAGGGTCTTGGTAAGGTTTTGATCATCCTCATTCCCCCACCCCTCCTTTCTGCTGGGAGAGTCTTCAGCGGGAGACGAAGCAGGGCCCGGAGCAGCTCTGGCACTCACGGCAGGTAGGCGGAGCCCCCTTGGAGTTTGGCTCCCTCCCAGAAGCAGTCGAGGGGTGTGAGGATCACGCACGGAAACAGCTTCTCAATCATCTGCCAGGGACACCCAGGCCACATCAGTCCTGCCCCACAGCCTTTGTAGGATGCCCTCTGCAATCTCCCTCCTTAGTTTTAAGGGATAGGATTGCAGGCTGTGGGGCTTGCTGTGTCTCTCTGAGTCCTCCCACGCCACAGAAAAGGTTCTGCCTCTACTCCCTCTCAGGACACTTACCCGCTCAATCATTCCATTTTCAATAAGGGGAACTCCTGACTTATAGCAGATTTTGTTCAAATCCCAGGACCTGCAATAGCCAGGGGCACAGGAAATCAGCAGAAGAGGGGGCTTCCCACTCCAGAACCCCCACGGCACGCTTCACCCCCAGCTGCTCAGGGGCTCAGCCAGACTCACTTCCCATAGAGTGATACTTGGACTTTACTGGCAGTGAGGGCTGCCTGGAGGTGGAGGCCAAGCGCTTCAGGCGTGAGGATGTTCTCTCCCTCCTGGCGTGAGGTCTGTATCAGCATCTGAGAGGTGTATGCAGCCTCCTCCCCCAGCTTCTCCTTGGTGTAATGCAGCTCCTGGCTCACCCGGCTGCCCACTGCCGGAGCAAAGAGAGAAAAGGGCCTGTGAAGGTCAGAACTAGGGAAGGGGGCTCTTAACTCTGAGGCCTCCCCAGACAAGTGGGAGAGGAGGCCCTGCCTTATCCCTGAGGGCCTTATTAGGGCCCAGGTGAACTCCCCAGGCTTCTGGTCCTGGAGCTCTGCCAGGGAAGTGGGGAAACCTGGGTTGTGCGCTCTGCGGATTTCTTGTGTGGTCTAGGCTACGCATGAACCACGTTGGCTGGGCTTCGGGCATAAACTTAAAAATGACAATCAGCATGAGCTGGCCCTGGGTGGGGGAGTTGTGGGGGAATCTTGGTAAGGGAACCTTCATTCAGTCCCTCTCTGCTCTGGTGGGGAGGACAAGGAGGGCCACTGGGGGCAATAGGGAGGCTGCTGCTGGGAGGGTTTCCTGAAAGAACAGGTCTAGGGCTGGGGCTGGTTCTCAGTTCAGGTTGCTCCGGGCAGTGATTTATATCACACACATCTTTCTGCAAGCTGTTCTGGAGAAAGGGTGGGAAGGGATGGGAGTGTCTGGTAATCATGGGCCCTGCGTTGGTGTGGGCAAGGGAGAGGATTGGAAGTCATTCAGGGTTCTGCTCCCTTTCAGGCAGGAAGTGCATGGAATCAGCTCACGAATCCTGGCAGGGGTGCAATCATAGTGGGCCAAGGGGAGGGAGGAGTCCGGATCACTTTCAGCACCCCCACTGTCCAGAACACAGGGAGTCCAGGCTCCAGGCTGCCTTAGGTTCCTGGATCTTAGCTCCCCTCCAGTCCTGCGTTATGCTGGCCACAGGGTCCTAGTCTGTAGCTGGGACCTGGGGGAGGTGGGGACATTGTGAGGGGATATCACGTAACTATGATGTGGGGAAGAGTGAGGGCCAAATTCACCTCTGGAGGCTTTGTGGATTTGGTCTCATCTCAGACCCTGTGCTGTTTCCACCTGTCTGGGGGTCTCCTCCTGTTAGTCTTTGCTGCCCGCTGGGACCCACAGTACTGCTTCTCTGAAATTCAAGCCCCTCTGAGATTGTCATGCTTCCCAATCTTTTTTCGAGATAGGGCCTTGCTCTGTTGCCTAGGCTGGAGTGCAGTGGCCTGATCACAGCTCACTGTAGCTTTGACTTCTGGGCTCAGGTGATCTTCCCACCTCAGCTTCCTGAGTAGCTGGGACCACAGGTGCTTGCCACCACGCCTGGCTAATTTTTAATTTTTTTGCAGAGATGAGGTCTCATTATGTTGCCCAAACTAATCTTAAACTAATGGGCTCAAGTGATCCTCCCACCCCAGCCTCCTAAAATGCTGGGATTACAGGCATGAGTCAATGCGCCTGGCCCTCTAATCTCTTTCAAACCCATGTTCTTGTCACTCGCAAAAGCCCCAAATCCTTGGTAACTCCAACACATAATTATACATATGCTCCCATCTCTCCACTCCCTGACAGTCACATTCCTGGCCTTCGCCTCATGAAAACAGTCTTCCTGTCTTGCTCTCCATACAGCCAGATTCCACCTACTCTTTTTCTTCCTCCCCTGACTTTTTTTTTTTTAAGACAGTTTCACTCTTATTGCCCAGTCTGGAGTGCAATGGCACAATCTTGGCTCACTGAAACCTCTGCCTCCTGGGTTTAAGTGGTTCTCCTGCCTCAGCCTCCTGAGTAGCTGGAATTACAGGTGTGCACCACCACACCCAGCTAATTTTTGTATTATTAATAGAGACAAGATTTCACCATGTTGGCCAGGCTGGTCTCCAACTCCTGACCTCAGGCAATCTACCTGCCTTGGGCCTCCCAAAGTGCTGGGAGCACATCACCATGATGACTGGCCTTTTTTTTTTTTTTTTTTTTTTTTGAGAGGAAGTCTTGCTCTGTCACCAGGCTGAAGTGCAGTGGTGTGATCTCAGCTCACTGCAACCTGCGCCTCCCGAGTTCAAGCAATTCTCTTGCCTCAACCTCCAGAATAGCTGGGATTACAGGCACCCACCACCATGCCTGGCTAATTTTTGTATTTTTAGTAGAGATGGGATTTCACCATGTTGGCCAGGTCTCAAGCCCCTGGCCTCAAGTGATCTGCCCACCTCGGCCTCCCAAAGTGCTGGGATTACAGGCGTGAGTCATTAAGCCTGGCTGCTCCTTCTCTGACTCTTCCCTACTTCCCATTCCTTTGCCAGGTCTGTATTGCACTGTTTATTTCACCAGGCTTAGGCCAAAGCCTGCTGCATGGAGGGGAAGGAGGAGAGGACAGAGATAAGCTCCCCATAGTAAGTGGGTTAGCTGAGAGGAAGGTGTGGGAGGAGGAAGAAACCCAGAGAGATCTGATAAGAAAGCAGGAGCATGAAAGGTGGATAATTTAAATTGGAGCATCAGAAAGAATAAAGACTCCTCAGAAGAGAAATGGGGAAGAGAAAAAGATAAACCTCAGTTGACAATGATAGATATAGACAGATGAACTGGGATGCATTGTGGTGCAGGAAGGAAGAGATGATGATGCTTAGTCTGTGCTTTGGGCTAATTACTTACTCTCTCTGAGTCTCCAGTTCCTCATCTGTCAAATGGGAACAGGGATTACCTTGGTAGAGTTAGAATCAGTGCAGGTAAAGTACTTAGGAAATTGCATGGCACATAGTAGGTACAGATATGGAGTTATTCAGCAGTTGCTGGAAGAGAAATGATGTAACAGAAAAATGAGAAGGAACTGAAGGAAAGAAAGACTGCAGGTGAGTGGGGAGGAGATAAGACAGGAGGGAGAACATCAAGATCGATACATTAAAAAAAACTTGTCTCTCTCTCTTTTTAAAAAATTTTTTTTGAGGCCGGGTGTGGTGGCTCAAGCCTGTAATCCCAGCACTTTGGGAGGCCGAGGCGGGTGGATCACGAGTTCGAGATCGAGACCATCCTGGTCAACATGGTAAAACCCTGTCTCTACTAAAAATACAAAAAATCAGCTGGGCATGGTGGCACGTGCCTGTAATCCCAGCTACTCAGGAGGCTGAGGCAAGAGAATTGCCTGAACCCAGGAGGTGGAGGTTGCGGTGAGCCAAGACTGTGCCACTGCACTCCAGCCTGGGTAACAAGAGGGAAACTCCGTCTCAAAAAAAAAAAAAAAAAAAATTTTTTTTGAGACAAGATCTCGCTCTGTTACCTAGGCTGGAGTAAAGTGGTGCGATCACAGCTCACTGCAGCCTTGACCTCCTGGCTCAAGCAGTCCTCCCAAGTAGCTGGAACTACAGGTGTGTGCCACCATGCCCAGCTAAGTTTTGTATTTTTTGTAGAGACGGGTCTCCCCATGTTGTCCAGGCTGGTCTCAAATTCCTGGGCTCAAGTGATCCTCCCACCTCAGCCTCTGAAAGTGCTGGGATTACAGGCATAAGTCACTATGCTTGGCCAAACTTTTTTTTTTTTTTTTTTTTTTTGAGACGGAGTTTCACTCTTGTTACCCAGGTTGGAGTGCAATGGCGCGATCTCGGCTCACTGCAACCTCCGCCTCCTGGGTTCAGGCAATTCTCCTGCCTCAGCCTCCTGAGTAGCTGGGATTACAGGCACGCACCACCATGCCCAGCTAATTTTTTGTATTTTTAGTAGAGACGGGGTTTCACCATGTTGACCAGGATGGTCTCGATCTCTTGACCTCGTGATCCACCCGCCTCGGCCTCCCAAAGTGCTGGGATTACAGGCTTGCGCCACCGCGCCCGGCCTTGGCCAAACTTTTATGTCTTTACTGATGTGAAAATATAACTGGCTAACCAATGTGGAAAAAGAGTCCACCTTATAAGTAATCCTGTAAATGCAAATAAAAATAATAAGTTATTATCTAACAATTTACCAAAAACTTTAAAATTGATAGCACTCATTGCTGGTTTATAGAAGTACACTCTAATCTGCTATGGGAGTGCACTATGGTATACTCTTTGGGGAAAGCAACATTGCAATATGTATGCTTCATAATCTTTGGTCCAGAGGTTTCACGTGTAAGGGCCTATATGTAACTGTAGGGACCTACAGTTGCTTTCTCTGGGTGAAATGGGAGTCCTGGTAGATTTTGAAGAGATAATCTGACTTTTTCATCACCTAACAATGTATTTTTGTGAATACACTGTTGTGAGTTGTGAATGATAAGAGGTGCTCCCAAGAAGAAGTCAGGAAAGGTGTCCTGGACCAAGTGTGTGCAGGGAACTGTCAAAGGCTCAGTGTTTCGGTACTGCTAAGAGTGAGTCAGGGAGGAGCCAGTGACAGTGCGGGAGAAGCAATCAAGTCCAATTGTGGAGGGCCTAGAGTGTGTGCTGTGGAGTTTATACTTTACTTCACAGATTCTGGTAGAAATTGGTGGAAGGGCTCTAAGAAGGGGACTGACTTGGCCAGATGGAGATGGGCCACAGGGCAGTGCTGTGGAGGCAGATTTGAAGATGAGGCTGTCAGCACCTTCCTCCTTTCTAAAAGACCCTAATTTTGGTGGCCATCCTTGGAAAGGCCTAGTGATTCGGGACAGCTGGGCTCTTCCCCAGCATCAGAAGATGAAACTTGATTAGTTTAAGAAGCCAATCAGTAATTCCATTGCCTTTGGCAAGTTTAGGATTTCCGCATAGGATGCTACATAGTTCTCCTCAAAGATATCAAATCAGAAGTTGGCTGAGAGGCTTCTAATAAATTTTTCCTCAGTTTCTTTCTTTCTTTTTCTTTCTTTTTTTTTTTTTTGAGATGGAGTTTTTGCTCTTTTGCCCAGGCTGGAGTGTATTGGCAATCTTGGCTCACCACAACCTCCGCCTCCCAGGTTCAAGCAATTCTCCTGCCTCAGCCTCCTGAGTAGCTGGGATTACAGGCGCCTAGCTAATTTTTGTATTTTTAGTAGAGATGGGTTTTCACCATGTTGGCCAGTATGGTCTCATGATCTGCCCGCCTTGGCCTCCCAAAATGCTGGGATTACAGGCGTGAGCCACTGCACCTGGCCTAAATTTTTCTTCACTTTCAAAAAGACATGCAAGACCAGGCACGGTGGCTCATGCAGGTAATCACAGCACTTCAAAGGCAAAGGCAAGAGGATCGCTTGAGACCAGTTCAAGACCAGCCTGGGGGCTGGCCTGGCGTGGTGGCTCAGGCCTGTAATCCTAGCTCTTTGGAAGGCTGAGGTGGGCAGACCAGGTCAGAGGTTGAGACTAGTGTGGCCAATGTGTGAAACCCAGTCTCTACTAAACATACAAAAATTAGCCAGGTGTGGTGTGGGGAGGTTGGAGTGAGCTGAGATTGCGCCAATGCACTTCTTTCCTCCCTCCTTCCTTTCCTTTCTTTCTCTTTCATGTGGCTAAGAGCATTCTATTATTTTATTTATGTATTTATTTATTTTATTATTGTTATTTTTCCGAGATGGAATTTCGCTCCTGTTGCCCAGGCTGGAGTGCAATGGTGTGATCTTGGCTCATCACAACCTCCACCTGCTGGGTTCAAGAGATTCTCCTGCCTCAGCCTCCCACATAGCTGGGATTACAGGCATGCACCACCACACCCAGCTAATTTTGTATTTTTAGTAGAGTTGGAGTTTCTCCATGTTGGTCAGACTGGTCTGGAACTCCCGACCTCAGGTGATCCACCTGCCTTGGCCTTCCAAAGTGCTGGGATTACAGGCTTGAGCCACCATGCCCAGCCAATTTATTTATTTTTTTGAGATGGAGTCTTTCTCTGATACCCAGGCTGGAGTGCGGTGGCACAATCTCTGCTCACTGCAACTTCTGTCACCTGGGTTTAAGTGATTCTCCTGCCTCAGCCTCTCAGGTAGCTGGGATTACAGGCACACGCCACCATGCCTGATCAAATCTTGTATTTTTACCTTATCTCTACTAAGAGATGAGGTTTCACCATGTTGGCCAGGCTGGTCTCAAACTCCTGACCTTAGGTGATCGACCCACCTTGGTCTCCCAAAATGCTGGGGTTACAGGTATGAGCCACCATGCCTGGCCTTATTTTTAATTTTTTTTTTTTTTTTTTTTTTTTTTTTTTTGAGATGAAGTCTCCCTCTGTCACCCAGGCTGGAGTGCAATGGCACTATCTCGGCTCACTATAACCTCCGCCTCCCAGGATCAAGTGATTCTCTTGCCTCAGCTTCCCAAGTAGCTGGGATTACAGGCGCGTGCCACCTGTAATCCCTGGCTAATTTTTGTATTTTTAGTAGAGACGGTTTCACCATGTTGGTCAGGCTGGTCTTGAACTCCTGACTTCATGATCTGCCTACCTTGGCCTCCCAAAGTGCTGGGATTACAGGCGTGAGGCACTGTGCCCAGCCTTATTTTTTAATTTTTAAGAAACAGAGATGGGGTTTTGCCATGTTTCCCAGGCTGGTCTTGAATTCCTGGGCTCAGTCAAGCCTCCCACCTTGGCCTCCCAAAGTGCTAGGATTACAAGTATGAGCCACCATGCCTGATCTGAAGGCATTCTAAATGATACAATCAGGAGTATATTGCCAGAGATGGAACAAGGCCTCAACTAAAGCAGTGACCACAAAGTAGAAAGGACGGGTCTGTTACAAGAGAGTTTAAGAAACAAGGATTTACTAGTTTAGTAACAAATTGGACGAGCAAGAACTGAGGCTGACTCCTAAGGTTTTAGCTTTAGGTATTTAAGTGATGGTGGTTCTACCAACTCATATAATGCCATCCCTGTCTTCTAAATAGAATTGTAGCTCTTGTTGCCTTGGCTGGAGTGCAATGGCATGATTTTGACTCACTGCAACCTCCGCCTCCTGGGTTCAAGAGATTCTCCTGCCTCAACCTCAGGAGTAGCTGGGACTATAGGCATGAACCACCACAGTCGGCTAATTTTTATATTTTTAGTAGAGATGGAGTTTCACCAAGTTAGCCAGGCTGGACTCGAACTCCTGACCTTAGGTGGCCTCCCAAAGTGCTGGGATTACAGGTGTGAACCACTGCACCCTACCTGCTTACTCTTTTTCTTTGAGACTGGGTCTCATGGTGAGACTCCATCTCTTTGAAAAAAAGGTCACTGCTTTTACCTCATCCCTAGCCAATATAGGACAGAGCGATATTCTGAAATAAAGGAAAAAAGCCTGGGAATTGGCTACCATCCTCTATAACACTCTCCCTCAAACAACAGCAAAAAACTGCTAGGGTCTAAGGTTTCCTATGCAGGAGTGTAGGAGAGGACAAGGAAATGTGGAGATTCAAGCAGTGTTTAGTTAGGGCAGATGTGGGGATGGAGAGGGAGGAGGGGAAGGGAGACTGCTTCTGTTGTGGCAGGAAATCCAAGAGTCATTTGGGACCACCCAGGCAGCAGTGGTGTGGGTGGGGGTATGTGTATGTGCGTGTGTGCACATGTGTGTCCTGGGACTGGGGGCAGACAGGCAGACAGAGCAAAACATCTGCTCTGGACCCCAGGGCTGGCTGAAAGTGTGTATGTATGTGAGAGTCTGCAGGGCTCAGGGTAGGTAGGGTGGGGACGTGTGGGAGCCCAGTAGGCAGGCAAGCTCTGAGAAACATCTGCTGTGGATCCTAGGACTTGCCAGTATTTGGAATAACTCAAGGGTGTGAGACTCCAACCTGGGCTCTGCCGTTGAGTATGGGCCAAGGCTGAGGGAGCCTACAAAATGCAAATTTCCCAGGGAAAAATAGACTGGAGTTTGACTTCTATTAAGGGCTGCCATATGAAACCAGGCCTCAGGAAAGGAGAGAGTCATACTGAAATTATTAATAAGAAATCATTCTGGCTGGGTGCGGTGGTTCACGCCTGTAATCCTAGCACTTTGGGATGCTGAAGTGGGCAGTTTACTTGAGGCCTGGAGTTCGAGACCAGCCTGGCCAACATGGCAAAACCCTGTCTCTACTAAAAATACAAAAATTAGGCTGGGCATGGTGGCTCACACCTGTAATCCCAGCACTTTGGGAGGCCTAGGTGGGCAGATCACAAGGTCAGGAGTTCGAGACCAGCCTGGCTAACATGGTGAAACCCCATCTCTACTAAAAATACAAAAATTAGCCAGTGTGGGGGTGGGTGCCTGTAATCCCAGTTATTTGGGAGGCTGAGGCAGAAGAATCACTTGAACCCAGGAATTGAAGGTTGCAGTGATCCAAGATTGCGCCACTGCTCTCCAGCCTGGGTGACAGAGCAAGACTCCACCTCAAAAAAAAAAAACAACAAAACAAAAACAACAACAAAAAAAAATGGCCGGGTGCGGTGGCTCAAGCCTGTAATCCCAGCACTTTGGGAGGCCGAGGTGGGTGTATCACGAGGTCAAGAGATTGAGACCATCCTGGTCAACATGGTGAAACCCCGTCTCTACTAAAAATTACAAAACATTAGCTGGGCATGGTGGCGCATGCCTGTAATCCCAGCTACTCAGGAGGCTGAGGCAGGAGAATTGCCTGAACCCAGGAGGCGGAGGTTGCGGTGAGCTGAGATTGCGCCATTGCACTCCAGCCTGGGTAACAAGAGCGAAACTCTGTCTCAAAAAAAAAAAAAAAAAAAAAAAATTATTTTATGCTTCCGGATTTGATCCCACCTGACCCTGGCTGTTGCCTCAAATTGTGGATTCTGTCATGCTTTTCCATTAATTGGGCCCAGGTGTATGAACCCTCTCCCTGGAGGCTTAGCCAGATCATTTACTCAGTTTCCCCAGCCTTCTAGTTCTAACTTTTCTGATTCTTCTGGTCAGAAGTGATTTCTCCCTGCCTTCTTTTATACAACATAATCACCAGGTGCTCTGTATTGTATTTTAGTTATTCCAGCACATATTTTACTTTCCTTGCTACTGAAAGATGAGCCTTGTTATAGCTGCCTTTGTAAACCCTGATGCATTTCTATGTTAACACATAGAAAGTTACCAATAAATGTTAAATACACACATACAAAATAATAGACAAATATTCTATACACCCAATTCACAGGGTCTGCAGATAGTCATTTATGGGTGTGGGAGGGTACAGTGTTCCTTGATGCCCAGATGTATAGATTCTGACCAGCAGGTGCCCCTCTAGCCCCAGGGCCAGGCCTACTAGGGCTCAGTAGCCAGCTTCTCACCCCATTCTTGCTTTGGGCTCACCATACCTGAGCCGCTATGGCCAGTGTCCACAACTCACCTTCTACCCAGAGCTGTTCCAGGTTTGTCTCAATAATAGCCACGCGAAGACCTAATGCCAGGGCCCCAAAGGCCAACAGTCCCAGAAAGAGCACTTTGCCACAGTGTCTCTGGATCCCAAAGCCCAGAGAGAAGAGCAGGCCCTGGAAGTAAGCACGAAGCCAGAGTGGAGCCTTTAGGCTCCCAGCTAGGATCTGGGATAGAAAGAGAAGGGTCAGCCAGGTATCACTGCAACAATACATGAAATCCTTCCCTTCTCACCCTGTATATCCGATGCCAAGCCCTAGCTTCTAGATTTCCAGATGTGGGACAGGGAGTACCAACAGACACAGGTCCAAACTTGGAAGATGTAACACCCGCCATCCCCAGCTCCCTCCCTCCATTCCTCCTTCCCTTCCTCCCTCTCTTCCTTCCTTCCTTCTTTCCTTCTTCCCTCCCTTCTTTTTCTTTCTTTTCTTTCTTCCTTTCTTTCTCCCTTCCTTCCTTCTCTCTTTCTCTTTATTTTTTTGAGATGGAGTCTCTCTCTGTCGCCAAGGCTGCAGTGCAGTGGCACAATCTGGGTTGATTGCAACCTCTGCTGACTGCAACCTCTGCCTCCCGCCTCAGCCTCCTAAGTAGCTGGGACTACAGGTGTAGCTGGGACTGCAGGCACGTGCCACCATGCCCGGCTAATTTTTATTTTTAGTAGAGACGGTGTTTCACCACGTTGGCCAGGCTGGTCTCAAACTCCTGACCTCAGGTGATCCGTCCACCTCAGCCTTCCAAAGTGCTGGGATTACAGGTGTGAGCCACTGGGCCCAGCCGGCATAGGCCCATTTTCTGAGAGCAGGATACATATGTACACACACACACACACACACACACACACACACACACCCCTGTCGTCGGTCGGACACAGAGGTGAACCCGCAGACACTCATTCTCACTGGCCAGATGACGAGAAGACACAGGAGGCACAGACACGCAGACACACAGACACACACGCACAACTCACTTGCCGTGTTAGCGCTCACCACGTCAAGACATCACAAACCTTGAAGAGGCCCGAGTGACAGACCTGGCCCTGCTCTTCTTTCTTCCAGCTCCCCTTCTACTCACCTGAGGTGCTGCGGTTCGAGCTGGGGGTGTGTAACTCGGAGGCAGCTCTCTGAGGGGCGGCGACCGAGTCATGCTGGCGGGGAAGAGGGGCGTGGGCGCCCCCAACCCGCATTATCTGGGAACTCTCATAGGCTAGCCCGGCCTCCCGGTACCGCTGGTCCTCTCGTGGGGATTCAGTGGGGCCGCCGAGGCGCGGACGGGGGTGAGACTGTGGGGTGCGGGTGTTAACGGCGGCTGGGAGACAGAAGTGCAGGGCGCTGTGGGTCCGGGGCGCGGCGCCGGGGTTCACCCGCTCAGTGGGCCGAGGCGGCTGGAGGAGGAATGGGTCCCGCGCGCAGGCGAAATCGCTGCCTGGAGACGCCCAGAAGGGCTGGAGGTGCTGACTGGAGTGCCCGGGAGGTGGCTGGAGCTCCAGAAAAAGGGAGCTGGCCGGGGCGACGCCCTCCCATTGGCTGAGGGGCCCGCAAATTACCCGAGCCGCGCGGCCGGACCCGCTGCTAGGTAACGGCGCCGCAGGGGGCGGGGCACGAGACCACCCAGGCTGGGCCACCCCTCGCCTCCCTCCCGCCCGCGAGGCCCCGGGGAGGAGGAGGGAGGAGGATCCCAGAGAGGCGCAACGGCGGCCAAGTGTAAGTTCAGATAGGCTGACGCTGAGAAAGGCCGTTTGCGGGCCCTGTTAGGGCTACACTTTTTTTTTCTTTGAGAAGGAGTCCCGCTCTGTCACGCAGGCTGGAGTGCACTGGCGCGATCTCGGCTCACTGCAACCTCCGCCTCCTGGGTTCAAGCGATTCTCTGCTTCAGCCGCCCGAGTAGCTGGGATTACAGGCGCCTGCCACCACGCCCACCTCATGTTTTGCATTTTTAGTAGGGACAAGGATTTCACCATCTTGGCTAGGCTGGTCTTAAACTCCTGACCTCGTGATCCACCCACCTTGGCCTCCCAAAGTGCTGGGATTACAGGCTTGAGCCACCGGGCCCGGCCTTTTATGTTTTTTAAGATGGGGTCTCACAGGCTGGAGTGCAGTGGCTCCATCTAGGCTTGCAGCCTCCGCCTTCCAGGCTCACGCTATCTTCCCACCTCAGCTTCCCGAATAGATGGGACCATAGGCATCCATCACCACGGCCAGCTATTTTTTTTTTTTTTTTTTTTTGTATTTTTGGTAGAGACTGGGTTTCGCCATGTTGCCCAGGCTGGTCTCGGACTCCCAAGCTCAGGCAGTCCGCCGGCCTCAGCCTTCCAAAGTGTTGGGATGACAGGCGTGAGCCACCGCACCTGGCTTAGGGCCACACTTTTTTTCCTTTTCCAAGCTTAACTCACTTTATTTTTCTTGTATAAAAACCCTATGCTGCTGGGTGCGGTGGCTCATGCCTGTAATCCCTGCACTTTGGGAGGCCGAGGCGGGCGAATCACGAGATCAGGAGTTCAACACCAGCCTGGCCAAGATGGTGAAACCCAGTCTCTACTAAAAATACAAAAAAATTAGCTGGGCGTGGTGGCACACGCCTGTAGTCTCAGCTACTTGGGAGGCTGAGGCAGAAGAATCACCTGAACCTAGGAGACGGAGCTTGTAGTAAGCAGATACTGTGCCACTGCACTCTAGCCTGGACAACAGAGTGAGGCTCCATTTCAAAAACAAAACAAAACAAAAATCCTATGTTGTAGCCACAGCTGGAGCCTGGTGTGAGTCTTGAAGAGGTCATTAGTGAATTCCTGATAAGGAGACTTGGTGAATACAAGTCTCCTTCCAGAGGTCCAGGGGTCAGGTAGCTGTAGGTCTTCAAGATGGCATCAAAGCGGGTAGGGCCACACTTTCTTTCTGACCCAAAGCCCAAGATTTCTTCTGTTCACTCTTCCCGGCCTCCATTCTTGCCCTCTTCAGTCCACTCTCTCCACTGAGACCAGAGTCATCTCTAACATACAAATCTGATAGCCCCAAAGCACAAGGCCACTGGGAATACAGGGTCCTGTGTGATCTAGCTAAAGCCTCATCTCCCATGGTTCCCTCACATCAGTGTTCCCTCGGAGCATAGCCATGTGTTTCTGCCTTTGTACATGTTGTGGCCATTTCGTCTTGGCAGACAATCTTCAAACACTGAACTTGAGTCACTCCCTCACCCAACTTTTTTTTTTTTTTTTTTTTAGGCGGGATCTCCCTCTGTCACCCAGGTTGGAGTGGAATGGTGCCATCACAGCTCACTGCAGCCTTGACCTCCCAGTCTCAAGAGATCCTCCCACCTCAGCCTCCCAAATGGCTGGGACTACAGGTGTGCACCACCACACCTGGCTAATTTTTGTAATTTTGTATAGATGGGGTTTCACCATGTTGCCCAAGTTGTTCTCGAACTCCTAGGCTCAGGTGATCTGCCTGCCTGTGGCTTCCAAAGTGCTGAAATTATAGGCATGAGCCACTTTACCCAGCTTACCTCCTTTTTGAAACCTTCCTTGATTCATGTCTCTTTCCTGGCAGATAACTGCTTCTTTATTTGTGCTCTGTATAACAACTCAATTTATATATGTATAATTGCATTTATGATACAATAACTTATGTACTTGAAAATCTGCCTTCTTCACCAGACAATAAATAGGTGCTCAATAATTGTGGAGTGAGTCACTAAGAGTTGCAGAACTCAGGGTGTAATGGATTGGAAACAGGAAAGAATAGAGGCAATAGTCCCTCTATTAAACTTTCAACTATCCTGTCTGAGTGGGCTGTTTCTATTGGGTTCCTGACTGATAAATCCTGAGTGGCAGAGTAGGATAAAATCATTATTCCAATATGTAAAGTTTGGGAAAGAGAAAAAGAATCCACGATAAGCTCATGATTCTAACATAACTACTATTATCTCTGGCCAATTTCTTGGTCAATTCTTTCAGACTTAAAAAAAAATCATTATATCATACATACTTCATGTTACTACATAGTTTTTGTGATCAATCATTTGGAGAATACCCTTAGGACAGATTCCCAGAAGTGGGGTTGTTTGGGTCAAAGAGTATGAACATTTTTATGGCTCTTGCTACACACTGTTAAACTAATTTTTGAAAGCTTGTGCAATTTTTTCTTTTTTTTTAAGATGGAGTTTCTGTCACCCAGACTGGAGTGGAGTGGTGCAATCTCAGCTCACTGCAACCTCTGCCTCCTGGGTCCAAGCAATCTCTGCCTCAGCCTCCCAAGTAGCTGAGATTGCAGGCACCCACCACCACACCTGGCTAATTTTTTTTTGTATTTTTAGTAGAGATGGGGTTTCACCATCGTGGCCAGGTTGGTCTTGAACTGCTGACCTTGTGATCCACCGCACCTGGCAAGCTTGTGCAAGTTAACATCATCTCTAGAGCCTCAGTCCTGGGGAAAAGGAACATTTAGATTGAGGGGGTGAACACCTAACAGGTTTGCCATTTCCATTGTCCATTCACCCAGAAAAATGCCTGTGGAGGAACTAATATATGTATGATGCTGTTGGCCAAATAGTAACTGCACATGAAAAGCAGCCTACCTGAATAGTACTTTCTTCTCCCTGTTACAGAGTGGGTCCTGCTGAGGATAAAGTGGCATGGTAGCTCACACTTGTAATCCCAGCACTTTGGGAGGCTGAGGTGGGAGGATTGCTTGAAGCCAGGAGTTCAAATCCAGGCAAAATAGTGAGACTCCATCTCTACAAAAAATAAAAAGTTAGCTGGGTGTGGTGGCACACGTCTGTAGTCCCAGCTAATTGGGAGGCTGGGGCAGAATTGTCTGAATCCAGGAGGTAGAGGCTGCAGTGAGCTGTCATTGTGCCATTGCACTCCAATCTGGGAGACAGTGAGACTTTGTCTCAAAAAACAATAATGATAATAAAAAAATTTAAGGTTAAAAAAAAGTGTACCCCTAGCACGTCTCTGAAATAGAAACAACCTCTAACTTAGTATGTATGGGCCCCTAGTTTGCTCTTGGGGCAATAGCTGAAGACTGGAAGTGGCCTGGAATCAGCACTGGTTGTCATCGGGAGTCTCCTGATGCTACTATGTTTTAAGTGACTCTCAGATCTCCTTCTTTTTTTTTTTTTTTTTTAAATCAGACTCTGCAAGACATAAGGTCCATGGAGAAATAGATTTGTAACCACTTGGGCCTTGGGACTCTGCTTCTATCATAGGCCCACCACTGCTAACAATTGTGGCAAAGTCCAGCCTTTGTATGGATGCTTCCAAGGCAAAGCTGTCTATTAAGGAAACCTCTTGTGTTATAGTTCAAAGACTAGAGTGGGAGAAATGCGTGTACAGTTTTCAACCTAGGGTCTAGTGTGCTGTCTGGCTGCTCCAAGCTACAAAATGACCTATCTTCTCCCAAACAAAATGGTTTCCTGAGTCCAGCTAAGCTCAGCCAGAACCAAAGCCATAGACCCCAGGAATAGGAAAGGATAAAGAGGCTTCTCTTCTCTTTCTGCAAGCAGCCGCCTTTAAGATAGAATGGCTTGTTTATACTTCCACTGGTCCGGGGTATGTGTTTTGGGCCTAAACTAGAGATATTCTCTGAATAACAGGAGAAAAGCAACCTAATTAAAACCGTTATCACCAAGGATTAAATCTCATTACTGACTCATGAGACAAACATGTCTTGGGATCTCTTCTTAAAATTTTTTTTTAATGAGATGGGGTCTCACTATGTCATCTAGCTGGAGTGCAGTGGCACGATCTTGGCACACTGCAAACTCTACCTCCCAGGCTCAAGTAATCTTATCTTAGCCTCCCGAGTAGCTGAGACCACAGGCGCGTGCCACCATGTCTGGCTAATTTTTCGTATTTTATTAGAGACGGTGTTTCATTGTGTTGACCAGGCTGGTCTTAAACTCTGAGCTCAGGCAATCTGCCTGCCCTGGCCTCCCAAAGTACTAGGATTATAGGTATGAACCACTGTGCCTGGCTTTGGGATCTTTTTTTCAAAAAAATTTATTAATCTTTTTCAAGATGATGGAGTCTTGCTCTGTCACCCGGTCTGGAGTACAGTGGCGCCATCTTGGCTCACTGCAAACTGTTTCCCGGGTTCAAGCAATTCTCCTGCCTCAGCCTCCTGAGTAGCTGGGATTATAGGTGCCCGCCACCACGCCTGGCTAATTTTTCTATTTTTAGTAGAGACGGGGTTTCACCATGTTGGTCAGGCTGGTTCTGAACTCTTGACTTTATGATCTGCCTGCCATGGCCTCCCAAAGTGCTGGGATTACAGGCGTGAGCCACTGCACCTGGCTGCTTAGGATCTCTTTTTTTTTTTTTTTTTTTTTGAGACGGAGTTTCACTCTTGTTACTCAGGCTGGAGTGCAATGGCGCGATCTCAGCTCACAGCAACCTCCGCCTCCTGGGTTCAGGCAATTCTCCTGCCTCAGCCTCCTCAGTAGCTAGGATTACAGGCACGCGCCACCATGCCCAGCTAATTTTTTGTATTTTTAGTAGAGACAGAGTTTCACCATGTTGACCAGGATGGTCTCGATCTCTTGACCTCGTGATCCACCCGCTTTGGCCTCTCCCAAAGTGCTGGGATTACAGGCGTGAGCCACCACGCCCGGCCTTAGGATCTCTTATCTGTCCTCTCCTTTGCTGAGTTTTGGTGTTGCAGGGTACCTGCTTTTTAGAAGTTCATTGCCTGAGCGGAACACGGAGACCACAGGGGAAACCACTGTGAGTTGGGGGTACTCAGGGATGCTTCCAGAAGTGAAAGGAACTGGATGGGAGAGGTGGGAGGATGACAGAATCTAAAAGGAAAAGGAATGAATGGCTCATGGCCTGGATCTTTCGTTTGCTGGTTGTGAGATCTTGGGAAAGTCACATAATCTCCGAAATTAGCATAAGGATTAAATGAGATAATATATACAACTGAGGAACAGTGGGCCTCACTCACATACACACAGTGCTGGGTAAAGTGACCAGTCTGGCTTCAGGGGTGGGTTCATGTGGGAGTTAATTCATGGTGGAGGCAAGGCAGGCTTCCTTTCTCTGGCATTCCTCTAGGTTTCCCTCACCAGCTTTGGCTGCTTCTGTTATCTAGGCCAAGCAGGGTCAAAGACCCTGCGATGTGCAAGAGGGAAGTGGGGGGCCTGGGCATCCCCATCCCCACCTGTTACATTTAGGGGCCAAGCCTGCGTATGTGTGCTCCTTCCCTGTGGGCTGGTTCAGGCCAATAGTACCTACCAAGTATTTGGTGCCAGAGGCTGCAACCAGAGACTAGGGAATGGTCCTTCACTTTAAAGTGTAAGGGAAGGAGAGAGGCTAAGAACAAATACAGCCTCTCTCCATTTATCCATGGCAGAAAGGCCCGACACAATCATCCTGGGTAGTGACAGATGGCTCAGGCCAAGGACAGGTCATACTGGCTTCCAACAGAATGTGTTCTCCTCCCAGTCTCTCTCCCTCTGGGTCAGCTTCATTAGAGCAGAGCTTTCTAGACCTTCTGTCTGGGTGGTCCTTTCCATGGGCCTCTAACTTCCTCAGGCACATTTGACTATTTAGAAAGCTGCAGACAAAGGCCTGGTTTCTGTACCTCCTTAGGAGTAGGGAGAGCTGTAGATAAAGAAAGTGTATCCCCTGGTATTCTCTGGAAATAGAAACAACTTCTCAACTAGGCCCTGCAGACCCTAGATTCCTGTTGGGACTACAGCTAAACACAACTTCTGTCTCTCCACTGGGTATAGAAGCGGGGTGGTAATAGTAATGCAGTGAAGAACTCGGAGGAAGTTCAACTTTTGGCCTTGGGAAAGAGCTTGGAGGGTAATCTTGGCAGTCTTATAGGCTCATAGGAGCTCATGGCCCTTCACTTCAAGTATGGGAAAAGGAGAGAGGCTAAGAACCAATGCAGCATCTCACACTTAATCCTTGGCAGAAGGCCCCTGATGCAATCATTCTGTGTAGTGGCAGTCTTCTTGGCTCAAGGAACTCTTGCAGTAGGCAAGGATGAGTTGTTACTAGGGGATGGGATTCCTAGAGTAGCAGCCGTCGAGTTGTGTCTGACCTGGCGAGCTCCCAGAATCCTGTTTCTCAGCACATTCCCAGAGTCCTCCCTGATTTGGCATTCAAGGTCCCCTTTCTCCTCTTCCTCCATTTCCCTCATTGAGCATCACTGGGAGGGGCAGGGCAGATCCCATCAACTCTTCTGCCTGCCTGGCTTTTCTGATTTCTGCCCCATGAGAGGTGGCCAGCCAGTGGACATTCAGTTACTCACTATGTTTCAGACATACTCAACCCCTCTGTAGCTGCTACCAGAAGGAAACAAAAACTGTCCCTGCCTTCTGGCAGACAAACAGAGCAAAGAGAAGAAAAATCAAAGCATCTTGGGCACCCAGCCAGTCCTGGAACTGTCAGACAATAGCAGCAGTGTACTGAGCTGGGGGCTGCTCCCAGCTGGGACTCAAACTCAACAAGCCTTCCTCTGGGAAAGCTTTACCTTTTGTTTTCTCCAGTTCTCTCCCTTCCTTGATGCAGAGGCCATTCGATGGACTTGTGCTAAGGGAAGGCACAGGAGAGGTTTTTGCTCTGTCTCACCGTCAGGGGTTCTAAGGGCTCAGTGGGGAAGGACAGGAAGGAGTGTACAGGAAGGCTCTGAGATAGTTTGATCAATGTCCTTTCCTCCACCCCACTTTCCCTCCTAAATCTTTTTTGTGATCAAGGAGTGATCTTCGGGCTCCTTGGGAGACCTAGGCCCTAAGGGCCAGAAAGCTCTGGGAACGAGGACAAAACCTGAGAACCAGAAGGGCCTTTAACACTCAAGCAGTCCAACTTTCTCATTTTGCGGATGGAAACACTCAAGGTCAGAGGGGAGACAGTGATTTGGCCCAAACCAAACAACATTACAGAGGCCAGATTTTTTTCCACCTAGGCCAGTACTCTGTCTCCAGCACCACCTGGGCCCCATCAATTTAAGTTCCAAAGGGGACCACATTGGGCACCACCACAGCTCTTTATCCCTACATCCCCCTCAGCTCTATTCGTTTCAACCACTTCTGCTGGGCCATTTCAGTTCCTGCTTGATTAGGGAAAACTTTCAGGAGTCTTGTTCTGACCAGTGGGAGGAATGTGGAGCTCCAGGGATCTCAAGAAGGCTGACAGAGGTGGAGATCCCCCAGGGTAGGAATGCTCACAAGTTTCTCACAAGCTCTGTGACTAAGATAGGCAAGATTATTCAAGTAAACTTGAGAGCCTTAAGATTTTTGAAGCAATGCAGAAACCAGTATTTCAAATAATTCTTTATAATTACTGCCACCCACAGTGAAAACATCAAGAGAAACCTTTGATAATTCTAGGAGGTAAAATCTCACCCCAGGAGCCACTTTTATCTTCCACCAAACACCTGCAGGTTGTAAGAGAAAGGCAGGGAAAGAGCAGAGTGAATGTGTGTTTGGGAGCAGGGGTGGTGGAGGGAAAGTGGATAGGCCTCTTGAAGGGCTGTGAAGCAAGAGAATTTCTGAAGCAGGAGAATCTGTAGAATTAGGATCTAAAGGAATACAGCTGGCGGAGAGTCAGAAGGAATTTTAAGCCATGATATAGATTCCTGGCTCTTCCATCCCAGGTTGGGCAAACCTCACTGAAGTGAGGTGGAGTGGGGTCTGGCTTGGCTCAGACTACTGCCTCAGACCATGGCTCTTCATGTTCTTATCTCCACTAAAATCTGTAGGAATAGGCTTGTTGGCTAGGCAGGGGCTGCCCCTGCTTCTGTTCAGAGTCTCCAAGGGATATTGAACTGGGGAAAGTGGCTACAGGCTGGTATGAGAGGGGCTGAATAGTGAGCATGGAGGGTGGGGGCTGTGGGTTAGGCAGTGGAAGGGGCTGGGAATCTGTATGGCAGGTATGGAAGCAGAGTCCTGGGCTGATGCTCAGGGGTGGCACTGCCAGCAGCTAGGCCTATGGGTCTACAAAGGCTAATTAGGATAAAGGACTGAAGTACTCCCAGGTCCTTTTAGGTGGGGGATACTTTAAGGACTGGGCTGGGTCAGCCAGTCACAAAGAAGCCTTCCTAGGAGCTTTACATTGGACAGCTGCTGCCCCTACCTGATAAACCTTGGCACACAAGAGTTAGGCCACTGTGTCTGTCCTGTCCCAATGCTTGCTCCAGATGATCTTTACCACATGACTCATGAATATACACTGTGTACATCTGGAGCCCACCTGACGTGGAGCTTGGGACTGCTCCACAAGTCTCCAGCATGTCTTTGGAAGCCCTTCTTTATTGGGAAATAAATACAGAGGCAAACAGGTGGGCCAGCCAACATCTGTGGTTCTGGAGGCCAAAAGGAAGGAGTCTGTCTGACTTGCTCAGAACTCAGATCTCCATGAGCTGGTCATTCCCCACGATCACTTCGTTCACTCGTTCAGCTACAACAGAAAAGGAAAAAAGTTTTCTGAGAACTGGCAGCAAAATAATATTTCAAACCCAATTGCTCTTTTTTTGAGACAGAGTTTCACTCTTGTCACCCAGGCTGGAGTGCAATGGCACGATCTTGGCTCACTGCAATCTCCGCCTACAGGATTCAAGTGATTCTCCTGCCTCAGCCTCCCAAGTAGCTGGGATTATAGGTATCCGCCACCACACCTGGCTAATTTTTGTATTTTTAGTTTAGATGTTGGCCAGGCTGGTCCTGAACTCCTGACCTCAAGTGATCTGCCTCCCTTGGCCTCCCAAAGTGCTGGGATTACAGGTGTGAGCCACTGAGCCCAGCCAAGCCCAACTGCTTCTAATTCTGTGTTCACAAACATTTATTTCTCTCCTATTGTGGCTCTGTTCTTGAGAAGCGCTTGGGAACAGGGGTATATGAGAGAGAGAGAGAGAGGAGAGAGAAACAGAGACAGAGAGAGAGAGAGAGAGAGAGAGAGAGAGAGAGAGTCAGAGAGAGACAGAGAGAGCAAAGAGCGCGAGAGCAAGAGCGAGAGCAAGCGAGCGAGCGCACCTTCCTATACAGGAGGATGGGACTGGCTTTCTATATCCCTGGCTTTGGTGAGGTTTTAAATAGGAGAACTGAAACTTGGTCTTAAAGGATGAATAGTTTCTCCAGGCAGTGATGGAAGGGAAGACATTCCAGGCTGTTAGAACAGCAAGAGCAAAGACAGTGAGATGGGAGAAAGGGGAACATGAAATACTGTGGTGTGGACAGAGGATAGCAAATGAGGGGATAAGAGTAAGAAATGAGGCTAAAAGGATAAATGGAGAGTCAAAGAAGAAAGGGCAATATGGAAATAATAACACCTACTGCATAGGGTTGTTGTGAGAATTCAATGAGTTAAAGGTAAGTGAATGCTCAATAAGTTGTGGCTATTATTGTTTCTATGAAGTCCAAATCCATAAGGCCCTCCATGACATGATCTTTGCCTATTTCTCCAGCTTCATTTCCCACTATTCTCCATTTTACCAATAAGCCATACTATTTTATACCTTTTTTATTTTTTTGAGACAGGGTCTTGCTTCGTCACCCAGGCTGGAGTGCAGTGGTTCGATCTTGGCTCACTGCAACCTCCACCTCCAGGGTTCAAGCAATTCTCCTGCCTTAGCCTCCCCAGTAGCTGGGACTACAGGCATATGACACCACACTTGGGTGTTTTTTTTTCTTTTTGCATTTTTAGTAGAGATGGGGTTTCACCATGTTGGCCAGGCTGGTCTTGAACTCCTGGGCTCAAGTGATCCACCCAGCTCTGGCCTCCCAAAGTGCTGGTATTATAGGTGTCAGCCACCACGCTCGGCCCTGTTTTATACCTTTGAACTTTGGCACATGCCGTTCCCTCTGCCTAGAATGCTTCCCCCTCCATTTTTTCCCATTGCATTCTATCCTAATGTCCTAATCTAGCACCTCTAATATGTGATGCCTTCCCTTTTGAACTATTTCCTGCTTTGTGAAACCACTGTACCTAATACCTATCTCTATTCCTACATTATACCATTCTCTACTTCACTATAAGAACATTGAGGGCACAGGATGCAGTGCCTCATGCTTGTAATCCCAGCACTTTGGGAGGCCAAGGGAGGTGGATCATCTGAGGTCAGGAGTTCAAGACAAGTCTGATCACTGCCACTGCACTCCAGCCTGGGTGACAAAGTGAGACTCTGTCTCAAAAAAAAAAAAAGGACAATTTTGCTAGAGAGTTTTAAGACAGTTTTTTTTTGTTTTTTTTTTAAACATTTTAAATATTTCAGTTCCCTCTCTTTTTGCTTATGTGATTTAAGAGAAGTCTGATGTCGGCTGGGCACGGTGGCTCACGCCTATAATCCCAGCACTTTGGGAGGCCGAGGCAGGTGGATCACGAGGTCAAGAGATCGAGACCATCCTGGTCAACATGGTGAAACCCCGTCTCTACTAAAAATACAAAAAATTAGCTGGGCATGGTGGCGCGTGCCTGTAATCCCAGCTACTCAGGAGGCTGAGGCAGAAGAATTGCCTGAACCCAGGAGGCGGAGGTTGCGATGAGCCGAGATCGTGCCATTGCACTCCAGCATGGGTAACAAGAGTGAAACTCTGTCTCAAAAAAAAAAAAAAAAAAAAAAGAAAAAAGAGAAGTCTGATGTAATTCTTACGCTTGGTTGCTCATAGATAATGATTTTTTCCTCTTCTGGCTTAAGATTTTATTTTTATCTTTGATTTTCTAAAGTTTCAATGTAATATGCCTATGTTTAAATTTTTTGTATTTATCTTGTTTGGTGTTCTCTTAGCTTTCTTAGATATGTGGATTATGTTTATCTTCAATTTTGGGGAAATCTCAGTCATAATTTCTTTAAACATTTCTTCTGTTCCTTTTTTTCTCCTCCTCCTGGTACTTCATTACACATGTATTGTTTCTATTATAATTGGCCTATACTTATTAAGTATTCTGTTCTTTTTCATTCTTTTTTTCTTTGCTTTTAAGTTTCAGAAGTTGCTATTTAAACTTCTTTAAGCTCACTGATGCTTTCCTTGATTGTATCAGTCTATTGATGAATTCATTGCTATGGGCTAACCAGTGTTCCTCCAAAATTTATATGTTGAAGTCCCAATCCTTAGTATCTCAGAATATAACCATATTTGAAGATAAGATTTTTTAAAGGAGTGGTAAAGTTAAAATGAGACTCCTAGGGTAGGGCCCTCGTACAATGTGATTGATGTCCTTATTAGAAGAAGAAGAGCCACGAGAAATGCATGTGCACAGAGAAAATGCCACAAGAGGGCACGGCAAGAAGGCAACCAGCTGCAAGCCAAGACAGGCCTCAGGAGAAACCAAATGTGCTGACATTTTGATCTTAGACTTACAACTTCCAGAACTATGAGAAAATAAATTTTTGTTATTTAAGGCACCCATTCTGTGGTACTTTGTTATGATAACCCTATAGCAATGCAAGAATGGCCTAATACATCCATATTGGACAAAATTGACTTTAAGTGAAAAAAAAAATAAAAAGAGACAAAGAAGGCCATCATATAATGATAAAAGGGCCAATTCAGCAAGAGGGTATAACAGTTTGAAATATGTATATATATGTACCCAATAGTGGAATACTCAGACATATTAAAAATGTCATTAGAGCTAAAGAGAGAGAGAGACCTCAACACAGTAATAACTGAGGGCTTCAACACTGCACTTTCAGTATTGGACAGATCATCTAGGTAGAAAGTTAACAAATAAACCTCAAACTTAATCTGTACCATACACCAAATAGACCTAACAGACATTTACAGAACATTTCATCCAATAACTGTGGAATACACATTCTTCTCAGCATCACATAGAATATTCTCGAGGATAGACTATATGTTTGAGCACAAAACAAGTTTCAACAAATTTTGAAAAATCAACATTATATCAAGTATATTCTAGACAAAAATGGAATAGAGTTAGTAATGAATAAGAGGAAGAACTTTGGAAACTGTACAAATACAAATTAAACAACGTGCTTCTGAACAGCCACTGAGTCAATGAAAAAACTAAGAATAAAATAACAAACTTTCTTGAAATAATTGCAAATGGAAACACAACATGCCAAAACCTATGGAATACAACAGAAACAGTGCTAAGAGAAAATTTTACAGCAAAAAACGCCTACAGCAAAAGCTCAGTAAGATTATAAACAACCTACTACTATGTACCTCAAAGAAAGAGAAAAACAAGAAAAAGTGAAATCCAAACGTAGTAGAAGAAAAGAAATAATAAAAATCAGAGCAGAACGAAGTGATTTAGAGATTTAAAAATGCAAGGAATCCATGATACAAAAAGTTGATTTTTAAAAGAGATAAATTTTATAAAAACTGCTAGCTAGACTAAACAAGAACAAAAGAGAGAATGCCAAATAAATAAAATCAGAAATAAAAAAGGAGATATTATAACTGATATAAAAGAAATAAGATGGATCATTAGAGACTGTTATGAACAACTATATGCTGACACACTGGAAAAACTAGGAGAAACTGATAAATTCCTGGACACATATAACCTACCTAGATTAAACCAGAAAAAATAGAAAACCTCAACATCCCAATAATGAGTAACAAGACTGAATCAGCAATAAAAAGCCTCTTAGCCAAGAAAAGCACAGGAACAGGTGGTTTTATTGCTTAATTTTACTAAACTTTTAAAGAACTAACATCTTGTTTTTCCTTTTGGTTGCATTTATTTTAATGCTGAATTACTTCTGTGCCATGTTTTTGTTTCTCCAGTTTCTTCTGGTTGTCTTCGTCTTCTGGGCAACCTCCTCTTCTGGTTTAGGAACAATCTGTTCCTTTTCAGTAAGGACCATCTCGATGTGGCAGGGAGAACTCATGTATGGGTTAATCTGACCATGAGCTCTGTAGGACTGGTGGTGCATCTTGGGTGCTTTGTTCCCTTGGATATGCTCAATGACCAGATAATCCACATCTAAATCCTTAAGTTCAGCATTACTCTGCATTTTTAAGCATGCGCAGCAAAAATTCAGCACTCTTTTTGGGCCACCGACCTTGTGTCCAGCCCCACTGCTTGGCCTGGACACACCTGCCAACTCTACCATTGTAACCTCGGAATGGTACACACTGTTTCTGTAAAGTGACATCTTTCAGATACTTCGTGGCTTTTCATATGTGCATATCCTTGATGGCCTGGGCAGTTTCACATGTGTTCTTAGAGTGAACCCGAAGATTGTAACCTCTTTATTTATATGATTTTGTAGGGTTCTCTGGGTCAAGAGAAGAGTGAACCATTTTCACAGATTACCTCAGGCTGCTTAGGGAAAGAGCAAGAACTAACACCCTTTTTTTCAACTATTTTCAAAAAACTGAAGAGATAAGAATTCTTCCTAACTTATTCAATGAGAACAAAGATGCCCAAACCAGACAAGGGCACACAAAAAACAAAAGAACAGGCCGGGCACTGTAGCTCATGCCTGTAATCCCAGCACTTTGGGAGGCAGAGGCACATGGATCATGACATCAAGAGTTTGAGACCAGCCTGGCCAACATGGTGAAACCCCATCTCTACTAAAAATACAAAAATTAGCTGGGCTTGGTGGCCGTGCCTGTAATCCCAGCTACTCGGGAGGCTGAGGCAGAATTGCTTGAACCTGGGAGACAGAGGTTGCAGTGAGCCGAGATTGCGCCACTGCACTAGGGCCTGGTGACAGAGTGAGACTTTGTCTCAAAAAAAAAAACCAACCAAACAAACAAAAAAACACAACAAAAAAACCCCCAAAACCAAAAGTACAGACCAATATTTAACACAGACACAAAAATTCTCAACAAAATACTAGTAAACCATAGCCAGCAGCATATTGAAAATATAATACATCAAGATCAATTGTGATTTATCTCAGGGGTACAAGAGTTCAACATGTGTAGATTAATAAATATGATATATCGCATCATCAGCATAAAAGACAAAAACCATATGATCATCTCAAAAGCTGTAGAAAAAACATTTGATAAAATTCAACATTGCTTTGTGATAAAAACTCTCTGTAAAGTTGGCATAAAAAGAACATACCTTGGTCGGGCGTGATGGCTCATGCCTGTAATCCCAGCACTTGGGAGGCTAAGGCAGGCAGATCACGAGGTCAGGAGTTTGAGACCAGCCTGGCCAACATGGGGAAACCCTGTCTCTACTAAAAATACAAAAATTAGCTAGGCATGGTGGCGCACGCCTCTAGTCCCAGCTACGCAGGAGATGGAGGTTGCAGTGAGCTGAGATTGCGCCACCGCACTCCAGCCTAGGCGACAGAATGAGACTCCATCTCAAAAAAAGAAAAAAATACCTCAATATAATAAAGGTCATATATAACAAACCCACGATAATATTATACTGAAAAGTTGAAAGTCATACTACTAAAAACTGGAACAAGACAAAGATGACCACTTTCACCATTCCTATTCAATGTAGTATTGGAAGTCCTAGCTAGGGCAATCGGGCAAGAGAAAGAAATAATGACAGCCAAACTGGAATAGAGAAAGTCAGATTGTCCCCCTTTGTCAACTACATGAGTTTAAATATAAAAGACTTAAAGACACAACCAAGCCGGGCACGCTGCCTCATGCCTGTAATCCCAGCACTTTGGGAGGCTGAGGTGGGTAGATCATGAGGTCGAGAGACCGAGACCATCCTGGCCAACATAGTGAAACCCTGTCTCTACCAAAAGACAAAAATTAGCTGGGTGTGGTGGCGCATGCCTATGGTCCCAGCTACTTGGGAGGCTGAGGCAGGAGAATTGATTGAGGCTGGGAGGCGGAGGTTGCAGTGATTTGAGATTGCGTCACTGCACTCCAGCCCAGCACCTGGCAAAACAGCAAGACCCTATCTAAAAAATTTAAAAAAAAAGATACCACCAAAAACTCTTAGAGCTGTAAACAAACTCAGTAAAGTTGTAGGATACAAAATCAACATGAAAAATCAGTAGCATCTGTATACACCAATAACAAACTAGCTAAAAAGAAATCAAGAAAGCAATCCTAGGCCGGGGATGGTGGCTCACGCTGGTAATCCCAGCACTTTGGGAGGCCGAGACGGGTGGATCACAAGGTCAGGAGTTTGAGACCAGCCTGGCCAAGATGTTGAAACCCCATCTCTACTAAAAATACAAAAATTAGCTGGGTGCGGTGGCACGCGCCTGTAATCCCAGCTACTCAGGAGGCTGAGGCAAGAGAATCACTTGAACCTGGGAGGCGGAGGTTGCAGTGAGCTGAGATCATACCATTGCACTCCAGCCTGGGTGACAAGAGTGAGACTCTGTCTCAGAAAAAAAAAAGAAAGAAAGCAATCCTGTTTATATTAGCTACAAAAAATTACCTAGAAATAAATTTAACTGAAGACTTGAAAGACCTCTACAACACTTGATGTTGGTGATTTGCTGATTTAACCAATTTCAGAGCTTGGGACTTCTTGCTATGTATTATAATAAATTTTCTTTACTATTAAGAAAAAAAAAAAGACCAGCCTGATCAACATGAAGAAACCCTGTTTCTATTAAAAATCCAAAATTAGCTGGGCGTGATAGCTGTTGCCTGTAATCTCAGCTACTTGGGAGGCTGAGACAGGAGAATTGTTTGATCCTGGAAGGTGGAGGTTGTGGTGAGCTGAGATGGCATAATTGCATTCCAGCCTGGGCAACAAGAGTGAACCTCCGTCTCAAAACAACAACAACAACAACAATAACATTGAGGGCAGAGATGGAACAGTGTAGTTAAGATTAGTTCCCCAGTATCTAGCATAGCTACTGCCACATGATGATTTTAGAGGTTTTGGGTAATGACAAAGATAGGATATGATAGTGTAAGAGAAGAGCTAAGCTGAATGGAGATGAAGGCCGGTAGAGAAGTTCAGGGAATCATCAATCTGGAGAGCTGGATAGTTTACTGATGAATATGTTTAAGTTGACCAAGATGTTGTAGAAAAGTGAGGGGAAGGAAAGGAAGACTGTGAACCATAGGCCAAAGCTCTTAATAAATGTAGGGAAGTACCGTGGAAGCTGACCAATGATAGGGTGAAAGGTAAGAGCTACAGAAAACTTTCAAGGAAAAAGAACTATAGAAAGAAGGCAGTGAGCCAATGGCCTGGAAGGGGCAGGGGGAGCCAGGGAACAGAGACTATGTATCTGGCATGATGGGGTTGATGTATTTTCACAGCGATTCAGTAAAGTGAAGGAAATCTGTAGGGGCACAAGAAGCCAAACTAGGCCAGGCGTGGCGGCTCATGCCTGCAATCCCAGCACTTCAGGAGGCCAAGGTAGGTGGATTGCCTAAGCCCAGGAGTTCAAGACCAGCCTGTGCAATAGACACCATCTCTACAAAAAATAAAAATATTAGCTGGATGTGGTGGCACATGCCTGTGGTCTCAGCTACTCAGGGGCTGGGGTGAGAGGTCATTTGAGCCCGAGAGGTTAAGGCTACAGTGAGCTTTGACTGTGCCACCTGCACTTCAGCCTGGGTGACAGAGTAAGACCCTGCCTCAAAAAAAAAAAAACCAAAAAACTAAGCAGAGCTAGTGATGCTTGGTCAGGAATGGGAGTAGGCTCCAGTAAATACACTGGAAAATCTCTGGGCTGGTATCAGGTTGGGAAAGATCCTAAGGGGAAAAGTACAAGGGAATATGGTAAGTTGGGAAAATAGCAATGGGATAGAAGGGAAAAACATGTCACAAATAAAAAGGTGAACTGCTGGGAAACTAAAAAGGCTTCCTGCTGGCCAGGAGGATTTGACCTATGTCAAATATATGTCAACACCCTACCTTTATCAGGTCTACTTTCATGGTCAAAGAACGGATGACTCTGTCCACAGAAAAGAGATCCAAGTTCTCTCAATGACTGTAAGAAGAGACTTAGATGAAGCATGCTTAGTGTTTTTTAGGTTTTTCTTTTTTTTTTTTTTTTGAGACGGAGTTTCGCTCTTGTTGCCCAGGCTGGAGTGCAATGGCGTGATCTCGGCTCACCGCAACCTCCGCCTCCTGGGTTCAGGCAATTCTCCTGCCTCAGCCTCCTGAGTAGCTGGGATTACAGGCACGAGCCACCATGCCCAGCTAATTTTTTGTATTTTTAGTAGAGACGGGGTTTCACCATATTGACCAGGATGGTCTCGATCTCTTGACCTCGTGATCCACCCGTCTTGGCCTCCCAAAGTGCTGGGATTATAGGCTTGAGCCACCGCGCCCGGCCTTTTTTTTTTAAATGGAGTCTTGCTCTGTCATCTAGGCTGGAGTACAGTGGTGTGATCTCTGCTCACTGGAACCTCCGCCTCCCAGGTTCAAGTGATTTTCCTGCCTCAGCCTCCCAAGTAGCTGAGATTACAAGTGTGTGCGACCACACACAGCTAATTTTTGTATTTTTAATAGAGATGAGGTTTCACCATGTTGGATGGGCTGGTCTTGACTCAGGACCTCAAGTGATCCACCTGCCTTGGTCTCCCAAAGTTCTGGGATCACAGGTGTGAGCCACTGCCACTGTACCCAACCATTTTTTAGGTTTTGACTGTTAGCTGGGGGCCTCTCTACTGCTTGAGAAGGTCAAATTTGACTGCCGGTATTTTTTTTTTTTTTGAGACAGAGTGTCGCTCTTGTTACCCAGGCTGGAGTGCAATGGCGCGATCTTGGCTCACCGCAACCTCCGCCTCCTGGGTTCAGGCAATTCTCCTGTCTCAGCCTCCTGAGTAGCTGGGACTACAGGCACGCGCCACCATGCCCAGCTAATTTTTTGTATTTTTAGTAGAGATGGGGTTTCACCATGTTGACCAGGATGGTCTCGATCTCTCGACCTCGTGATCCACCCGCCTCGGCCTCCCAAAGTGCTGGGATTATAGGCTTGAGCCACCGCGCCCGGCCTGACTGCCGGTATTTTTTGCCAGAGATAATCAATGAGGGTATTGGGATGGGGTGAGGAAAGTCAGAGTTGTTATAAAATGGCCTGTTTTCTTGGTAGTGCTAGAAGAGGGCAGGGAGGCCTATGCTGGGTTATGCTCATATTTTGGGAGAAAAAAGACTGCTATGGATGTAGTGACTCTGTAATATGAAAATGATTAGAATTTGGAGAGGAGACTGCGTTATTTCTTAGGATGAACGTTTTTTCCTGAAACCCCTTCATGTGAAGAAGACTGACAGAAGACTTTGCCATTTATTGAGCTCTTTGCTGGTAAGGACATGAGTTGTTGATGTTTGCCTAGGTCATCCATAGTAACAAGTCTTGAGTGCTGCACTGATGGCTAGGAGTTTGCTTTCACCATATGGCTCAGTCTCAAAAAAAAAAAAAAAAAAAAAAAAAAAAAGAGAGAGAGAAAAGTAATAGTGGAAAAAGGCAACTGGCCAGGAAGTTCCCGTGGCAAGAGGGCACTGACCACTGTGTTGGATGCATGGGTCCTTCCAGCAGAGGACAGACAGAAGGAAGTGCTGGGTTGTCCAGTTTAGAGTCCCAACAAAATGACTTCCCTGAACCCCTCCTTCAGCAGGACCATTAAAGGGTCTCCTTGCTAAAAGATAGACACATAGTGTTAACGAAAGGCAGAAAGCCCAGGAGATTATGAAGCCCATCTCATGATAATTGCATCCATCTCACAGAGGCCTTTCTTGGAACCCTAACTTTCTACCCTGAAATCACTCAAAATATGTTTCATGAATCCAAATTCATTCATTTACTCTTCCCCTTATCCCCCCCGAGCATTTACCATAAATCAGGACCTGTTCTGAGAGGTAGGGATGAATATAGTTATGGGACAATTGACCTTGAGAATCTTAGCAGGGAAGGCTGATTCATGGATAACTGCCACAACTTGTGAAACATACTTTAATAAAGGTGTGGCAAAGCTCAAGGACACAGTGGAAGGAATGTGTAGTTCTGCTATGGGGAGTCATGGGAAGAGTCAGAGAAGGTTCTACAAAGGAAAAAACACTTGGTCAGAGTCCTCAAGAGAGGAAATCTAGAGAGGGCCCATGTAAAAGCATGGGGAGGTATAATGGCATAGTAAGTATAAGGAATTCTAAGTCTCTTGGTACACTCAAGGAGTAGTACATACATCTGTCATTTAATTATATGTAATTATCACAAAAATTTTCCAAGGTAGCTTTTATTATCCCAGTTGTTCTAATTAAGAAAGTCTGGGGCTGGGCGCAGTGGCTCACACCTGTAATCTCAGAACTTTGGGAAAGCCAGGTGGGTGGCTTGCTTGAGGTGAGGAGTTCAAGACTAGCCTGGGTGACATTGCAAAACGCTGTCTCTACTAAAAATATAAAAATTTGCCAAGTGTGGTTGTGTGCCCCTGTAGTTTCAGTCACCTGTGAGGCTGAGGCACAAGAATCATTTGAAACAGGAGGAAGAGGCTGCAGTAAGCTGAGATAGCAGCCTGGGCGACAGAGCAAGAATCTGTCTCAAAAAATAAAAATTAAGCCAGGTGTGGTGGTTCACGCCTGTAATCCCAGCACTTTGGGAGGCTGAGGTGGGCAGATCCAGGAGGTCAGGAGTTTGAGACCAGCCTGACCAACATGGTCAAACCAAGTCTCTATTAAAAATACAAAAATTAGCCAGGCGTGGTGGTGCGTGCCTATCATCCCAGCTACTCGGGAGGCTGAGGCAGGAGAATTGCTTGAACCCAGGAGGTGGAGGTTGTTGTGAGCTGAGATAGCGCCACTGTACCCCAGCCTGGGCAACAGAGTGAGATTCCATCTCTAAATAAATAAATAATTAATTAATTTAAAAAAAGAAAAATCTGAGGGCTTAGTGATTATAAATTTAACTTGGTGCACGGCCACTGAGTTGCAGAGCTGAGATGTGAACCCAGGTCTGTTTGATTTTAGGCCACTGAGTTGTAGAGTTGAGATGTGAACCCAGGTCTGTTTGATTTTAAAGCCCAAAAGGAAGGCATGTCACTTTAAAAAAGGGAAAGGGCAAGAAATGGAAGAAGGAAAATGATGTGTCTTCTACAGAATTGGTGGAGTTCATTTCTTCAGCAACTCTCCTCCCCACCTTATTTTAGGTTTAGGAATAATATCAAAAGCAGTCAGTCATTTTTCTTCCTCTTATTATTATTATATTGTTTTGTTTTTTGTTTTTTGTTTGAGATGGAGTTTCGCTCTTGTTGCCCAGGCTGGAGTGCAATGGCGCGATCTTGGCTCACCACAACCTCCGCTTCCTGGGTTCAGGCAATTTCCTGCCCCAGCCTCCTGAGTAGCTGGGATTACAGGCATGCGCCACCATGCCCAGCTTTATTATTATTTTCAAGACAGGGTCTCCCTCCTCTGTCACCCAGGCTAGAGTGCAGTGGTTCGATCTCAGCTCACTGCAGCCTTGACCTCTCAGGCTCAAGCAATCCTCCTGCCTCAGTCTCTTGAGTAGCTGGAACAACAGGTATGTGCCACTATGCCTAGCTAATTTTTTATATTTTTTTGTAGAGATGGGTTCCTGCTATGTTGTCTAGGCTCAAGCAATCCTCACACTTCAGTGTCCCAAAGTGTTGGGATTATTGGCATAAGCCACTGTGACTAGCCCCCAAGAACCACTGTATAGTATTGGTGCCAACCTGGGCCATTAGGTCTATTGGTATGTTTTCAAGTTTTTGATATTAAGGTGGCATACATGTATAAGCTTGTCTATAAGATGAATTCCTAGAAATAAGCTTGTTTATAAGATGAATTCCTAGAAATGAAACTGTTTAAGTCAAAGTTAAAAAATTTCACAGTGATATCAACTGCTCTCCAAAGATGGCTTTATCAATTTATGTTTTTGCCCGCAGTGTATGTATGTGCTTGTTTCCCACGTCCTCACCAGCATTTTGGCATTATCAGTGCTGGTGTGAGAAGTAAAAATGGAAATTGTGATTGTAATCTTGTTTACCTTTGGCTTCAATCCTCTGGCCACTTCCAATCAAGCAGTCCTTGATGTCTGTACCCTTCTCGATCACAGCATTGTTGCAGATGACGCTGCCTTGGATGTTGCTTCTGTAACATAGTAGCCAAGTTAGGGAGGACCCAGGGCTCGCATCATCATCCTCATTATTATTGGTTGGGAGTTCTGGCTCCTCCCTAGGCCAGGAACAGCTGGGCAGTCTACTTAATGGCTACCTGCCTCAAGTTATCAGTGGAAGACACAATGGTAAGCCAAGCCAAGAGAGGACCTGGCTTCACAGAAGTCCAAATTTGGGACTATCCTCGTAACAATCTTTCTCTAAGGCCTAAAAAGAAGATACTCTGACTTCGGTTCTTTTTTTTTGTTTGTTTTTTAAACAGGGTCTCACTGTGTCACCAGGACTGGAGTGCAGTGGTGTGATCATAGATCACTGCAGCCTCTACAACACCTGGGTTCAAGTGATCCTCCCACCTCAGCCTGTAGCTGGGACTACAGTGCACACCAACATGCCTGGCTAATTACTTCAGTTCTTTAGGACCCCAGAACCTAGAGGTCTAAATTCCATCCAACCTCTTCTTTGGTCTGGGGCTGGTCCTTAGGCTGACCCATCACTGCTGCTTCTCATCTGGGAGTATATACCAAATTTCACTTGAGGCTCAGAAATCAAGAATCCTCCTAGAAGATCAACTCTGGAAACAATGGGCTCCCCACACTCTCACCACAGACTCTGGGAAAGCAAAGCCATACTCATTAAAAACGAAAAAAAAAATTTTTTTTTTTTTCCAGATAAGGTCTCGCTTTATTGCCCAGCCTGGAGTGCAGTGGTGCGATCTTGGCTCACTGCAGCCTCTACCTTGTGGGTTCAAGCGATTCTCCTGCCTGAGCCTCCCAAGTAGCTGGTACTACAGGGCCACCATACCAGGCTAATTTTTGTATTTTTAGTAGAGATGGGGTTTCACTATGTTGGCCAGGATGGTCTTGAACTCCTGACCTCAAGTGATCCACCTCCTTGGCCTCCCAAAGTGCAGGGATTACAGGAGTGAGTCACCACGCCTGGCCTAAAAAAATTTTTTTAAGAGATAAGGTATTATGTTGCCTAGGCTGGTCTCAAATTCAAGCTCAAGCAATTCTCCTGCCTCAGCCTCCTAAGTCTCTGAGACTACAGGTGCCCATCACTGTCTGGCTAAAAAGGATTTTTTAAAAACCAACTCCATTCCACATAAAAAACTATTCCAGACCCTAAAGCATACCCCAAGAGCAGCACCACTTGCTCGTAGCATTTAAATGCATTTAAAAAGCGGCCAGGTGCAGTGGCTTATACCTGTAATCCCAGCACTTTGGGAGGCTGAGGCAGGGGGATCACCTGAAGTCAGGAGTTTGAGACCAGCCTGACCAATATCATGAAACCCCGTCTCTACTAAAAATACAAAAATTAGCTGGGCTTGGTGGCAGGAGCCTGTAGCCCCAGCTACTTGGGAGGCTGAGACAGTAGAATTGCCTGAACCCATTGGGTAGAGGTTGCAGTGAGCTGAGATCATGCCATTGCACTCCAGCCTGGGCAACAAAAGCAAGACTGTCTCAAAAAAGAAAGGAATTTATGACTAACCTTTACTGTACATCTATTCTATGCCAGGTATTGTGCTAAATAAATACTCTCTGTACCTAATAGGAGTGACTTTTACAAATCTAGTAATTTCTTTTTTCTTTTTTTTGAGACAGAGTCTTGCTCTGTCGCCCAGGCTGGAGTGCAATGGCACAATCTGGGCTCACTGCAACCTCTGTCTCCTGGGTTGAAGCAATTCTCCTGCCTCAGCCTCCCAAGTAACTGGCATTACAGGTGCCTGCCACCATGCCTGGCTAATTTTTTTTTTTCTTTTTTGAGATGAAGTCTTGCTCTGTTGCCAGGCTGGGTGCAGTGGTGCAATGTCGGCTCACTGCAACCTCTGCTTCCCCAGTTCAAGTGATTCTCCTGCCTCAGCCTCCCGAGTAGCTGGGACTACAGGTGCACACCACCACGCCCAGCTAATTTTTGTATTTTTAGTAAAGATGGGGTTTCACCACATTGGCCAGGATGGTCTCGATCTCTTGATGTTGTGATCCACCTGCTTTGGCCTCCCAAAGTGCTGGGATTATAGGAGTGAGCCACTGTGCCTGGCCATTTTTTATATTTTTAGTAGAGGCAGGGTTTCGTCATGTTGGCCAGGCTGGTCTTGAACTCCTGACCTCAGGTAATCCAACCTTTTTTTTTTTTTTTGAGATGGAATCTTGCTCTGTCCCCCAGACTGAAGTGCACTGGTGCAATCTGCAACCTTCACCTCCCAGGTCCAAGCAATTCTGCCTCAGCCTCCCAAGCAGCTGGGACTACAGATGCGTACCACCACGCACAACCAATTTTTGTATTTTTAGTGGAGATGGGATTTCATCATGTTGGCCAGGCTGGTCTCAAACTCCTGGCCTCACATTATCTGCCTGCCTCAGCCTCCTCAAATGTTGGGATTACAGGCATGAGCCACCATGGCTGGCCACAAATCTAGTAATTTCTTTTTTTTGAGATAGGGTCTTACTTTGTAATCCAGGATGGTGTGCAGTGGTGTGATCTTGACTCACTGCAGCCTCTATCTCCTGGGCTGAAGTGATCCTCTGCCTCAGCCCCCCAAGTAGCTGAGACTATAGGCATGTGTATACTATAGTGTAAGAAATAACAAATAAAACCACCCTCAGTGTCCTGGCCCCCATCAATTATTTTGGTAGGTCTTGGGTAGAAGTTTAATGCATTTAACTAAAAGAAAACCCTTCCTAGATGATTCTGGGAGTACTATTTTAATCTCTGAGGCAATAAAAAAGAGCAACCACATTTTGCAGATGAGGTAACAGATTTAGAGAAGTTAAACCATTCACTGAAAACCATATAACTGCTAGTAACCTATTTAAATCTAGGTCTGCCTGACTTCAGAATCCATAATTTAATCATAATGCAATACAAAGAAATTAAGAAAAGACTAGAGGAGACCTAGAACTGCCTTATTCTGAGCTGAGATGGCTCAATGGAAGGAGCTCTTTTCTAACAAGAAGATATTCAGTACCCCTGGGTCAGAAATGGGAAGAGCAAAAAATGGGCAGCTGGCGGGGAGAAAGAGGAGGATAGAGAGGGTGTAAGCACCCTTTTAACAAAACAAAACTAAGGAAAAATTCTCAACCTAAGAGGCATGAGGGGGTGGGGAAGAGGACATTCTGAGGACTGAAAACACTGATACACAGGCCATTAAAAAAGATTATTCCCAAATGCCAAAACTTAGTAAAATGAAAAAAAATGTTAGTACTTTATGGGATTTCAGAGACTTCTTTATCTCTATTCTCCTAGGAGGTTAAAGCCTGTTGGAAAGCAGCAAAAGGCCAAAACCACAGCACTTCTGTGGTGTAGGCTAGCGATGGGGAGAGACAGCACTAGTTTGCCCTTTGGCAGACTTGGGATACACTCAGTGGGTGGGCTTTAAGAGAGCTTCCAGAACTTTCCAACTTGCCTAACTTGCAAAGCAGTCCAGCAAGCAGTTAGGGTGGTTCCTGATTTTTGGGGAAAATTTCTCCAAAAAGGGTAATAATGAAGCATAGAAAGCTTTAGCTACAGAGGCTCCTGGGATAAAGCTGCCCTTCAGTTAGCTACTAGTTTGTCATGGAAAAGTCTTATTTCTTTTTCCAAGGTGGTAGTGGGGGTATGCTTCCTACTCAGAAGTAAGAACCAAACAATGTGTGCTCTGAAGCTAGGTGAGGGGTAAATACAGCAGACAAGAAACAGCTAACAGGAACTCAACCATAATTAGAGACAATAAAACATCTATTTTGGAATCTGGGATATAAGTGGGAGAGATTTCTGGAAGGAAGAGGTAAGAATAACTGAGGTCGGATTTCCACAGTAATAAACAGCCTGGTTTTTCTTAGGCTTCGTAGATCTGATTGGGGTCTTCAGGAACCTCTCATATTGCCTATCTCATCCAGTTTATGTGTAACTCTGAGACACATAAACCATGGCTGTAGAGCGTGCAGATATGATAGGGAAAGCGGGGTGACCAATGGAAAGCTCTGGGCCCTCCTGAGGCTCCTGGTCAGTGGATCTGTGGAAGGCTTTGAGATGAATATCTGACAACAGCTTACTGGGTGTGAAACTCTTTTCTGACCATCTGTATCCTCAACTGTTCCCCAGTATTACCGTGTAGTCACAAATCACCTCCATTAGCAAGGCTGAGGTACTTTGGAAAAATTTCAACCAAACACAGCTTTTCCCATTCAAGAAGAAACTCCAGGATCAAGGACTTTACTGGGAGTATGTCTGTTCATGCTACAGGGAGTGTAAAGACAGGACTATATCAAACAAGCCCTCTACAGGTTGCCAACTGGCAGCGAAGTCTCTGTCTTTTCTGTTTAGTGCCTAAAGAGAGAGAAGAGATGAGTTCCTACAGTCCAAGAAAAGAACTTGCTCTAGGATAGAATTACAGCTTCTGAATTCTAGTTTTAACTTTCAGGTTGGCACTAAGCACTCTGCTGTGCTAATGTCTAGCTGTGTTCCCTAAGATGCTGCTCCGTGATGGCTAAGACTAAAGGAGACTTGGTTCTCATTTCTCCTTGGTGGGTTCAAATTTCAAGCACAGAGGCAGGCCTTGCAAAATTACTCTGAAAACTGTAATACTTCAGTGGAAAGGAGGCCATGAGAAAAACACAGAGTTCTACAGTAAGTGCACTGCTTGGCCAGGGACACTACGCTATACTATGTTGCAGCATATCACCCGAGGAAGAAGGCTGATTCGGGAAGCAAGACTGCCTCCAAATTCTGGCTCTTCTGGCTTTAGGTAGGTCTTTCTTCAGTTCTTTCCTGGGAGGAAAGGGAACTCACATATATCTACTGTCTAATACATCTCAGTCATTATACAAAGCACTTTACAGTATTATTATTATTATTTTTTAGATGGAATCTTGCTCTGTTGCCCAGGTTGGAGTGGAGTGGCACAATCTCGGCTCATTGCAACCTCCGCCTCCTGGGTTCAAGTGATTCTCCTGCCTCAGCCTCCTGAGTAGCTGGGAATACAGGTGGGTGCTACCACACTGGGATAATTTTTTATATTTTTAGTGGAGATGGGGTTTCACCATGTTAGCCAGGATGGTCTTGATCTCCTGATGTCATGATTCGCTCACCTTGGCCTCCTAAAGTGCTGGGATTATAGGTGTGAGCGACCATGCCCAGCCTATACTCATTTAATAACTTAATCCTTTTGGCAGACTTGCAGGGATGGTGGTATTTATTACAATTTTTACAGAGGAAATTGAGACTCAAAGATGTCAGACAATGTGCCTGAACCTAAAGTGACACTCCACTGTATCATGGACCTCTGCCTCAGTTACTGACTTAGAGAATATTTGGCAAAGAGGTATGAAACTTCTCAGTAACTCTGAGGATGGGCAGGTTCTTTTTTGAAGATTAGTTGGCAGGCTTCCTAAACCTACTTATGACCCTGGGGGAAGAAAAGGGAATGAAACTGAAGATACATGTAGCCTTTTTTTTTTTTTTTTTTTGAGATTTTTTTTTGGAGTTTCGCTCTTGTTACCCAGGCTGGAGTGCAGTGGCACGATCTCGGCTCACCGCAACCTCTGCCTCCTGGGTTCAGGCAATTCTCCTGCCTCAGCCTCCCGAGTAGCTGGGATTACAGGCATGCGCCACCATGCCCAGCTAATACATGTAGCTTTTCTAGGCATGTGACTAAGGTTGCTTTAGGCCAACTCACCACTTCAGCCCAAAGATTATGGCTGAGTCACCCATATCTCTCCAGGTGCTGGGAAGCCTCCTAACCTAAGCCCTTCAAAGCTGGTCCAAGTATCTCTTTAGAGAAAGAACCATGTGTTATTTTTATTTAAAAATATTTTTTATGATTTATAATTTCAAACAATTTTTTTTTTGGTAGAGATGGAATCTTCATGTTGCCCAGGCTGGTCTCAGACTCCTGGCCTCAGTGATCCTTCTATCTCAGCCTTCAAAGTATTGGGATTACAGGTGTGAGCCACTGTATCCAGCCAACTAAGTATTATTTTTAATGAAATATTTTAAGTATAGAAAAAAACTAGAGAATAATATAAAGAACATCTGTGTATCCACCAAACAGCTTAAGAAACAAACAATCCAACTTGCTACGCATCTTTCTTTCATCACATTTCCTTCCTTCTTCCACCAGGGTAACCATTATTTGACTGTGGTGTTTATTGTTCCTAAGCATTTTTACTACATATATTAAACATACAATGTTGTTTTGCACATTTTAAAATTGTACATACATTTTACCATTCTCTGTGCATCCTTCTGTAACTTGCTTTCCCCTCTTCAACATCACCTTTGTGATCTATCCAGGTTGATTCAGGTAATGAGATATAATACTTGAAGAAATGATCTTACCTTTTTCCTGTTTCTGGTCACTCTTGCTCTTGGGTCCTCTAGATTAAAATGTACTGGCTCCAGTGAGCAGGCTGAAAATTTCCTCTTTTTAGTTCTATGTGCCCCACTTCACTATACAAGGTTTAGTGGTGAGAAATGGCTCCCTCCTCATATTCCCTAAGCAGAGGCTAGGGAGTTTAGGGGAAATCAAAGCAAAGATTTAACAGCCTTAAGGAGTTAAGTTGCAGAATTCTTCATCTAAGAAGATGGGTTTAGCGCAAATGGTTCCAAGACAGGCAATAAGCCAAAAGCCATTAGTAACCCCTTTAATCCAGGGGATCTTTCCAAAGTGTCATAATTTCCTGTTTTCAAGAGGATGACAGAAGTACTAGCTGTGGTGACTCATGCCTGTAATCTCAGCGATTTGGGAGGCTGAGGCGGGTGTACTACCTGAGGCCAGGAGTTCAAGACCAGCCTGGCCAACATGGCAAAACCCACCTACTAAAAATACAAAAATTAGTCTGGCGTGGTGGTGTGTGCCTGTAGTCCCAGCTACTCAGGAGGCTGAGGTGGGAGGATCGCTTGAACCCAGGAGGCAGAGGTTGCAGTAAGCCAAGATCATGCCACTGCGCTCCAGCCTGGGTGACACAGCAAAACTCTGTCTCCAAAAAGAATTCTCTTAACAATTATGTTCTTTTGTGCAACTATAATTATCACTAATCAGACTTACGGTTAAGAGGATTCACTTTTATACCTTAAACTATCCATTTTCGTTTCTTCCTTGGCTATATCTTCAAGTAGAGTTTTCCAGAGGGTTCATGGGTGACACATGTCCTGAGCCCTGTAATATTTCTGAGGCTTTTACATAGCAACCATAACTGACTAAAGGATTCTTTTTTGTTTTCTTTCCTTGTAGGAATGAAATACGGAAGGTTATAAGATTCTTAGGTCACAACTGTTTCCCCTCTAAATTCTCTAAATGTTGTTTCACTGTCTTCTGGCCTTAAATGTTACCACAGGAAAGTCTGAGGCCAGGCTGGGCATGGTGGCTCATGTTTGTAATTCCAGCCCTTTGGGAGGCCGAGGCGGGCAGATCACTTGAGGTCAGAGTTCAAGACCAGCCTGGTCCAACGTGGCAAAACCCCATCTCTACTAAAAATACAAAAATTAGCTGGGCCTGATGGTGGGCGCCTGTAATCCCAGCTACTTGGGAGGCTGAGGTAGGGGAACTGCTTGAACCTGTGAGGTGAGCTGAAATTGCACCACTGTACTCCAGCCTGTGTGACAGAGTGAGACTCTGTCTTAAAAAAAAAAAAAAGAAAAAAAGAAAAAAGAAATGTCTGAGGCCAGCCTGAATTTCTTCCTTCTATGTGCCTTGATGTTTTTTCTTTCAGTTTTGCATGCCTTGGTATTTTGAAAAGAGGATGTTTGTCATTTTTCCTTTGGTTCACCCATGTTCCCATTCCTTATACTCCTTACGTTAAATCTTGGTGTTCTCTTTGGATTTTATCTAAATGTCATTGTATCTGGAAGATATTCTATAGTCTGTGCATAGGTATGTGTAGGTTATTTGGTTTTATTATAGACAAAGCTTCCTTCTGTGGTTTTGTTTTTTCAATTTTGTGAGCTTCAAGGAATGAAGCACTCATCCACAAATCTTTTTCTATATTTATAACATTGGCACCAACTTAAAAAAAAACTATTTATTTTCTTTTTCTCCCTCTCTGTAATTATGTACAATTTTTTTTTTTCTAGAAGCAGGAGGGATCTCTTAACAGATATTTAGCCAATTATAGTAGAGGGGTTAAATCAGAGATCTCTATTTTTCATTCAGTAAATGCTTATAAGATATCTAATATGTAAAAAGTGCAGTATTAAGGAGTTAGGGGATACAAGAACATATAAAACTATTTCTATACTCAAGGAATTTATAGTCTAGTTGAAGAGAGAATAAAGATGCAGTAAGTGCCACAGTACCACATGAGCATGAATCAAGTGTTATGGATGAACAGGGAGCACAGAGGTGGGGGAAATAATTTCTGGCTATGACTTTTTTAATTTAATTTTTTTTTTTTTTTTTTTTTTAGGTGGAGTTTCGCTCTTGTTTCCTAGGCTGGAGTGCAATGGCATGATCTTGGCTTATGGCAACCTCTGCCTTCTAGGTTCAAGTAATTCTCCTGCCTTAGCCTCCCAAATAGCTGGGATTACAGGCATGTGCCACCACGACTGGCTAATTTTTTTATATTTTTAGTAGAGATGGGGTTTCTCCATGTTGGTCAGGCTGGTCTTGAACTCCTGACCTCAGGTAATCCTCCTGGCCTTGGCCTCCCAAAGTGCTAGGATTACAGGCAATAGCCACTGCGCTCTGCCATTTTTTTTTTTTTTTGAGACGGAATCGCGCTCTGTCACCCAGTCTGGAGTGCAGTGGTGTGATCTTGGCTCATTGTAACCTCCGCCTCCCAGGTTCACGTGATTCTCCTGCATCAGCCTCCTGAGTAGCTGGGATTATAGGTGTGCGCCACCATGCACAGCTAATTTTTGTATTTTTAGTAGAGATGGCGTTTCACCATGTTGGCAAGGGTGGTCTCGAACTCCTGACCTCAGGTGATTGGCTCATCTCGGCCTCCCAAAGTGCTGGGATTACAGGCATGAGCCACCATGACTGGCTGGCTATGACAATTTAAGAAAGCTGCATGAAAGAGTTGGAAAATGCACTGGATCTTGCAAGATGGATAGGATATTCACAGGTAAGAGCTCCAAAGAGAGGTGATTCAAGCAGGGTGAATGTTAGAAATAAAGGGAAGTAGAAATGTAAGGAACCCAGTGGGCAGGGCAGTCAGTTGAGTGTAGCTCATTCAGGGTAATGATAAGAAGTAGTAATTTCTTATCAGGTGCTGAGGGCTACACTTGCTAACTGCAAAACGCATGGAAAACCTAGGTGAGAACCTGGCTTTCTAGCCTGCCAGCATGTGAAGATGCTACCCTAGACTACTGCTTGGGTCATGGACCTTGGATTAGGGGGAAATGCAGGAGAGGTTGCTTGGGACCAGGGGACAAAAGATGCAGAAAACAGGGCTGACACTCAAGCCTTGACAATGAAGTGTTCACTACACGGTAGATTCCAGAGCATCAGCTGTCATATAAAATGCCAGAACATGAGAAAGACGGGCAGGAGCTTTCTCTGAATAGTCTCATCTACACCTTCTCCAAGGTGGTCCTATTAACATCCCTCAAGCCCTGAAGACTTTGGGCAGGTGTCCAGAAAGCCTCGGCAAGCTTTCAAGCCTCAGCAGCCCACCACTGCTGGCAGAGACAAGCACACAAAGAATATGAAAAACTCCCTTCTGAACAATTTTATGCTTTTACTTTGCCACTTAGCCAAGACAGAATAGCAGCAGGGTAATCAAGTCTCACTTAATCGCAATTTAATTACCTTTCCCAAGTTTGCCATAATTAAAACTAAGTGACCCCAAAATAATGGGAAAAAGTTCATATGGGATGTAGGATGCCTGATCTTATCAGCAGGAGCTAATTCGCAGGATTGGGTAATCTCTAATGGCCTTCCTACTCATTAGTCTTATGTGGGCTGCCTATAGCTTTACCTCAACTTTTTTATTTAAAAAAGAAGTAGCCAGCCTAGGCAACATAGTGAGACTCTGTCTCTAAACAAACAAATAAAAAAACAAACAAACAAAAACTAGCCATGTAGTGGCACATGCTTGTAGTCCCAGCTACTAGGGAAGCTGAGGTGGGAAGATCACTTGAGCCCAGGAGGTTTGAGGCTGCAGTGAGCCATGATCGCACAACTGCACTCTAGCCTGGATGACAGAATAAGAACTTGTCTCCTCCAAAACAGCAAATGACCATGAAATATGCCAAGCCTTTGCTCTGAACTTTTCTCACATAGGAAGCTGTAGTATCTTAGGGAGCCATGGTTTCCTCACCAAGTCTCTTCATGTCAATTAGGATACAAACACTGACACTGGCATTTTTTTTTTTTGGTTTTGTTTTTTTTAAGAGACAGCGTTTTGCATGTTGCCCAGACTGTCTTGAACTCCTGAGCTCAGGCAATGTGCCTCAGCCTCCCAAAATCTTGGGATTATAGGTTACAGGTGTGACCCACTGTGCCCAGCCCTAATACTGGACTTTAATGTGGTGTTAGAGAGCTGCTACTTTGTCTGTCCACCCACAGAAGGCAGGGAAAGGTTGATAATTAAAGCATATGGGGAAGTTATGCCATTGTCTTCATTGGAAGGTCTGAGAGAACAAAAGTTACAAAGCCTCATGAGTTACTTGGAACCAGGTGATCAAATGGATGAAGGCAAGTGTAGTTCTGGTTTGAGAGAATGGTGTGGGGCCGGGCGCGGTGGCTCATGCCTGTAATCCCAGCACTTTGGGAGGCCGAGGCGGGTGGATCACGAGGTCAAGAGATCGAGACCAACCTGGTCAACATGGTGAAACCCCGTCTCTACTACAAATACAAAAAATTAGCTGGGCATGGTGGCGTGTGCCTGTAATCCCAGCTACTCAGGAGGCTGAGGCAGGAGAATTGCCTGAACCCAGGAGGCGGAGGTTGCGGTGAGCCGAGATCGTGCCATTGCACTCCAGCCTGGGTAACAAGAGCGAAACTCCATCTCAAAAAAAAAAAGAGAATGGTGATGTTTGCCAGTCTTATCCAGGAGTCTGGAAGGGAACACGGCATAGCAGGGGTGCAATGAGAAAAAAGTCTGGAATGCTACAATTTATTCATCCATAAAAATTTAGGAGTTCAGCTGGATGACTTCTTTTTTCTTTTGAGATGGAGTCTTGCTCTGTCACCAGGCTGGAGTGCAGTGGTGCAATCTTGGCTCACTGCAACCTCTGCCCCCTGGGTTCAAGCAATTCTTCCGCCTCAGTCTCCTGAATAGCTGGAACCACAGGCGCGTACCACGATGCCCGGCTAATTTTTTTGTATTTTTAGTAGAGACGGGGTTTCACCATGTTGGCCAGGATCGTCTCGATCTCTTGACCTCATGATCCGTCTGCCTCAGCCTCCCAAAGTGCTGGGATTACAGGTGTCAGCCACCATGCCCGGCCAGCTGGATGACTTCTAAGGCCTCATCCCACAATAGCATTCTAGACTAAGTGTTGGAGCCAGACCATGAGAAATGAAGTTCCAATGTCTTCTAAAGGTTAGGGGGAACTTTCAAAAGGTCTTTAATAGAACAAAGATCTGATCAGAGATATTCTTCAGAAAGACAATGTTGGCAACATGCCATCTTTGTCAAATGAGATAAAGTGGTAATATAATAACAATAACAATAATAAATAAAAATAGCAACTAACTTCTAAATGCTTTATATGGCTGGGTGCAGTGGCTCATGCCTGTAATCCCAGCACTTTGGGAGGCCGAGGTGGGCAGATCATCACTTGAGGTCAGAAGTTTGAGACCAGTCTGGCCAACATGGTGAAACCCTGTCTCTACTAAAAACAAAAATTAGCTGGGTGTGGGGATGTGTGCCTGTAATCCCGGCTACTAAGGAGGCCGAGGCAGAAGAACTGCTTAAACCCGGAAGGCGGAGGTGGCAGTGAGCCAAGGTCACACCACTGCACTCTAGCCTGGGTGACAGAGTGAGACTCTCTCTCAAAAAAAAAAAAAAAAAAAAGCTTTATATTTACTAACTAATTTAGTGCTCCCAATAAACCTACAAGGTAGTTAAGTTTTACCACATTTTATAATGAGAAATCAGGCATAAAGAGGTAAGGACTTTTTTTTTTTTTTTTTTTTTTTTTTTTTTTTAGATAAGAGTCTCACTCTTGTCACTCAGGCTGGAGTGCAGTGGCACGATCACAGGTCACTGCAACCTCCACCTTCTGAGTTCAAGCAATTTTTCTGCCTCCTGAGTAGCTGGGACTACAGGTATGCACCACCATGCCCAGCTAATTTGGCCAATTCTTTAAGAGGCTAATAAGTGACAGACCTAGGATTCAGTTAGCCAGGTGTCCCCAAACTTTTTACACAGGGGGCCAGTTCACTGTCCCTCAGACTGTTGGAGGGCTGCCACATACTGTACTCCTCTCACTGACCACAAATGAAAGAGGTGCCCCTTCCTGAAGTGTGGCGGGCGGCCGGATAAATGGCCTTAGGTGGCCGCATTCCGTAGTTTGGGGATGCCTGAGTTAGGCAGTGTGACTCCAGACCTCATGTTCTAATTTATAAGAACAATGAGGGAAGAGTAAATGTAGAAGACAAAGAATGATGAAGACAGGAAAAATAAGTTAGAGAACACCAAAATGGTCAGGTGTAGTGGCTCATGCCTGTAATCTCAGCACTGTGGGAGGCTGAGGTGGGAGGGGAGGACTGCTTGAGCTCAGAAATTTGAGCCTGGGTAACATAGGCCTCAATCTGGCTTCTCAAAGACAAGTCTCAGTGCTCCGAAAAGAACCTGGTCTCTACTAAAAAACAGTGGCACATGCCTGTAGTCCCAGCTACTCAGGAGGCTGAGGTGAGAGAATCACCTGAGTCCAGGGGGTCGAGGCTGCAGTAAGCCATGATCACATCACCGCGCTCCAGCCTGGGGGACAAAGATAGACCCCATTGAGAGAGAGAGAGAGAGAGAGGAGAGAGAGAAAATATCACAAGAATGATTTGGGAAAGAGACAAAGACTTTATATCTCTGGGTCTGACCTCTTTTCTTAAGCTCTAACCACAAACTGAACACCAGACATCTCCACATACCTGATGTCCTACAGGCACTTCCAACCTCTTGTGATCTACACAGACATTGTCTCACACAAATCTGCCCCTCCTTCCTCATCTCAGTGAGTGTATCACCATCGACTTTTTCCCTAACTGGAAACCTGGGCTTCACTTGTCAACTGTCCTCTCCCTTACCCCATATGTCCCCTCCTTGCTCATTCCTTGTTAGTTTCCTTAGATTCCTTTTCTTATGTCTAAAATTGCTTGCGGTTGGTTGTTCCCATTTCCCAAGGTTTTGTTTTGGTTTCTTTTTTTTTCATGTCACACACTCTCCCTGCCTGGGTGATTTCACCCACTCTACTCCCAAGGCTTCAGTTATCACTTTTTTTTTTTTTTTTTTTTTGAGACAGAGTCTCACTCTGTTATCCAGGCTGGAGTTCAGTGGTGCAATCTTGGCTTACTGCAACCTCCACCTCCAGGGTTCAAACAAACCTCCTGCCTCAGCCTCCAGAGTAGCTGAGATTACAGGTGCGTGCCACCACACTTGGCTAATTTGTGTATTTTTGGTAGAGATGGGGTTCTGCCTTGTTGCCCAGGCTGGTCTTGAACTCCTGGGCTTATCCACCCACCTCAGCCTCCCAAAGTGCTGGAATTACAGGCATGAGCCATCACACCCAGCCTTAAGTTATCACTTCTATGCCCACCACTTCCAAACTTGTACCTCAAGCACAAGCTTCTTTCCTAAGTTCTAGCCCTGTAGATCAAGGCCTCCTGTACATTACCATGCATTCAACTTGTCCCAGATGGAACTCATAATCTTCTCACCTCCCACTCTGCCAATCTTGCTCTTCCTCTACTAAAAATGCTTTGAAGGCATTTTTCCATTATCTTTGCCTCAAGTGGGTACATGGGGAAACATACCCTTCCTCCACAATGACTGAGTTCATGAGAAGGCAATTGGTAATCGTCACTCTATCTTTTATGAGACAGGATGAACCAATGACTGAGCGCTTAATGGATGACTTCTCTCCAATCTGTGTATCTGGCCCAATGAGGCTGTCAACTCCAACCTGTAAAAGGCAAAATGTAAAACCCTGTCCATCCATCTCAACCAGCTGCAAACCACCCTCCAGATCCCTCAAGGTGGAATCTAATGGGATCTTTCCTATAGACATACATCAGCAAGAGGGACCATCATCAGTATTTCTCAGGGCCACAAGGTCACATAACACCTCTGAGATCACCTCAAACCTAACTGAAGCATGGGCCTTCCTCCCTTGCCAAGAAAACAAAACAAAACAAACAACAGACACATATACACATTCATGCACTTCTGTGTACAGATGTGCTCTCTTAAAGAGAGTGCTCAAATCAGAGTTAGAAGGAGAACAGATTGAGAGCTCCTGTGTCTGACCTTGTAATAGACCCTTCCTTACAAGGTCAGCACTTGTCCAGGCAGTCTTGTTGAGTGAGATTTTATTGTCAAAACCTGCTGTGATTTCCCTGGGGCTAACAAGGTTCAGGACTTGAAGGCTGCAATCTGGCTTCTCAAAGACAAGTCTCAATGCTCCCAAAGAACATCCCATGCCTGCCCTGCCCACACTAGCACTTACCAGGTGTTTGCTGACAATCTGGGCTGATGCGTGGACGGGTGGTTCTTCTGGACAGAGAGCAGACAGCAATTTGGGCACCTTGAGGACAGAGATTTGTTTACTAAAGATCTGAAAACGCCTAGGTAGAACCCAATGTCTAATCAGAGATACAGGGAGTTCTTAGCCACAGCTTCCTGTCTGAGTGAGGGAGAGCAGGAGGCTGCTTCATTCCCACTAGGACCAGGATTATTTATGCAGCAGCTTCTAGATGGCCTTATTCTCAGTCTCTTAGCTGTGAATGCTCTTCCTTGAAAGTAATGCCATGTCCCTTGGCTGGGAGGCAGTGAGACAAGTCTTTGAGATATCCACATAGCACTTTCTTGGGAAAGGAGGACTTACAGGGCAAGGAACACCCTGAATCCTGATCATAGGCATCCTGGGTTCCTGGTCACCTCTTGGACCACTGTGACCATGCATGAGGTGAGGATGAGATCAATTTTAGACAAATTCCAAAACAAGGACAGATCCTGAGAAGGCATCCATCCACCAGCCAAAAGAAAACATGAAGGGGAAGTTCACACTGTTCCCTCTCCAGTGTGAGAAACCTGAAAAGGCTAGAGGTATGGGGAGCTTTGGGTACCAGTCCATTAGGAAGGCAGAGGTAGTGTGCCTGTCTGTGATTCTCCAGTACAGGCAGAATGCTAGTTAGAAGACCGTGTGTGGCAGCCACACCAGCTGATGGAAGCCTTGTGAGCACGGCGACATTGGAATGTGAAGGCTAATCCCCAGCCTCCAGCCCTGTGATCTTTTATTCCACGCTCCACCCAAGGCCTTTTGGGCCTGTCTGCTGCATAGCCCCTGCTGGCACTTCAGAGGATACTCTTCCCAGTATGTTCGTGAGAGTAGATCCTCTCTTTCATAATGTGGACATAGCAGTGCACCTGTGATCTGGACAAGTCTTCCCACTCAGGTCATCCATGAACACCTTTCCAGACCAGTCTGAAAGACTCTAGTCACAGGTAAATGTGAGACTAGCTATGATTTCGCATAAGCTCTCTGGCTTGGATTCCCTTGGATCTGTAACCAATCCAGGTTGAGGCCCGCCTGAGGTTTCACTCGGTGTGGGTCCTACAGATTCCTGAGCCAGGTTTTCTTCAGAGACTCAATTCTGATCATCTTTCTCGAAACAGAGTCTCACTCTGTTGCCCAGGCTGGAGTGCAGTGGTACAGTCTGGGCTCACTGCAACCTCTGCCTCCCAGGTTAAAGCGATTCTCCTGCCTCAGCCACCCGAGAAGCTGGGATTACAGGTATGCGTCACCATGCTATGCTCTGCTAATTTTTGTATTTATTTTTCTTTCTTTTTTTTTTTTTGTTGGCAAGGGGCTTTATAATTTTTGTATTTTTAGTAGAGGTGGGGTTTTGCCATGTTGGCCAGGCTGGTCCCAAACTCCTGACCTCAGGTGATCCACCTGCCTTGGCCTCCCGAAGTGCTGCGATTACAGGTGTGAGCCACCGCATCCGCCCTCAATTCCAATTTTCAACAATTTCTTTTGTATTACTATGCACCCCACTGCCACCCTGGTTTGCATCTGCAATTATATTTTCATAGGATTCTGCTAGGAGCAATGTCAATAACTAAACTTTTCATTATCTTACCTCTGTTACCCTTGAATGCCAACCCAATGTAGTTCCCTCTATTATTTATCTTTTCTTACTGTCTTTAAAAAATTTTTTTTGAGACAGAGTCTTACTGTCTTGCTCAGGCTTAGTTTGGAGCGTGGTGGTGAGATCTCAGCTCCCTGCAACCTCTGTATCCTGGGCTCAGGTGATCCTCCTGCCTCAGCCTTCCAAGTAGTTGGGACTACAGCCACATGCCACCATATCTGGCTAATTTTTTGTAGCATTTTTTGTAGAGACAGGATTTTGCCATGTTGTCCAGGCTGGTGTCAAACTCCTGGGCTCAAGAGATCCACTGGCCTCGACCTCCCAAAGTGCTGGGATTACACGTATAGGCCACCGTGCCTGGACTCTTTTCTTATTCTCATCTAAACTCTCTACTGCTCTGCATTTCCTTTTCCTGTCTCATTATCCCTCCCTCCCAAAACCTTCCTCCTGGGCTCACTACACAATACAGAGTTCCTCCACACCTTTAGCCTCTTTACTGTCCCCCTCTCCACCCACTGCCTTCATTAAGGCCTGGCTTATCTTTGAGGACACTGCTTCTCCCAGTGGAAACTATTTTTTTTCTCTTGTTCTCCATCTCTCAACAACTTCAAGGTTAAAAGGAGGGGCTAGCAAGGGACTCCTCATTAATGCTGTTTGCAGATAACTCTCTCTCATAGACATTTCTTTCCTGAGGCTTTGCCATCTGGCCACTGTATACTCTGCTCCTTCACCTTTTCAGGGAAGCCTCCTCTGTATGCCTCTGTTTACTTCATGAGAGTAATGATTAGAGTATTTACCTGCTTGTTATGAAGTAAGTACTGGAGATATCCCCATGCTGAACAGAATAGGAGAAGCTGCTGACCCAGAGGCCAGAAGTTAGCTTTCCTGAAGATCTTAGCTTTTCCCTGGAGCCACAGAGGCCCTGACTATGGACCAGGCCCCCAGCTTCCCTTTTGGCTGCACCTGAGTACCCTAGCAGTCTCCTTGACATGCCAGGTCTTGCTCAACCTGGGGAATGACAGGGAATCTTAACAAGTTACCTAATGAAGAAACAGACACATGGCTCAGCCTATTTCTAGGACAGGAGCCCCACAATTTTCTTTCTAAGCTCATACTCTCACCTGTCTGTTTGCTTCCATGTAGAGTCCCAGTGTGCTCACTCGAGAGCAGAGCCCCTCTTTCATGATGTGGACATAGCAGCGCACCTGCGATCTGGACAAGTCTTCCCACATGTCTCCTCGACAAGCATTCCAGCAGGCATCATAGGGAGCCAGGTTCAGTGTATTGGCTTCTTTTATAAAACTGTAAATATCTTCAGAACAAACATCCAAACCAAGGAAATAAATGAGAGCGAGATACAGAATAGATATATACTCAGTCAAGTTTTTTTTTTTTTTTTTTTTTAAAGAGACAAGGTCTTGCTATGTTGTCCAGGTTAGTCTTAAACTCCCAGACTCAAGCGATCCTCCCACCTCAGCCTCCTGACCAGCTAGGACTACAGGTATGCACCACCATGCCTGGCTCTGAGTTAAGTTTTGAAAGACATTACAGTTCACACATCTCCCCATGGAACTCACCCATAAAACATGAACCCTGAGGAAATCCCACTAAAATCTGTAAGAGAAAGCTAAAAGAGGCAATGTATTTCCCTGAAATATCATATGAAATAAAAATGCTTAAAAAGAGGTCCTAAAAGCGTGTTTGACCAGTAGTCAAGACCTCTAGGGAAAATAAAACAGATGGCCCTTGTAAATCATGAAATAACACAAGCAAGTGTCCAGGCTTTAGTGGCAGCTGGGTTGACTTTGTGCTACTAGTCTCTATTACCATACCTGGTAGCTGTGCTATGACAGAAAGAGCACAGAACTTGGAGCCTGCAGTACCAGGGCTCTAGTTTTTCAGCTCTCCCAATGACCCTTTGAGATCTTTTACTTTCTCATAAAAAAAAACTGGGGCTCAGAGGACTGAGTAACCTGCCTCAAATCACAATGCTAGTAAGAGGCAGAGTCAGATTTCAAATCCAGAAGTGTCTGATGCCCAGCTCTATATCAGACAGTTCTAATCAGCATGCTGCACTGTCAGTTTATTCATCTGACAAATACTTTTTCAGAACATCTACTATGAGCCCACGCCTGGGCCAGGGATTAGGGATATGACAGCAAACAAGACAGATCTCATCTTCAGATCCTGGAATGGAGACAGCTGGTTGGCCTGTGGCTGGACTGCAATTGTACATTCCTTCACCTTCCTTCCCTTGATAAAAGAGGCTGAGTTTAATTAGGAACAGGACTGCCCAGAGCCTAGAGAACAGGGGAATAAGTAGCAGGTGGAGTTTAAAGGCAAAATGGTCTAGTGAGGAACACAGCTAAACCAGAGCTATGAATCAGAGAATGGAGGCGGAGGCACATGAGAGCACAGTGACAGGATCTGCCTGAGCAAGCTTACCCAGGGCTCAGGGAGTGGGTTGGCACATCTGTCTTGCCTTGTAAACTAGACAACAGTCTGCTGCCTTGAGACAGGCATCTTGGGCTGGGCTAAGCTGCCCAACCACTCTTTCCAAAGGTGCTGCTACCCTTGCACCTCTTCCTGAAGCAACCCAAGCACTGACCTAAGGACTTCAGCTCCTTTTTCTTTAGATCCTCCTCTTTTTCTTCCTGTCCCTGTTGTGAGGAAGCTGAGGAAAACTGTTTTCTCACTAGATACGGAATCAGTTCACTCCGGATAGAAGTGATTGACCTAGGAAGAAAGAATGGCCAAATATGAGAAATCTGTCTGGAACCTACCAGGATCAAAAGCTCTGTGCATACAAGGAAAAGCCAAATCCTTTCCCGTCATAGCACCTTGAAACTGTCAGATATCAAATGTGGCATGGACTTGGCAGTTTGGAGAAGCAGAGTGCTTCCTGGTGGGTATTGAGACAGGACGTTGGGTCTGAGTGACCTGGAATCTATACCGGGAAGAAGGGACTCAATCATTAGTACACTGTATATTTTTTTATTCATGTTTTTATTTATACTTAGCAATGGAAAGCAGAGAGGTGAGAGACTAGCACATGTTTTTCAGTGTTCTCTCACACTGTGACCTTATTAGAATTTTATATCACTAATTAATTTATATAGCATTTACATATATGCCAGTTGCCATGCTAGGCCTTGGAAATATATTGTTTCTGACTTTAAGGAATTCATGATCCAGTGGACAGTAGCCTATAAGAGTTTAAGAGGAAATGTAGAAGGAGGTGAAGTTAATCAGGTAGGTAAGGGGGCCAGATCATGAAAGCTTTTTTTTTTTAAAATAAAAAATTGTAATTTCTTTTTTTAAAAAGACAGGGTTTCGCCATGTTGGTCAGGCTGGTCTTGAACTCCCAACCTCAGGTGATCCACCCGCCTTGGCCTCCAAAGTGCTTGGATTACAGGCATGAGCCACCATGCCCCACCATGAAAGCTTTTTGTGGTGAAACAGGAATAACAATGAGAAAATTATGACAGTGAAAGAGATCTGACCTAATCAACTCCATCTTGCTATAACCTTCAAACTGCCCTTGGTCATTCCTGGGTATAGGCTGAGCTAACTTTGGGAGAATTTTTTTTTTTTTTTTTTTCCTGAGACAGGGTGTCACTCTGTTGCCCAGGCTGGAGTGCAGTGGTGTGATCTTGGCTCACTGCAACCTGTGCCTCTCAGGTTCAAGCAATTCTTCAACCTCAGCCTCCTGAGTAGCTGTGAAGCTGGGATTACAGGTGGAAGAATCACCATGCCCGGCTAATTTTTTTTTTTTTTTTTTTTTTAGACAGTATTACTCTATCGTCCAGGCTCGAGTGCAGTGGCATGATCTAGGCTCACTGCAATCTCTGCCTCCTGGGTTCAACCTCTGCCTCTTGTGCCCCAGCCTCTCAAGTAGCTGGGACTACAGGCGCATGCCACAAGGCCTAGGTATTTTTTTGGTCGAGATGGGGTTTTGCCATGTTGGCCAGGCTGGTCTCAGACTCCTGGCCTCAAGTGATCCGCTTGCTTCAGCCTCCTGAAGCACTGGGATCACAGACATGAGCCACTGTGCCCAGCTTTTTTGTTTTGTGTTTGAGATGGAGTTTTGCTCTTGGTGCCCAGGTTGGAGTGTAATGGTGTGATCTTGGCTCACTGCAACCTCTGCCTCCCAGGTTCAAGCAATTCTCCAGGCATGTGCCACCACATCGGCTATTTTTTTTGTATTTTTAGTAGAGATGGGGTTTCTCTATGTTGGTCAGGCTGGTCTCGAACTCCTGACCTCAGGTGATCTGCCCATCTCGGCCTCCCAAAGTGCTGAGATTACAGGCGTAAGCCACCATGCCCAGCTGTTTTTTTTTTTTTTTTCCCCCAGTGGAGTTTTACTCTGTCACTCAGGCTGGAGTGCAGTGACACAATCTCAACTCACTGCAACCTTTTCCTCCTGGGTTCAGGCAATTCTCCTGCCTCAGCCTCCTGAGTAGCTGGGATTATAGGCATGCGCCAGCATGCCTGGCTAATTTTTTTATTTTTAGTAGAGACAGAGTTTCACCATATTGGCCAGGACAGTCTTGAACTCTTCACCTTAGGTAATTTGTCCACCTTAGCCTCCCAAAATGCTGGGATTACAGGCATGGGCCACTGTGCCTGGCCCCGGCTTTTTTTTTTTTTTTTTTTTGAGACAGAGTCTTGCTCTGTCACCCAGGCTGGAGTGTGGTGGTGCGATCTTGGCTTACTGCAACTTCCACCTCGCAGTTCAAGCGATTCTCCTGCCTCAGCCACCCAAGTAGCTGGGATTACAGGCACTCGTTGCCATGCCTGGCTAATTTTTGTATTTTTAGTAGAGATGGTATCTTGCCATCTCGAACTCCTGACCTCAGGTATCTGCCCACTGGCTTCCCAAAGTGCTAGGATAACAGATGTGAGCCACCCTGCTTGGCCAGAAATTTATTATGGTTTATAGTTTAAATGGTAATAGTTCTTCTCAAAATGAAAATGCCTTCATAAAACTAATTAAAAAGGTACAAGTTTAGGATTCAAGAGGGGCCTGAATTCTCATATTACCATTGTTCCAGAGGTCACAAGATTTGCAACTTCCCTAGTTATTCCTGTAAGTAACATCACTACTGTAGAACCTAAGACTGGCTTTTTAAGATGTCTTCTCTAAGTTTTGCATTTCTGATGACTGGATGATTTCACTGGGACCAGTGACTCCTCTGTGGCCCCCACCCAGAACTGGACTCAGCAGAGGACTGTTTTCCACACCCTATGATTGCATCCCCAACCAATCAGCAGCACCTATTCCCTAGACTTTTGCCCACCAAACTATCCTTGAAAAACCCTAGCCTCAGAATTTTTGGGGAGGCTGATTTGAATAATAATAAAATTCTGGCCGGGTGCAGTGGCTCAAGCCTGTAATCCCAGCACTTTGGGAGGCCGAGGCGGGTGGATCACAAGGTCAAGAGATCGAGACCAACCTGGTCAACATGGTGAAACCCCGTCTCTACTAAAAATACAAAAAATTAGCTGGGCATGGTGGTGTGTGCCTGTAATCCCAGCTACTCAGGAGGCTGAGGCAGAATTGCCTGAACCCAGGATGCGGAGGTTGCGGTGAGCCGATATTGCGCCATTGCACTCCAGCCTGGGTAACAAGAGCGAAACTCCGCCTCAAAAAACCAAAATAAATAAAATAAAATTCTAGTTTCCCATTTAGCTGCCTCTATGTGTATTAAGCTCTTTATTGCAATTCTCCCATCTTGATAAATTGTCTATCTCAGCAGCAGGTAAGATTAACCCACTGGGGAGTTACAGTGGCAGTCTAGAAAGTCTGGACTGAGAAGCCAGTGGTAATTTTTTCTTTTTAGATGGGGTCTTGGTCTGCTGCCCAGGCTGGAGTATAGTGGTGCAATCACAACTCACTACAGTCTTGATTGCCTGGGCTTAAGTGATCCTTCTGCCTTGGCTTCCCAAGTAGCTGGGACCACAGGCACAAGCCACCATGCCCAGCTAATTTTTTTATTATTTATAGAGACAAAGTCTCACTATTTTGCCCAGGCTGGTCTTGAACTCCTGGACTCAAGCAGTCCTCCTACCTCAGCCTCCCAAAGTGCTGGGATTACAGGTGTGAGCCATCACAAGTCGCCAACAGTGGTAGTTTTTAAGCAAGAAAGTGACATGATCAGTTTTATCTGTTAGTAAGGTAATTCTGGTAGCAGTGTGGAAGAAAGCCTGGAATAAGGAAACTGAAGGAAGGGAGACCAGTTACAATATTCTAAGAGATGAGATAATCAGGCCTGAGAGAGGGATAAAGTATTGGCAGCTCAATAAACCTGAATTGCTGCATACTTCCCACTAACTCTCCCAGCCCCCATTTAAAGAAGCTCTGCATGCTAACACAGGACCACACAGATCTGGAGTGTAGGTAGGAAAGCAAGATAGAGGCAGAGACTGAGGAGGGTAAGGAAAATTATGAACCCCGGAGCTACACAGTTCACGGTTTTTGTAATTTTTAAAGGATCAAGTCAAACATCTTTGAAAATTTCTGTGTTAAGCTGTGAGCTCTTGTATTGAATTTCTTTTTTTTTTTTTTTTTGAGACGGAGTTTCGCTCTTGTTACCCAGGCTGGAGTGCAATGGCGCGATCTCGGTTCACCGCAACCTCCGCCTCCTGGGTTCAGGCAATTCTCCTGCCTCAGCCTCCTGAGTAGCTGGGATTACAGGCACGCACCACCATGCCCAGCCAATTTTTTGTATTTTTTAGTAGAGACGGGGTTTCACCATGTTGACCAGGATGGTCTCGATCTCTTGACCTCGTGATCCATCCGCCTCGGCCTCCCAAAGTGCTGGGATTACAGGCTTGAGCCACCGCGCCCGGCTTGTATTGAATTTCAATGTGATTTTTCTCCTGATCCTTTTATGGAGATTGAAAAATTTCCATGTGAATACAAAGAATGAAACAACACTTACTCTTAGCTCGTTTTCTCCCCTTTTAATACTTCAAATGAGTGTGGGCAGCAAATGTTTCTCCTCCATTGAAAAACAAGTCAGTTCCCTTTGAAGAAGTGACAAAGCATGGGCAGCTGGAGGATTTCAGGGCAGTGATATTTACATTATAGACCAAACAGAACTGTCACTGCAAGAGGCAAGCAGACAAGCCTTGGCACATAGCCCCATCAGGCAGAGTCATTCAAGAGGATCAGTGATTTGAAGAGAGGCTATGAAACAGCTCTGCCAGGTCCCACCCACCTCTGCTGGAGCTAAGCATTAGGTCAATCCCCATAATGCAGTTGGCTTAGAAGAATAATGAAAGAAACAATTACTCTTCCCGCTTCCTAGTTAAAGTGGAGGCAGCTCAGAGCTGTGCCAAGAAGTGATACAAAACTACAGTGAACCATTGTGAACATCCTGGACCTAAAGGCTATGAGCTAGATGCAGTGCCCTGGTCAACCTTACTTTCTCCTTTCCCTCTTATACGAAGCCTTCCTAGAAACACCTGTTTTATCTCATGAAATCATAAGCTCTTCTCAAGCAATCACAAAGAAGAACAACAGACTTTACTGCTAACTGTAAACAAATAATCCCATCAAATTAAAAAGATAAAATAATTGCTACGAATAGGGCAAAGAATATTCTTAATAAAGAAACAGATACAAATGTTCACACAACATACAAAATATTTTCAAAGAAATAAAAAATTAAAATAAGATGCTATTTCTCCTCCAACTAAATTAACTGATTTAAAACAATTTTCTTTTTCATTTCTTTTTTGAGACCACTCTGTTGCTTGGGCTGGAGTGTAGTGGCGCAATCTGGCTCACCACAACCTCTACCTCCCGGGTTCAAGTGACTCTCCTGCCTCAGCCTCCCGAGTTGCTGGGACTACAGGCATGTGCCAACATGTCCGTCTAATTTTTGTATTTTTAGGAGATGGGGTTTCACTATGTTGACCAGGCTGGTCTCGAACTCCTGACCTCATGATCCGCCCGCCTCAGCCTCCTAAAGTGTTGGGATTATGTGAGCCTCGACGCCTGGCCTGAAACAGTTTTCATTACTGATAAGAGTGCTTTGAGAACAGTTACTGTCACATAATGGGAGTCAGAGTATAAACTGATAAAATCTCTGAAAAATAATTGGCAATATTATAGCAAAAGACTTGCAGATATTCATATAATTTCACCCTGTAATTCCATTTCTGTAAATCTATCCTAAGGAAAATACGTTACTTAGGAAATAGTTGCTTAATAGATGAAATAATCAGATTATGAATAAGAATCTTTGAAAAAAAGGTATTCCCCTAATGTTATTTATAAAAACGGAGAACGATAAAATATTCAACAATGAAAGATCAATATACCTCTATAACAGAATGTCATATAGGCAAAACTGTTACTGTAAATAATTTTTTGATGAAAGAAGAAAATGCTTATAATACTCAATGAAAAAAGTAGATTACTATATTTTGTTTTTGAGACAGAGTCTTGCTCTGTTGCCCAGGCTGGAGTGCAATGGCACAGTCCTGGCTCACCACAATCTCTACCTCCCGTATTCTAGCCATTCTCCTGCCTCAGCCTCCCAAGTAGCTGGGATTATAGCCACATGCCACCATGCCTGGCTAATTTTTTTTTGAATTTTTTTTAGTACAGATGGGGTTTCACCATGTTGCCCAGGTTGGTCTTGAACTCCTGACCTCGTGATCTAGCCCACCTCGGTCTCACAAAGCATTGAGATTACAGGCGTGAGCCATTGCGTCCAGCCCCAATTATTTTTAAACTGTGGTTTCAAGCATATATTCTCACTACATATATGAAAATAAAACAATGGAAAGAAATACACTAAAATGTTCACAATAGTTATCTCACAGTAGTGGAATTATGAGTGTTAAAGCAAACTAAATATGGCCTGAGAAAGACTTTGTATTTCTTTATTTGAGTCCTTGTGGACAAACTGCATCCTAATTTAATAGGTAGACAAGAATGAAAATCTAACTCAGGAGTATGTGCCTCTACAAACAGCTGAGACTTGGTCAATCCCAGCAGCCATACTTCAACCACTCATATACTGCTGAGTGTTCAAACTGTGTTCAAATAAGGCAAATGCCAAGCTGTAACCAATCCAGTTGTTTCTGTACCTCAATTCTGATTTCTATATGTCACTTCCTTTTTTTGTCTATTAATTGTCAAATGCCTCTGACCATGAGGCATCCCTGGAGTCTTTCTGAATTTCTGAAAACTTTTAACAGCCTGGGACTCCTTGCAAAACACAGAGGAGGTGTCACAGACCCTGTTTTGGAATAAAAAACTCCGTTTTCCTCATGAAACCCCAGGAATGGGTGGTGGATAGATTCCTCTGAAAATTTAAGGCTAAATATACTTTTAACAATGGCTAATGGCGGTTATCAGGGAATACCTGGCTCTTTGCACATTTACATCAGAGAACCATGCTCTTGGGTACCTAGAAGTTGTGGAAATGTCTCCACTCCCCACTGAGAGATAAGACTCCCATGGGAAATGGGCTAATTCTCTCTGTTGGGGATCCAGGATCCGGTATAAAAATGGGACCCTTCATTTTGGGTGTCTGTTTTTGTCTTCTAGCTATGCTTGCTTATTAGGTCCTAGAAACTGCATGTTTTCCTAGCCCTGTTTCTTGAAGGGCTCTACCTTGAGGCCAGTAATCCAAGTAAGAAACTGGCAAATGAAAAATCTTACAACCACTGGATCTTCTTCTGTCTGCCTGTGTAGTTACATACATGTTATGTGTGATGTTTATGTAAAAGAGCTCTAATTGGCATAAAGAAAAATAAATGCTTAAATAAAATATTTTGAAAGGAAAATAAAAACTGTAATGCCTTTTAGTTCATGTAACTTTAGTAATCTTTGGCAAATAAAAAATGTTAAAGATTATTGGTAAAATAAAGATGTTTGGTCTAAATTAGGCAGGTCAGATACTAGGTTTGCTAAATGCCTTAAGGTCATAAACTGCTTTGACTTTGAAAATTCCTTCCAGAGCACACATTTTTCTCCCCAAGATATAAGTCCTGGGTCTGGGGGCTTGCAGTGACCACAGATCTGCCAGTCTCGCAGCCACCTAAGACCACGATTCTGTCTATAAGTTGTCCTAATAAATCACCCAAAACTGACAAACTAGATTTGTCTGCCTTCTTTGGTTTCTCAGCTCCTTCTGCATCCAGGGGCTGCTTTGTGATAATTAGCCCTTTCACAAAACAGCCTGACTTCTCCTTCTTCCACCCCTCACATATAATCAATTACCAAGCACTGCTGATTCTATCCCCTTTTAAATCTCTGTCAAAACTTTCAACTTCCCTTCATCTTTACTGCAACTACCCGGTTCATACTACTGTCATCATTTGCCTGGATTCCTATACCTGCTTTTAATTGGTCTCTGTCCCTCTAGTCTTATTCACAAAATCTATCCTTCATATTGTAGACAGACAAAAAAGAGACTTTTTTTTTTTTTGAGACAGTCTCATTCTGTCACCCAGGCTGGAGTGCAGTGGAATAATCATGGCTCACTGCAGCTTTGACCTCCTGGGCTCAAGTGATCCTTCCACCTCAGCCTCCTAAGTAGCTGGGACTACAAGCATGTGCCACCATGCTAATTTTTTTTATTTTTAAATTTTTTGTAGAGATGGGGGTTTCCCTGTTGCCCAGGCTGGTCTTGAACTCCTGGGTTCAAGTGATCCTCCTGCCTACCTCCAAGTAATCCTCTCCTCTCAGTCTCCCAAAGTGCTGGGAATACAGGCATGAGCCACCACACCCAGCTGACAGAATACTTCTTTTTTTTTTTTTTTGAGATGGAGTTTCGCTCGTTACCCAGGCTGGAGTGCAATGGCGTGATCTCAGCTCACCGCAACCTCCGCCTCCTGGGTTCAGGCAATTCTCCTGCCTCAGCCTCCTGAATAGCTGGGATTACAGGCACGCGCCACCATGCCCAGCTAATTTTTTGTATTTTTAGTAGAGACGGGGTTTCACCATGTTGATCAGGATGGTCTCGATCTCTTGACCTCATGATCCACCCGCCTCGGCCTCCCAAAGTGCTGGGATTATAAGCTTGAGCCACCGCGCCCGGCAGAATACTTCTTTTTTTTTTTTTTGAGACAGAGTCTCATACTGTCATCCAGGCTGTAGTGTAGTGGCGTGATCTCGGCTCACTGTAATCTCTGCCTCCTGGGTTCAAGCAATTCTTCTGCCTCAGCCTCCTGAGTAGCAGGGACTACAGGTGTGTACCACCATGCCCAGCTAATTTTTCTGTATTTTTAGTAGAGACAGGGTTTTACCATGTTGGCCAGGATGGTCTTGATCTCCTGACCTCATGATCAGCCCACCTTGGCCTCCCAAAGTGCTGGGATTACAGCTGTGAGCCGTCTTGCCCCATCCTCAGAATACTTCTAAAGTACAATTAGATCATGTCTCTTCTTCCTTCAATTCATCCTCTATTTTGTAGACACAGTTATTTTTCTAAAGTACAAATCAGATCCCATCTCCTTACACTTACTTATTTATTCCTTTTTTTTTTCTTTTTTCTCTGCTTGGATCAGGTCACTCCTTACACTTATTTAATGCTCAGGATAGTGATTACTTTTGCGTCTGTGGTGGGGTAGTAGGATAGAATGAGGGGAGTTTCTGGAATGCTGGCAATGTTCTATTTCTTAACCTGAATATACCACTTAGAAGGTATGTTTGCTTTGTGAAAATTTATCAAGTCATAACACCCTTTTCTAAATATAATCTCTGCTTGAAAGCCTTTCATAACATTTGTAGGCTTCTATGCTCTCACAGTAAAGACAGTTATACGTACTGTTTTTTTGAATCTTTATCATGTGTGAGGTACTATGCTAGGAAAATAATACAGATCATTTTAAGTTCTTATAGCAATCCTTACGATAGGTATTACTATTCTTATTTTATTTTTTGTAATTTTTGTAGCAATGGCATCTTCATTTGTTGCCTAGGCTGGTCTAGAACTCCGGGGTTCAGCCCATCCTCCCACTTCAGCCTCCTAAAATGCTAGGATTACAGGCATGAGCCATTGCACCTGGCCCCTATTTTATAAAGAAGGAAATTAAGAGAGGTTAACCTTGGCCAAGGTTAGTACAACTTTTGTAATTGATAGACCTGAAAGTCATTACACATCTATCCTAAAGTCCATGGCTCTTTCCACTATACCATATTAACCAGCATCTTCTGCTTACTTCAACCAAAGCACTTTCTACAGGATTTAGAATTCTCTGCTTGCTGTCTCTTTACCTGTAAACACACAGATTTTTGGATACAGAAAGTAGAGCTTTCTTGGCTGGGCATGGTAGTTCACACTTGTAATCCCAGCTCTTTGGGAGGCCTAGGCAGGAGGATCTCTTGAGCCCAGAAGTTTGAGACCAGCCCAGGCAACATATTGAGATCCTGTCTCTGAAAAAAATAAGGAAATTAGCCAGTGGTAAGTGCCTGTAGCCCCAGCTACCTGGGACTGAGGAGGGAGGATCACTTAAGCCCAGGAGTTGGAGGCTGCAGTGAGCTATTATCATACTACCGCACTCCACTCCAGCCTGGTGAAAGAGCAAGACCTTGTCTCTTTAAAAAAAAAAAAAAAAAAAAAAAAAAGGTAGTTTTCCCATCTTGCAAGATGGCAGGTAAAAAAGTTGAGAAGCTGGGTACTAAAGAGAAGAAACCTGAAGCCAAGAAGGCTGATGCTTGTAGCAAAGTGAAAAAGGGTAACCTCAAGGCTAAAAAGCCCAAGAAGGGGAAGCCCCATTGCAGCCGCAATCCTGCTCTTGTCAGAGGAATTGGCAGGTATTCCTAATCTGCCATGTATTCCAGAAAGGCCATCTACAAGAGGAAGTACTCAGCGGCTAAATCCAAGGTTGAAAAGAAAAAGGACAAGTTTCCTGCCACTGTTACAAAACCAGTTGGTGGTGACAAAAACAGCGGTACTCGGTTGGTTAAACTTCGCAAAATGCCTAGGTATTATCCTACTGAAGATGTGCCTCGGAAGCTGTTGAGCCACGGCAAAAAACCCTTTAGACAGCAAATGAGAAAACTGAGCGAGCATTACCCCCGGGACCATTCTGATCATCCTCACTGGACGCCACAGGGGCAAGAGGGTGGTTTTCCTGAAGCAGCTGGCTAGTGGCTTTTGTGACTGGACCTCTGGTCCTCAATCGAGTTCCTCTGTGAAGAATGCACCAGAAATTTGTCATTGCCACCTCAACCAAAATTGATATCAGCAATGTAAAAATCCGAAAACATCTTAGTGATGCTTACTTCAAGAAGAAGCTGCGGAAGCCCAGACACCAGGGAGGTGAGATCTTCGACACAGAAAAAGAGAAATACGAAATTACAGAGCAGCACAAGATTGATCAGAAAGCTGTGGACTCACAAATTTTACCAAAAATCAAAGCTATTCTTCAGCTCCAGGGCTACCTTTGATCTGTGTTTGCCCTGACAAATGGAATTTATCCTCACAAATTGGTGTTTTAAATGTCCTAATAATCTAATTAAATAACTGATTACCTTTCAAAAAGAAAAAAAGTTAAAGCTTTCCTAATTTGGAAATGTAACAAATTCTAAATATGTTTCTCTATTACTAATATTGCTAGCATTAAAAATCCAACACTTGAAAAAACACATGATTATCAGTTCTGGTTAAACCTGACACTTTTATTATTTTGCCTTGATCTGAGATCAGGTCCTCCTTGTGGCCACAAGCTTCCAGAAGCCTAAAAATGATGTCTATGGCAAAAGAAAATGTTTGGCTACTTTTGCATTCTGGCTTTTCTGTCTTTGAAAGCAAAGCAAAAGAGACTTAAAATCCCCTACATGTCTCACTTCAACTCAGTCTTTCAAAGAATTAGGAAGGAGGCAGAACAGAAAGCCTACTTTTACAGGGTGTGGAACTCAAGTCAGCCAAGCAAAGGACTAAAAGCTTGGGTTTTTGTACCTTTTCTCTCAGTGGAGCTATAATTGGGAAGAAAAGCCAATTGCTGAGTTACACTATGCTTTGTCCTCAGGTTTTCCCCCGCCCCCCTTCAAAGAAAGTAGATATAAGCTAGAAAGTAAACAGGAAATTATCTTAAGGGGTGCTGATTTAAAAGCTAGGTATTTGGTATACAGTATTCTGTGATATGCCTTTTTCCTTCTTGGCAAAATACAGCTTCCATAAGAATAAAATATCAATGCTGTGCATAGGGCTTGAGAGAGAAAAATATGTTGAGATCTTACTCCTATTACCTGGAGAGATCAATTCAATAACTTTTTTTTCTTTTTTTTTTTTTTTGAGACAGGGTTTTGGTCTGTCGCCCAGGCTGAAGAGCAGTGGTGCGATCACAGCCTCAAATTCTCCTAGGCTCAAGTGATCCTCCTACTTCACAGCTTCCAGAGTAGCTGGAACTACAGGCACATGCCACTACACCTAATTTTTCTATTTTCTATTTTCTGCAGAGCTGGAGGTCTCACTTTGTTGTCCAGGGTGGTCTCAAACTCCTGAGCCCAAGTGATTCACCCACCTCAGCCTCCCAAAGTGCTGGGATTACAGGTGTGAGCCACCTCACCTGGCCAATCAACATTCTATTCGTTCAGTTTATTCACTGAGCACTCAAAATGTGCCAGGCATTCTTCTGGACAGTAGGACTATAACAATGAAACAAAACAGGCAAATCCATGTCCTCATATGAACTTGCCAGTTTGGTTGCTTTTATATTTACTGAGCATTTATTAATGTGTCACAAAATGAATTGAAGATGAAGTCTGTCCTCAAGGAGTTCAAAAAGCTGGAAAAGGCAGACATGTAAATACAATTTAATGGGATGCATGTAATAATTAAAGATTATACAAGATCAGAAGAGGGAATGGTTAATTATGCCTGAGAGAGATAAACACAACTATTATTATTGTAGCACAGTAAGGATATCCAATCTAAGTTGGTGGTAAAAGGGGAAAAAATTGAGAGAATACTTCCTACAGGAGTAACATCTAGGGATGTGTTAATAAATATTTAGGAATTTGCCAGAGAACAAAGATAGATGGAAAGGACATCAATTAACCATTATACTTACAGGGAAATTATCTTTAAATCTTTATCAAACCAAACATATTTTTCTCTCTGGTTTTAGATTTTCTGGCTCCATGATGATGCTTCTTCATGGGAGTGCTTTAATTATATATATTACCCCAGTTTTTAAGTCCTCTGCAAAAGGTTATCTTTCCTACCATAGTCTGACCCATGATGCCCTCAGGTAGCACAGGCTAGCTCAACTGGGGACTCTTTATTTATAAGTCAATACAATGTGCTGTACTGCTAGAACTTTGTCCCTTCCCCAGCAGTTGATGATTTCTAGAAGTCCAAGAGACAAAAATGAATGCAACTGGCTGGGTGTGGTGGCTCACGCCTGTAATCCAAGCACTTGGGAGGCCAAGGCAGACGAATCACCTGAGGTCAGGAGTTCAAGACCAGCCTGACCAACATGGTGAAACCCTGTCTTAAAAAATAATAATAATAATAATGATAATGCAACTAAGAAGTTCAAAGGAGACTGACCACCTTGGTTTAATCTTGGCAGCACCTGCATCTTCAGATATCAATACACAGCCACCAAATAACAGCCCTGTTGAGAAGGTGTGTAAGATACATATTCTTAGCTATTATTATTATTATTATAATTTTTTGAGACGGAGTTTCGCTTTTTGTTGCCCAGGCTGGAGTGCAGTGGTGCGATCTCGGCTCACTGCAACCTCTGCCTCCTGGGTTCAAGCGATTCTCCTGTCTCAGCCTCCTGAGTAGCTGGATTACAGGCGCCCACCACCACATCTGGTTACGTTTTGTATTTTTTTTTCCTTTTTTTAAGAAGAAAGAGAGAAAGAAAGAAAAAGAAAGGAAAAAAAAAAGAATGAAAGAGAGGAAGAAAGGAAGAGAAAGAGGGAGAACGGGGGTGTTGCTTTGTTGCCTGGGCTAGAATGCAGTCTAAAAATGGGTATGCCTATAATTGTGCCTTATAATAGAGACATGAAAAAAAATGATGGAAGAAAATAACTAACAAGCAGTCTACCAATATTTCATTTAAACCTGTAAATAGGTGTGATGTGGTGCTGATAAGAGTATGTATTTTGTGTATTTAAAGTGGAGAGTTCTATAAATGTTAAGTCTACTTGTTCCAGATCTGAGTTCAAGTCCTGGATATCGTTAATTTTCTGTCTCATTGATTTGTCTAATATTGATGTTGAAGTCTCCCACTATTATTGTGTGGGAGTCTAAGTCTCTTTATAAGTCTTATATATCTGGGTATTCCTGTATTGGGTGCGTATATATTTAGGGTCTTTAGCTCTTCTTGTTACGTTGATCCTTTTATCATTATGTAATATCCTTCTTTGCTTCTTTTGATCTTTGTTGCTTTTTTTTTTTTTTTTTTTTTTTTTTTTTGAGACAGAGTTTCGCTCTTGTTACCCAGGCTGGAGTGCAATGGCGCGATCTCGGCTCACCACAACCTCCGCCTCCTGGGTTCAGGCAATTCTCCTGCCTCAGCCTCCTGAGTAGCTGGGATTACAGACACGCGCCACCATGCCCAGCTGATTTTTAGTATTTTTAGTAGAGACAGGGTTTCACCATGTTGACCAGGATGGTCTCGATCTCTTGACCTCATGATCCACCCGCCTCGGCCTCCCAAAGTGCTGGGATTACAGGCTTGAGCTACCGCGCCCGGCCTCTTTGTTGCTTTAAAGTCTATTTTATCAGCAAAAATTGCAACTCCTGCTTTCTATTTATTTATTTATTTTTACTCTCCATTTAGTGGGTAAATCTTTCTCCATCCCTTTGTTTTGAGTCTTTGTGTATCCTTGCATGTGAGATGGGTCTGGATGCAGTATACTGATGGGTCTTGGCTTTTTCTGCCTGTCTGTGTCTTTGGATTGGGGGATTTAATCGATTTAAATTTAGAATTAATAATAATATACGTGAGTTTAATATTACCATTTAATGTTAGCTGGCTGTTTTGCCCATTAGTTGATGTAAATTCTTGATTATGTTGCTGCTCTTTATTTTTTGGTATTTTTTAGAAAGGCTGATACTGGTTGTTCCTTTCCGTGTGTAGTGGTTCTTTCAGAAGCTCTTGTAAAGCAGGCCTGGTGGTGATGAAATCTCTGAGTGCTTGCTTGTTCGCAAAAGATTTTATCTTTCCTTCGCTTATGAAGCTTAGTTTGGCTGGACGTAAAATTCTGGGTTGAAAGTTCTCTTCTTTAAGGATGTTGAATATTGGCCCCCACTCTCTTCTGGCTTGTAGGGTTTCTGCTGAGAGATCCCTCTATGGGTCTGATAGGCTTCTCTTTATGGGTAACCTGACCTTTCTCTCTGGCTGCCCTCAGTATTTTCTCTTTCATTTCAACCCTGGTGAATCTGGCGATTATGTGCCTTGAGGTTGGTCTTCTTGAGGAATATCTTTGTGATGTTCTCTGTATTACCTGGAGTTGAATATTGTCCTGCCTTGCTAGGTTGGGAAAGTTTGCCTGAATAACATCCTGAAGCGTATTTTCCAACTTGGATTGATTCTCTTTGTCACATTCAGGTACACATATCAAACGTAGATTAGGTCTTTTCACATAGTCCCATATTTCTTGGAGACTTTGCTCATTCCTTTTTATCCTTTTTTCTCTAATCTTGTCTTCTCGTTTTATTTCATTAAGTTGGTCTTCGACCTCTGAATCTTTTCTTCTGCTTGATCAATTTGGCTGTTAAAACTTGTGCATACTTCCAGAAGTTCTCGTGTTGTGTTTTTCAGCTCCATTAATTCACTTACATTCCTCTCTAAATTATGTATTCTTGTTAACATTTCATCAAACCTTTTTTCAAAGTTCTTAGTTTCTTTGCATTGGGTTAGAACAAGTTCTTTTATTTCCCACAAGTTTCTTATCATCCACCTTTTAAAGCCTGCTTCTGTTAATGAAACACACTCGTTCTCCATCAGGCTTTGTTTCGTTGCTGATGAGGAACTGTGATCCCTTGTAGAGGAGAAGCGTTCTGATTTTGGGTATTCTCAGCCTTTTTAGGCTTGTTTCTTCCCTTTGTCATAGATTTATCCATCTGTGGTCTTTATAACTACCGTCTTTATAATTGGGTTTCTGAGTGGACATCCAACTTGTTGATTCCCAGCGCTAAAATCTGAGCAACCCACTGCACCAACTAAAACAGCGGCATTAAGATTGATGGTGCTTTTCTAACTCTGCACCAAGAACTGCTGCACCAAGGCAGCAGCAAAACCGCCTCACCAGCCGCAAGAGTCGCACTGGCGACACATGGGGCTCCTCCGCTGGGAATCTCCTGGTACGTGAGCAACAAAAATTCGTCTGAAAGTGTGGTGTCCTCTCGTTCTCTGCACTTTCACTGGGAGCTACAATCCTGAGCTGCTAGTGATCAGCCATCTTGGATCTGTCGTCATGTTTTGTATTTTTAGTAGAGATGGGGTTTCACCATGTTGACCAGGCTGGTCTTGGACTCCTGACCTTAGGTGATCTGCCCACCTCAGCCTCCCAAAGTGCTGAGATTACAGGCGTGAGCTACCATGCCCAGCCAATTTTGTTGTTATTGAAGTAAAGGACACATCACACAATCTCTAGGATATCTAAGGACATGTAAGGAAACCAAGTACAGCCAAATCAATGGATGCCTAAACTACTAAACAGTAAGAAACCAAGACTATTACTGCCTACTTCTCACAGCACTACCTGGTCCCACATCTCTGCTTCTTAGCTTCACTTTGCTGTCTTCACTCTGCTGTCTTGGGCTTACTAGAGGCTTTCTAGCTATTCTAGACTTTCATCTTTTTTTTTTTTTTCTTTTTGAGACGGAGTCTGTGTATTCCAGGCTGGAATGCAGTGGCACGATCTTGGCTTACTGCAACCTCCGCTTCCCGGGTCCTAGTTCAAGCGATTCTCCTACCTCAGCCTCTCAAGTAGCTGGGATTACAGGCACAAACCGCCATGCCCAGCTAATTTTTGTATTTTTTGGTAGAGATGGGGTTTCACCATGTTGGCCAGTCTGGTCTTGAATTGCCTGCCTTGGCCTCCCAAAGTGCTGGGATTAGAGGCACGAGCCACTGTGCCCAGCCCACCTATTTTTAATTTTTATTTAGAGACAGGGTCTCATTCTATCTACCAGGCTGAAGTGCAGTGGTGCCATCATATATAGTTCACTGTACCTCATCCTCATGGGCTCAAGTGGTCCTCCTGCCCCAGCCTCCTGAGTAGGTGAGGCTATAGGTGTACACCATCACACCCAGCTAACATAACTCTTCATTTTGTATGTGGCTTTAATTATCACCCTGATTCTGACCTTGCCATGGTGGCCTATCCCCAACTCTTGACTTGACTTTGTGGGTCCTATCCTTATTTCTCTGCATCCTGGCATAGCTGAGGCAAGGAAGTTGTGACTGCTCTGTTATTCTTCCAAGTGTGAGTCATACGCATGTGCATGTAAGTATGTTGGCAATAGAGATATCCAACATCTGTGGTAGTTGTTGCTGGCAATCAATTCAATAGTGATGAATTTTGTTGAGGCTGTGGCTGCATGACATTGAGCAAATGACTTTAGAGCATTTTCTTCCTCTATAGTATGAGTATAATTAATACCTAATGAGAGAACTATTGTAAGAAATGAATATATGTGAAAAGCACCCAGCATAGCGCCTGGTACATGGTAGGTGCTGTTAAAGGTAATTTTCTTATTTCCTCCTGTCTTCCTGCTCTGAAGGTCCAACCCCAAGACTATAAGCACTGAATGGCAATATCAGATTCTAACACTATAAGAGGTTGACTGTAACCATGGATACTTCTGGACAAGAAGGAAGTAATCAGTCTTAATTCTTCCTGTTAAGAAAACTAATCTCCTTTAAGTCTCTCTTTTTTTTTAAAATTTAATTTTATTTTATTTTTCTTTCTTTTTTTTTTTACCTTTAAGTCTCTTAAAGAGGCTAGCAGGTCTAGCAGATTAGGGAAAGAGAGAGAAGGACAAATGGGGGGCACGGAGGTGTTTCTGTACTAAGAGGAAATCAAGACTAATCTTGATATATATTTCCTGTATCCCATGGCTTTAACTCAGAAAGCTGGCATATTGCTTGAGTCCTTCACTGGGCCAGTGCCAATCTAGGGCCCTGACTCAGGTCTAAGAGCAACTCCTACTAAGGCAAGCAAAGAGCTGGGCCAATACCTGGGCTTCCAGACCTCCTAAGAGGTCAGCTTCTTTAGGTTTAATGCAGCTGATATTGTAAAAGAGGGAGAAACACTCAGTTATCAAGAGGTATCACAGTCACAATACTCAGACTAAGCTCTAATTTTGCCCTGGACATAGAATCCAACACATTTGAATTAAAATATTCAGGAGATTCGGTGGAACATTCATCTATCATAATATATTCAGAAGTGGATAAAAAAACTTGTAAAACGTATACAGTTACTTACTTCTCAACAAAGAGAGTATAGATTTTCTTCTCTCTGAGGCTCTCCCTATAGCTTTTCTGCTTAGTCAGCTGTAGAAACCCACCTCTCTTCTTTCATTATTAAGGTATTAATACTAAATTGCTTCTGTTATCTGTCACTACATCTCCTTTCCCCCATTCATCAAGCATATACTGAATGCCTTACAAATCCAGGTATATATCCGTTCTTAAAGAATTTGAGTGGAAAATATTAACATATAAGCAACTAACAAAACATAAGTGTGACTTTGAAGAAAACATGAAGCTTTCCTGCATAAAGAACACAGGGTAGAAAATGTTAACTCTCAGAGGTGAAATATAATGAAGGATTGCTACGGCAGTCCTTTCTTGAAGCTGTATCTCATAGGTTTACTCTTTCCTTTGCATTCCTAACGGAGTCATCATTTGATGACCAGATGATTATAAGAGTCTCCTACTTATCTTGAAGAAATATCTTTCCCATGCAGAATGGTTTACGTTCACTTGCCAGTTTGTATCATTGCTCATTTCCTATAAGACTATTCTGTTTAAAGATCTGTAACTCCTTGCTCAGCCTTTTTTTTTGAGACGGAGTTTCACTCTTGTTACCCAGGCTGGAGTGCAATGGCGCGATCTCGGCTCACCGCAACAACCTCCGCCTCCTGGGTTCAGGCAATTCTCCTGCCTCAGCCTCCTGAGTAGCTGGGATCACAGGCACGCGCCACCATGCCCAGCTAATTTTTTGTATTTTTAGTAGAGACGGGGTTTCACCATGTTGGCCAGGATGGTCTCGATCTCTTGACCTCGTGATCCACCCGCCTCGGCCTCCCAAAGTGCTGGGATTACAGGCTTGAGCCACCGCGCCCGGCCTCCTTGCTCAGCTTTTAAGACATTCTACATGCTGCTACTTTCTACCAACCAATTCAATCCCACCTCCCACAACTTTTCTTTTTCTTTTTCTCTTTTGAGACGGAGTTTCACTCTGTCACCCAGGCTGGAGTACAGTGGTGGGATCTCAGCTCACTACAACCTCTGCCTCCTGGGTTCAAGCAATTCTGCTGCCTCAGCCTCTTGAGTAGCTGGGATTACAGGTGTGCGCCACCACGGCTGGCTAATGTTTGTGTATTTTTTAGTCGAGATGGGGTTTCACCATGTTGGCCAGACTGGTCTCAAACTCCTGACCTCGTGATCCACCTTGGCCTCCCAAAGTGCTGGGATTACAGGCTTGAGCCACCGCACCCAGCCTCCCACAACTTTTCAAAGACCTTCACTATTCCAGGCTATTTACTGAGAATGAAGAATCTCCCTCAAATACCATTCTAATTTGCCCTACTGCGCCTTTTTACTTTTTCAAATATATTGAAATATACTAATTTTTAATATATGCTCTTTGATTCTAGTAACTCTGAGAGGTGACGGTGAATGTGGGGAAGAAAGAGATAAGCGTCTCCTAAACTGATCTTGAGATGGGGAAGTAGTATGTGCTGAGGCTCTGTATCATTCTCTACTGCAGTAGGTTCTGGGAAAGTCTCATTCCGTAGAGCTTCTGGCTGGGACCTGTAGCCATATCACCAACTTCAGGCTTGTCCTCAAGGTACACATACCATTGTGCTACACTTGCCAGGTGGGGAAATAACTAACTGGTATTGGCCAAATGAGCTACAAATAAGCTGTAACAACCAGGATGAGATGACTAGGTTTGCTGTAAAACTGCCTCCATATTCAGATACCAAAAGTCACACTCCTCTTGATAGTATTTAGGAGCACTGTCAGTTTTCTGTAGGTGTGATAACGGTATTAAGCCATTTGTTTATTAACAAAAAAGAGCCCCCCCATATATATGTATGTATACATAAAATATATATCTATTTTAAATATCATCATCCTGGAAGGGTCCATATATCTTAACTATACATACTGAAATATAATATTTACAGATGAAATTATATCAAAATGCCTCGCTTTAAAACAATTTAGGGTAATGGGGGACAGAAATGGTGGCATATATAAAACCAAATTGACAACAAGTTGATAATTGTTGAAACTGTGTGATGGATATATGGGAGTTCATTATTTTCTTTACTTTTGCATTTATGTGAAATTTTCCATAATAAATGGTTTTTTTAAAAAGTCAAACTTTCTAACATAGTTGTATCCCCTTTTGCCCATCAAAGCATAGGCTCATTTCATATGGCTTCATTTTTATTTGGGAGTGAAAATAAACCCTTCAGTGGCCAAGAGTTAATTTCATTTTTGGAATACAAACAGTCCAGACTGGTAATTGAAAAATAGGTTTTGGATCACCCTCTAGATCTTGGCAACAAGTTACCCTGCTATCTAAAAAGCAAGGTCTCCACATTCCACCATGGAGCTTAGGCTATAATTTCTATGAGGGCAGGGCCATATCTGTTTATTTATCATAGATCCCATGGTTTCTCTAGCACAATGCCTGTCTCATAATAAGTGCTTAATAAGTATATGTTGATGGAATGAAAATATTTTCCAGAGGTCAGAAGGGAGCAGGGCAACAGCAGCCTTGGTAGGGGAAATAGAGATAAAACAATCCTTGGGAAAGCTTTCTCAAAGTCCAAATGATTTGGTTTGTCATTGGCTCTATATGGGCCTCCCCAAAGGAACTTAGCAAGTGTTGTGGGGGGTAAGGGGTAGGACACTGAAAGAAAAATCATAAAGGGCAGAGGAACAATCCTCCTTCCTCTTAATATTCTGATATATATTCGAGTCTATCAGCCAAAGGCAGAGACAGCATTTAAACCAAGGTTCTCAAATTCTTTTCTCCAGATGGTCTGAGATACCACTTGCTATGGTGGTATCTGTTCACCTAGATAAGTTTCTGCCTTGAATAGCACTGGTGAACTTTCCAAACTTATCCAGCAGTCATCAAGGGAAGCTAGCTGCTTCTTTCCTTAACCATGCAGTTTTTAAATCTTTCCCACCTGTTCCTTTGAGGACTGTAGCTGCTTTTCTTATAAAAAAAATCCTTGAGACCAACTGCAAAAGGGGTTTTCTCTTTGAAAACTCAATTCCTGTGATCTGCCAGACACAATCTCTGGAAAGTATTTAAGTCCTACAATTCTGTTCTCAAAAAAAAAAAAAAAAAAAAAAAAAAAATCAGAAAATGTGCCAAATTTTATTTCTCTGCAGTCATGAAAGTTTACTCATTGAGGTGGGTTTCTTTTCTAAAATTGGGGGGAAACATGCTCTCCTTTTTCTCCTCTTTTGTGGTAAGTCTCTAGCCCTTTGCTAAGAGGGCCTATCTACTGGATAATTGCCTAGGAGAAGAGCATATAATTAGAGACAAATAGCATAAGGGCTGTGGAGCTCGCTCCTGTTGAAGGAGGGAAGAAGAGCCTGGAATTGGACAGAAAGAGGCATCATGGGTTACTGTAAGTGTTATAAAATATTTTACTGATTTCTTATAACACTGCAAAAATGCAAGCAGGGGACTCTGGTACAGATAAAACTATGTTGATGACATAATTTCATTTCTAAAACAAAAGTGAGAACTGTGCTATTGTGCTATTTTTAGAAACTGGTTATCTAATTATGAAGGTTTAAAATTTAATGGATTGCCGGGCACGGTGGCTCAAGCCTATAATCCCAGCACTTTGGGAGGCCGAGGCGGGTGGATCACGAGGTCAAGAAATCGAGACCATCCTGGTCAACATGGTGAAACCTCGTCTCTACTAAAAATACAAAAAAAAATTAGCTGGGCGTGGTGGCATGTGCCTGTAATCCCAGCTACTCAGGAGGCTGAGGCAGGAGAATTGCCTGAACCCAGGAGGTGGAGGTTGTGGTGAGCCGAGAGTACACCATTGCACTCCAGCCTGGGTAACAAGAGTGAAACTCCATCTCAAAAATAAAATAAAATAAAATAAAAAATAAAATAAAATAAAATAAAATTTAATGGATTCACAAGGTAGCTTGTTAAGCACTGTATGTTTGACTCTACCACCCTCCTTCTTACCCATTTTCCATTAGGAAATCCACAACGTATTTTTTCAAGCAGTAGAGGTGGGCATCCACAAGGCCTGTGTGGAAACGTATTCTAGGGTGCCTGCAAAAATATAAGAAAGAAGGGGTTCACAATCAGGTAACATGGTCTCCATTCTATTATCAAGTAGTAGGCACTGATAGGTTTATGAGGGTCAGAGCCATGCTGCCTATACCCCTTTCTGGGGAGATGAGGACAGTGGATCCTACCATATAAAAGGTCTTTTCCCCAGAAACCCTATAGCATACTTTCTGAGGCTCTTAAGATTCTAAAGAAATCTGGTGAGACACCATATCACTGATAATCTGCCTTATTCTAGTCAATCATTAATTGTTTTTTTTTTTTTTTTTTTTTTTTTTTTTTTTCCTTTGGAGACAGTCTTGCTTTGTTGCCCAGGCTAAAGTGCAATGGCGTGATCTCAGCTCACTGCAACCTTGTCTCCCGTCTCCCAGGCTCAAGCAATTCTTGTGCCTCAGTCTCCCAAGTAGCTGAAACTACATTTGTACACCACCATGCCCCACTAATTTTTGTATTTTAGATGGTATTTCACTATGTTGGTCAGGCTGGTCTCAAACTTCTGGTCTCAAGTGATCCACCCACCTCAGCCTCCCAGAGTGATGGGATTACAGGTGTGAGCCACCACACCTGGCCTTTATTATAAATTCTTCCACACAATTAACAAACATTTTCCTGCTTCAACCCTAATTATCCTGTTTTCCCCAGACCATAACTTAGCCATGTTTTCTTCTGCCTCCAGGATTTGGTAAGTATTCTCCATCTTCACAGAAGATGGAGTAAAATTCTATGAATAACCCTAACTTTCTACTCTTATTTATTCCTCAGGACTAACCCTAGCACACACTTCCCCTAGGAACCTTCACTGACAACAGTGAAGTTTGTGCTACCACAACACTTGGTGTCTACCTCTATTGGATAACTTATACAGTAAAGAAACAGACTATGTCCTTGTCTCTCTCTCCCACTAGACTGAAATTCAGTAGAGCAGAGATTTATCTTCACAGCTTTAGCACTTAGCATTGTGCCTCACACAAAGTAAATGTCCAATAAATAGTTGTTGAATAAACAAATAAATAAATAAATTAGGTCAAATTAAGGCATCTGCCTAAGTATAAAAAATGCCATGCTTGTAATGTCTGCAGTCATTTTATTTAATAAAAATAAACACCCAGGGAAGAGAGGGGAAGGAGTACAGTGAAAAAATAAAGATTCCAGTCATAGATGCCTGGTTGTGGTTCTTCTAACTCTGTATTGCTTTGCTTTGACTGCTCTGTAGGTTATTTTTATTTTTAGAGACAGCATCTTGCCCTGGCTGGAGACAGCCACTTGCCTAGGCTGGAGTGCAGTGGCACAATCATAGCTCACTGTAGCCTCTACCTCCTGGGCTCCAGTGATCCTCCTGCCTCAGTCTCCTGTAGGTGGGGTTGCAGGTATGCACCACCACACCTGGCCAATTTTTTTTTACTTTTATGAAAGACAAAGTCTCGCTATGTTGCCCAGGCCGGTCTTGAAATCCTGAGCTTAAGCAATCCCCCTGTCTTTTCCTTCCAAAGTGCTGGGATTACAGGTATGAGTCACCGTAACTGGCTGCCTTATAGTTTTAAGAAAAATTACTCTCATGGGATCTGTATACCCAAGAAACAATTTATCCAAGAAGTTATGGTGTACCGTGCTGGGCTTCTATTCTTTTGGGAAAAGTGCAATAGAAGAGTCAGAGACACTGGGTACAGTGGCTCACGCCTGTAATCCCAGCACTTTGGGAGGCTGAGGCGGGCTGATCGTGAGGTCAGGCATTCGACACCAGCCTGGTCAACATGGTGAAACCTCGTCTCTATTAAAAATACAAAAAAATTAGCCAGGAGTGGTGGCCTATAAACCCAGCTACTTGGAAGGCTGAGGCAGAAGAATCGCTTGAACCCAGGAGGCAGAGGTTGCAGTATGCCGAGATTGCGCCATTGCACTCCAGCCTGGGAGACACAGCAAGACTCTGGTTCAAAAAAAAAGAAAAAAGAAGAGCCAGAGACTTGGGAATCCCACACCCATACCACACACAAGCCAATTAATGTATACAAATGACAAGAAGAAAGTAAAAAGTACTTTCCTGGTTTAACTTTCTGAAATTCTCAACTTCTAAGAAATTCCTCAAGGAATAGATTATAGCAAATGTTGAGTACGACTTGTAGCAAATGTGATTTGTGGCACTTTGGGAGACTGCAGCGGGCAGATCACTTGAGCTCAGGAGTTTGAGACCAGCCTGGGTAACCTCGTGAAACCTTGTCTCTACATAAAAAATATAAAAACTAGCTGGGCGTGGTGGTGCAAGCCTGTAGTTTCAGCTACTTGTGTTGGGGGTGAGGTGGGAGAATCACCTGAGCCCAAGAGGTTGAGGCTGCAGTGAGCCATGACTGTACCACTGCACTCCAGTCTGGGCAACAGAGCAAGACCCTGTCTCAAAAAAAACACAAAATTCCATAAAAGTTCCCCTTTCTAGCCAGGTGCAGTGGTGTGTGCCTACAGTTTCAGCGACTCAGGAGGCTGAGGCAGGAGCATCACTGGCACCCAGAAGTTTGAGGATAGTCTGAGCAACATAGTGAAATCTCTCTCTCTCTCTCTCTCTCTGTGTGTGTGTGTGTGTGTGTGTGTGTGAGACAGGGTCTTGCTCTATTGCCTAGGCTAGAGTGGAGTGGGGCAATCACAGCTCACTGTAGCCGAGCTCCTTAGCTCAAGCTATTCGCCTGCCTCAACCTTCTGAGTAGCTAGGACTATAGGCATGCATCACCATTCCCAGCTAATTTTTCAAATAACTTGTCGACAGGGTCTCACTATGTTGCCCAGGCTGGTCTTGAACTCCTGGGCTCAAGGGATCCCCCTCTCTTGGCCTTCCAAAATGCTAGGATGTCAGGCATGGACCACCATGCCTAGCTGAGACCTTGACTCTTAAAAATAAAATTCCTGGCCAGGCATGGTGGCTCACACCTGTAATCCCAGCACTTTGAGAGGCTGAGGTGGGTGGATCACGAGGTCAAGAGATTGAGACCATCCTGGCCAACATGGTGAAACTTCGTCTCTACTAAAAATACAAAAATTAGCTGGGCTTGGTGGCATGCACCTGTAGTCCCAGCTACTCAGGAGACTGAGGCAGAATTGTTTAAACCCAGGAGGCAGAGGCTGCAGTGAACCAAGGTCATGCCACTGTACTCCAGCCTGGTGGCAGTGAGACTCCATCTCAAAAAAAAAAAAAAAAAAAAAAATTCCCCTTTCTTACTCCTCTATGAAGCCATTAATCTGTTAGATTGGGTCACCTGTCTTATAGAACATCCATGTTCTGAATTTGACTGATTGCTTTTAGTGTCTTTTATTTTTATTTATTTATTTACAGATGGGATCTCACTCTTGTCACCCAGGCTGGAATGCAACGGCACTATCTTAGCTCACTGCAGCTTCTAACTCTTCAGCTCAAGCAAGCCTCCCACCTCAGCCTCCTGAGTAGCTAAGACCACAGGTGCAAGCTGCCACACCTGGCTAATCTTGTATTTTTGTATGGGGTTTCACCATGTTGCCCAGGCTAGTCTTGAACTTCCAGCCTAAAGCGATACTCCTACCCTGGCCTCTCAAGGTGCTTGGATTATGGGCATGAGCCATTGTACCTAGCCTATGTCTTAAAAAACAAAAACAAACAGCTTTATGGAAGTATAATTCACATAGCATAAAATTTACCTGTTTTAGGCATATAATTTAATGATTTTTAGAAAATGTACAGAGTTATAAAACACAATCCAGTTACAGAACATTTCTTTTACTCAAGTAAGATCTCGCATGACAGTTTATAATCAGACATTCCCCTTTCCACCTCATTAAAGAGCTTCTGTACAGCAAAAGAAACTAGCAATAGAGTAAACAGACAACCTACAGAATGGGAGGAAATATTCTTTTTTTTTTGGACTGAGTTTTCGCTCTTGTTACCCAGGCTGGAGTGCAATGGTGCGATCTCGGCTCACCGCAACCTCTGCCTCCTGGGTTCAGGCAATTCTCCTGCCTCAGCCTCCTGAGTGGCTGGGATTACAGGCACGTGCCACCATGCCCAGCTAATTTTTTGTATTTTTTTTTAGTAGAGACGGGGTTTCACCATGTTGACCAGGATGGTCTCGATCTCTCGACCTCGTGATCCACCCGCCTCGGCCTCCCAAAGTGCTGGGATTACAGGCTTGAGCCACCGTGCCCGGCTGGGAGGAAATATTCTCAGACTATGCAATCGCAAAGGTGTAATATCCAATATCTATAAGGAACTTAAATCAACAAGCAAAAAACAACCCCATTAAAAAGTGGGCAAAGGACATGAACAGACACATCTCAAAAGACATACAGGCGGCCAACAAACACATAAAAAAAAATGCTCAACATCACTAATTGTCAGAGAAATACAAATCAAAGCCACAATGAGATACTACTTCATACCAGTCAGAATGGCTACTATTAAAAAATTAAACAACAACAACAACAGATGCTGGTGAGACTGTGGAGAAACAGCAATGTTTATACACTGATGGTGGGAATGTAAATTAGCCACTGTGGAAAGCAGTTTGGAGATTTCTCAAAGAACTAAAAGTAGAACTACCATTCAAAGCAATCCATTACTGGGTATATATCCAAAGGAAAAGAAATTTTTCTACCAAAAACACAAGTGCACTTCTATGTTCATCACAGTACTAGTCACAATAGCAAAGACATGGATTCAACCTAGATGTCCATCAACAGTGAACTGGATAAAGAATGTAGTACAATATATATCATGAAATACTATGCAGATATGAAACTAACAAAATTATGTCCCTTGCAGCAACATGGATACAGCTGGAGGCCATTCCTAAGCAAAGTATTATAGAAACAGAAAACCAGATATCACATGTTCTCCCTTATAAGTGAGAGCTAAACACTGGATACACATGGACATTAAGATGGGAACAATACACTGGGCGCAGTGGCTCACACCTGCAATCCCAGCACTTTGGGAGGCCGAGGCAGGTGGATCACTTGAGATTAGGAGTTTGAGACCAGCCTGGCCAACACAGTGAAACCCCATCTCTACTAAAGATACAAAAATTAGCCAGGCGTGGCGGCGAACACCTGTAATCCCAGCTACTCAGGAGGCTGAGGGAGGAGAATCGTTTGCATCCAGGAGGTGGAAGTTGTAGTGAGCCAAGACTGCACACTGCACTCCAGTCTGGGCAACAGAGTGAGACTCTGTCTCCCAAAAAATGAAAAAAAAAAAAAAAAAAAAGATGGGAGCAATAGACATTGAGAATACAAGATGGGGGAGGGAGGGAAGATAGCAAGAGTTTTTAAAAATACCTATTTGGTACTATGCTCACTACATGGATGATGAGTTCAATCGTACCCCAAATCTCACTATGACACAATATACCATGTAACATACTTACACATCGAAATAACAGTTGAAATTTAAAAAAAAAAAAAAACACAAAAACCCAATCCCCTTTCTTAACTCAGGTAATCACTAATCTGCCTCCTGTCTCTATAGATTTGCTTCTTCTGTTACTTAAAAAAAATACCATAGCCATTCTAGTGGGTGTGAAATGGTAACATCAAGGTTTTGGTTTGCATTTCCCTATGACATGATGTTGAGGATCTTGTTATGTGCTTGTTAGTCATTTGTGTATCTTCTTTGGTAAAATGTTCATTCAATCTTTTGCCTATTTTGAAATTAGGTTGTTAGTGATCTTTTTGAGTTGGCAGGTTCTTATCTTTTCATTTCCTTTTCTTTCTTTTCTCAGAGACAGGGTCTCACTTCACCCAGGCATGATCAAAACTGCAGCCTAGAACTCCTGGGCTCAAGTGATCCTACTGCCTCAGTTTCCCAAGGAGGTGGGACTATAGTAGGCTCGTGGTACACCTGGCTAATTAAAAGAAAAAAAAATTTTTTTTTTTTTTTTGAGACAGTGTTTCGCTCTTGTCGCCCAGGCTAGAGTGCAATGGTGCGATCTCAGCTTACTGCAACCTCCACCTCCTGAGTTCAAGTGATTCTCTTGCCTCAGCCTCCCAAGGAGCTTAGATTACAGGTGCCCACCACCACATCCAGATAATTTTTGTATTTTTCATAGAGATGGGGTTTCACCATGTTGGCCAGGCTGGTCTAGAACTCCTGACCTCAGGTGATCTGCCCGCCTGGGCCTTCCAAAGTGGGAATTACAGGTGTGAGTCACCATGACTGGACCTTTTAAGACTTGTTATAGACAGGGTCTCACTTTGTTGCCCAGGCTCTTCTCAAACTCCTGTCTTTAAGTGATCCTCCTGCCTTGGACTCCAAAAGTGCTGGGATTATAGGCATGAGCCACTGGGCCTGGCCTCTTATTTTTATTTTTTTTTCTGAGGCAGGGTCTCACTCTGTCACCCAGGCTGGAGTGCTATGGCATGATCACAGCTCACTGCTGCCCCAACCTCCGTGGGTTCAGGTGATCCTCTCTCATCAGCCTATTGAATAGCTGGGACTAGGCACGCGACACCATACTTGGCTAATTTTTGCATTTTCTTTGTAGAGATGGGTTTTGCCACATTCCCTAGGCTGGTCTTGAACTCCTAGTTCAAGTGATCTGCCTGGTTTGGCCTCCCAAAATGCCAGGATTACAGGCATGAGCCACTGTACCCGACCCTCATTTTCTTAATAGTGTCTTTGAGGTTCAAAATTTTTAATTTTTGAGAAATAAAATTATAAAATTTATAAAATCCTAACATTTAAGCTCAGGAGTTCAAGACCAGCTTGGGCAACATAAGGAAATCTTGTCTCTATAAAAAGTAAAGAAATATTATGTGTCATGAGTAGGTTAAAAAATAAATAAATAAATAAAAATATAGCCAGGCATGGTGGCATGTGCCTGTGGTTCCAGCTACTTGGGTGTCTGAGGTGGGAGTACTGTTTGAGCCCAGGAGTTCAAGGCTGCTGTGAGCCATGAACACACCACTGCACTCCAGCCTGGGCAACAGAAAAGAGACCCTCTCTTGGGAAAAAAAAAAAAAAAAAAAAGTTCCCAAAGAAGCAGCTGCCTGCTTTGGGAAGATTACTTTTAAATGTCAAGGAGTTCAAGAATCAAGCTGTATCTGTGTTTCAATGTTTACTTACCAAAGTTTTTTCCAAATATTAACAACACATACTGTATGTGAGGGACAAAGCTTTAGGACCTCTAGGGAAGCTGTAAGAAAGACTACCACACAGCCACTGGTCCATGAGATTATGCAGGACTGTATACTTTGAACTTTTCTGAGATTTGCTTTAATTTAAAGAAAACTGAACACAAAGATGTATGTACCATGAACATTGTACAAAACAAAACATCTGTGAACTACAGAGCTAGGGAATAAAAAAAGCAGTTCAGAAAGGCAGCCACGAAAGAAGAAAATACGTCCATGAATGACAAAATTAGTACTTTAAATGTCCAAAGCTCTGAGTGACTCTTAAAAAAAAGGTTTTTAGTTGAAAAGATCTTTAATTTCCCCCCAAAAGATCTCCAGGGATTTTCAGATCCTCGCTCCCTTCAAATCTACAAAGGTCCCCAGGCTCAGAGCAATGCCAAATATTCTTGAGGTCTGCTCCCTTCTTCCCCGTTCCCAGCATCATGTGTGTGGGAGGAACTGGGCTGTTCTTATCCTGCTCATTGCATAAGTATAGCAGAGGCCAACTGGGAGTTCTATTCCCCAATATGCTCGTTGTACAATGCTCAGTTCCTAGAAGGGTGGGTAGAAAAGAGCTCATAGGCAAAGAAGCAGTTTATAGTAGCCGCATGGTGAAAAACGGAAACCCATCTAGATGTTTATATAGACACCCTGTATAAACACATTTTGATTTTCAGCACTGCTGTGAATGAGACCTGAAGAATTTCTAGCCTAGTGGGAGGACTGGTGTGCATGCTGATACAGTCCACAGTGACTCAGTAAAGGAGGAAGGAAAGTCATCACTAATTTAAACTGAGTGTGTTGGCCAGGCATGGCAGCTCATGCCATAATCCCAGCAACTTGGGAGGCTGAGGTGGACTGATCACCTGAGGTCAGGACTTTGAGACCAGCCTAGCCAACATGGCAAAACCCCGTTTCTACTAAAACTGCAAAAAAATTAGCCAGGCATGGTGGCACGCACCTGTCATCCCGGCTACTCCGGAGGCCAAGGCAGGAGAATTGCATGAACCTGGTAGGTGGAGGTTGCAGTGAGCTAAGATCACGCCGCTTGCACTCCAGCCTGGGCGACAGAGGGAGACTCTCAAAAAAAAAAGAAAAGAAAAAACTCAAAAAACAAAACTGAGTGTGTGCTGCCAGCCTATAAGGCTGCACAGAATGACTTTTTCCAAACCACGCTAAGTTAAAGTTTGGGGACCAAAGAATAGTATTGGGTGAGAACAGAATGAAGAAAACTCAGTTGAACAAAAATGCCAAATACAAGAGAAACTTAATTTTATCCCAGGCTTCTCTTTGCATTAACATGAATGTTAACAGTAAATGAAATGTCATGGATGGCTTCTAAATTCAGATGCCAGTGAAACTGGAGCTTGAAACGGTTACTCATAAAACCAGAGACAACGATTCTGATGAGGGTAAAAGCCTCCTACAGTAACTTAACCATCTTGCAGTGTTCAATGCAACAACATAAACAACTCATTTATTTGAAGACCTTCAGATAATCACCTTTTACTTTATTTGGCAATCTTAAACATGTTCCAAAAAGAACCATCTTCTCTTCCACTAAAAGAATCCGAGCTAATTCACTACTCCCTATTCACTGCAATTAAGAAGAAACTAGAGACCAAGATATGCTTGAAATAATCAAGTTTGCTTGGAACTAGGGAAAAGAGAATGACCTATGGCTATTACTTACTAGCTATCTATAATTTTTTTTCTTTTTAATTTCATTTTTTTAATTTGTTTTTTTTTTTTTTTTTTTTTTTTTTTTTTTGAGACAGAGTCTCGCTCTGTCACCAGGTGCCAGGCTGGAGTGCAGTGGTGCGATCTTGGCTCACTGCAACCTCTGCCTCCCAGATTCAAGCAATTCTCCTGCCTCAGCCTCCTGAGTAGCTGGGATTACAGGCACGTGCCACCATGCCCAGCTGATTTTTGTATTTTTTTTAGTAGAGACAGGGTTTCACCATGTTGGCCAGGATGGTCCCAATCTCTTGACCTCGTGATCCAACCGCCTTGGCCTCCCAAAGGGCTGGAATTACAGGCTTGAGCCACCACGCCCAGCCGCTATCTATAATTCTAATGAGAGATGCTGGGGCAAGGACCTGTGGTGTGGCTATCTGGTAGCCGCTATACAGGAAGGCACTAGCCATACCATCCCAATGCCTGATCTTGGTTGTACTGTAAGTGGTAGGAATAACAGATTCTTGACTGTTAGGAGTGCATATGGAGTTATCAAACTAGAGGTCTGCCTTTTCAGCAGGGTAGGCTATGACACCATAGCCCTGAGGTGCTCAAGCCTTCTCCAAGAAAAGCAGCTGTGTTTAGGTGAAAACCCTGGACTCAAAGCAGCAGAGACCACCAACAGTGGAAGGATTCTTAAGGATTCCAAGTGCTACTCCAGGTCCAGTTTTTAAGTGACCTTGTGGGTCTGTGTTTGTTCTTGTTCTTATCCACATCCAGCTTTCCTTTCTGACTGGTGGTCCAGCTGACTGATAGTGATTTTCAGGGTCAACACTAGACACAGAAACAACAGCATACATATACTACTCTACTAGCTTCTATAGTTGTGTAATAAATCCTTTATTCTCTATGACTCATAGCATTTCTTTTTTTCTGATTGATATAAAAATTGCTACTAGAAGTGGTCCTGGAAAAAAAACAGAATCTTAAAGATGGGTTTGCTGAATTGGTTCTGTATTTAGAATTAGTTCTCTGATTTGATTAGATTTAAAGGCCTTTTAACTAACTGGATGAGGCCAACCCAGATTAGCTAAGATAAGCTCTCTTACTTAAAATCAATAGATTGTTGATACTAATTACATTTAAAAAACCTTCATAGCAACACTTAGTGTTTGATAGAATAAATGGGTACTACAGACTAGCAAAACTGATATATAAAACTAACCGTTACACAGACTAATGAAAGCCACACATCTAATAAGTAACACAGGAGTCAGCAAAGCATTCCTAGGCAGAATCACACTGCTGTTCACCCTCACCCATCTCAACCCAGCATGCCAGAACCTGCTGAGATCTAAAAGCCTCTCACTCCCAAGAGGTGCTCAAGAAAGCAATCTGCACAACACCACTGACAAGAAGCTCCTACTCAAAGACAAGCCCACGAAAGAGAGTTATGTCTCTCAAGTTATCCCTCTAAGCTGCCTGGCCCATACAACACCAGGTGAGAACTGACATTAATTTGCACTCCAATCTAGTCTCCCCTGGTCTAGCTAATATGACTTTTCAGCAGGTCATGCCCATCATGAGGCAGAGTCTATTTTCTCATCTCATGAATCTTGGCTGGCCTTGTGATAGCGTTGACCAGAATTCTCCCAAGTACACCAAGCAATATTCCTACTGTCTTCAGGCCCGGTTCCAAGCTGGTTGTGTGGGATATGGTCATGGCAAAGGTTCAGTGAAGGATCACTCAGGAGTTAATGCATCAAAGCTTGGCTTCAGCTTCTGCATGGCTAGAGTCATACTAAATTTAAAAGATTTTTTTTTTTTTTTGAGACGGAGTTTCACTCCTGTTGCCCAGCCTGGAGTGCAATGGCGCAATCTAGGCTCACTGCAACCTCAGCCTCCCAGGTTCAAGCGATTCTCCTGCCTCAGCCTTCCAAGTAGCTGGGATTACAGTCATGTACCACCACACCTCGCTAATTTTTTGTATTTAGTAGAGACGGGGATTCACCATGTTGGTCAGGCTGGTCTTGAACTCCTGACCTCAGGTGATCTACCCCACTCGGCCTCCCAAAGTGCTGGGATTACAGGCGTGAGCCACTGCACCCGGCAAGGTTGTTTTCACAACAAGAGCGAAACTCCGTCTCAAAAACAAAAAAAAAAACAAAAAACAAAACAAACAAAAAACAACCTTGCAGCCGGGCACGGTGACTGGCTCATGCCTGTAATCCCAGCACTTTGGAAGGCTGAGGCAGGCAGATCATGAGGTCAAGAGATGGAGACCATCCTGGCCAACATGGTGAAACCCTGTCTCTACTAAAAATACAAAAATTGGCTGGGCATGGCGATGTGTGCCTGTAATCTTAGCTACTCAGGAGGCTGAGGCAGGAGAATCGCTTGAACCCAGGAGGCAGAGGTTGCAGGGAGCCGAGATTGTGCCACCATACTCCAGCCTGGGTGACAGAGTGAGACTCCGTCTCAATCAATCAATCAATCAATAAAAATACAAAAATTAGCTGGGCATGGTGGCGTGTGCCTGTAGTCCCAGCTACTCAGGAGGCTGAGGCAGGAAAATTTCTTGAACCTGGAGGCAGAGGTTGCAGTGAGCTGCGATGGTGCCACTGCACTCCAGCCTGGTGACAGAGTGAGACTGTCTCAAAAACACAAAAAAACCAAACCTCGCTCAGACATTTCCCATCTTTGAAGTTCAATAGTTGGGTAAATAACTTTCTCCTGAGAACCAGGTATATGCAAGACACTAAATTGACATCTATATATTAATGCTTACAAATTTATATCTGAAGCATAGTCCTATCCTCTTAGCACCAAGTCTATACATGACTTCCTCTTGACACCTTTACCTGGATGCCCAAATGAACTTTGGATCTCCCTGCCACAAACCTAGGCTTCCCTATGTCATTATTCTGTTGCTCAAACCTGAAATCAGAGTCATTTTTGACACCACTCCACCTCTCAACCCCAAGGTTCAAACACTAAGTCCTCAGATTTTACCTGCTAAATCCTTCTCTAATTTATCTACTTTTCTCCAACTCCACTGTTAATACCCTAGTCCAAATTAACCATCACTTCTTACCTGGATTACTACCATACCTTCCCTTACTTGGTCTCTCTGCATCCTCTCTTACCCAACTCCATTCCCTTCTCCATATTACATCCAGAGTTATCTTTTGAAGGCAAATTGGACCATGTCATTCCCTACTTAGAATGCTTTGGTAGTTGGGACTACAGTAGATTGTTTTAAAAATGGCCATAATTATTCCCCTCTCTGTACCCACATTCTTTTGTAAAGTGACTTTGTAGCTCTTCCCACCACGAGGTAGAGTCTATTTTGCCATGTCATGAATCTGGGTGGGGCTTGTGACTGCTTTGATCAGAAGAATGTGGTGCAGATAACGCTGTTCCAGCCTCTTCTCCAATACACAAGATTAAGAGATCTCAGCTCTGCCCATAATGACTCTGTTGCCACAGCATATTCAAACACAAGATGATACTTTGGCTCCATTAATGTCCTCTTCCAACAAATTTATTGGGACCCTACTATATGCCAGGCCATATATTAGACCTTAGGTCTAGAAAGACAAAATATAACCACTTTCCTCATGTAACTTATAATCCAGAGCAATACAGGGTTATAGATGTTACCACAGAACTCTCTTCAATATATAGGGGAGCACAAAGGAAGCACAGTTCTGCCTATGACAGGAAAGATTAGAAAAGCCTTCACAGAAAAATGATATTTGAGCTGTCTTGAAAGAAAAATGGGTACTTAGCCAGGGAGAGAAGAGTAACTTTGGCTGAAGGAGTATCAGGAATTGTGAAAGTAAAAGGATAAAGGCATTAAAAGGAATGCAGAAGCTAAGAGAATCATGCAACTCTCCATAGCTACTGATGGAATGTTGAGAATGGGATTGTGTTAGAGAAAGATGAGATATAAGGCTGGAAGGGTAAGCATGGTTAGATAACTGAGGGCTTTAGGAATTTGTGCTTTATTCTATAAGCAATGTATTCATAGGTTTGGGGTAAAGAGATAGTAGAATGCAAAACTGAAAATTCTGAAGAGTGTTGAAAAAACTAATGGAGAAAGGTTCTAGGAGTGGCAGAAAAAAAGGAGTAAAAGGTAAATTAAGGGACTGGTCCCAAACTTCTTCTAATGATGGAGGGAAGGAATTGAAGGCGGGTCTGAATAAAGACAAAGTCATGGATAGGGGTAGCTGGGGAAATCAGCAGGGTCATGTTTTGGCAGGAGAGTGGTGATAATAGAGAACAGCATCAGGTGGATCACGAGGTCAAGAGATCGAGACCATCCTGGTCAACATGGTGAAACCCCATCTCTACTAAAAATACAAAAAAATTAGCTGGGCATGGCGGCGCGTGCCTGTAATCCCAGCTACTCAGGAGGCTGAGGCAGGAGAATTGCCTGAACCCGGGAGGCGGAGGTTGCGGTGAGCCGAGATCGTGCCATTGCACGCCAGCCTGGGTAACAAGTGCAAAACTCCATCTCAAAAAAAAAAAAAAAAAAAAAGAGAACAGCATCTAAGAGGACTGGGAAGCTGGCCCCAGACAAATGTAAGAATACAGAGTAATTCTCAGGGTTCAGCTAAGATAGGAGCCATGAATTTATACTGTTGCCAATTTGAAACCATGCATAATATTTCTCCTGAAGACTTTGGACATGGAGAGAAATGCCTGAAGGCGCAGGATCTAGACTGGATGAAGAAGGAAATGTGTGGGAGAAAGCGGGGGCTGGAGAGAAAAGAGAGATGGTAGGAGTTGTAGTAGTTAAGGGTCTAGAAAGATACGAGATTGAAATGAAGGGAACAGGACTCTGGGTAAAGATGGGTTAACATAAGCGTTAACCCATCCTCCTTCTGAAAACTCATTAAAGTGTCGGCACAAAGTTGTTGTTGTTGTTTTAAAGAAACAAGTCTACAAGAACAAAGACCACAAGAAGAGAAAGAAGAGATGACAACCAAATTTTGGAAGCTCGAAAACAACAGGATGGTAGTGGTAACCGACTTAGCATATTCAAGAAAGCTGAATCCTAAACCAGCTATAAGGAAAGCTAAGAAGCAACTTGATTTGTATCTCGGGAGCCCTAAAATGATCAGGAATTGGCAGCACAGCTTTTACCCACCCAGGCAGGAGATTGGAAGATTTCTCTCTGAAGTCTATATAGCCAGTTCCAAAGAAAAGACTTAATGTTATTGACATGGGTTCTCTTATAGCCGTATCATTTTATAGAAGTAAATTAAAAGTACAGAAGAGTAAGAATACACTGGACAAGATACCTTGGAAAAGGTCTGTGATCTTAACTTCCACAAGTCCTTCTGCCCTTCTGGACTCACGCCCACCCCAAACTGCAAATTAGAGAGGCATTTTGGGAATTAGGGCTGGTTAGCAGCAGTGAGGCACTAGTTTACATGAATAGTATTTCAAGACTTCCACACCATTGTGAAAATAATCAAGGATTTAAACCATTTCTCATAATCTGTAGTCCCAGAAATACAGATCTGGCCAGGATCTTTGAGGTCTTGACTGAAGTCCTTGACTCCCCAGATATAAATGTCTAAATCTTCCAGGATGACCTTGTGAACATTTTATTCCATTTTAAAGATACCCTTTAGGAGCTTGTTTTAATATTTTCCTTACTCTTCCAGTAAAAAAGCATGACAGCTATTCAAAAGAAAACAATGTAACATTGGGGAAAAGCTACATGATTTTCTTATTAAATATTTGGCACGAACATCTTTTACTTATGAACTATTAAAAACACATGACTGTCAGAAATAAAGCAGAAATTTTAGAGCTGGAGCGGGGGGTTCTTTCAAGACCAACTAAGCCAATTTCAGCTGGGGAAACTGAGGCTTAGAGAAATAAAGTTATTTGCTCAAGGTTATACAGTTGGTTTGTCTCGAGACTAGACTGCAAATACAAGCTCTCCCTACCAGTAACATTCTTTCTGACTACATGTAATGCCTCTCCAAGTCAGAAATACATCAATCAGACATGGAGGAAAGTTGTTGTACTTTGTTTAAATCCAATGAGGTAGTAAGAATCTGGGCCCTTTGGAGTAAAGTTACTAGTACTGACTGATGACCAAATACCTTGCTAGGGAGACTGCCTGTGTACTTGACCATATTCTAGCAGGTGTTTTTGAAATCAAGAAAACATTTTATTTCCCCCACCCCCGACAAGTAATGCTTCCCCCCCCACCCCCACCAACCTTTTTAAAAAGAGAAATTCGGTCTTGCTATGTTACCCAGGCTGGCCTCAAACTTCTGGGTTCAAGCAATCCTCCCACCTCAGCCTCCCAAAGTGCTGGGATTACAGGTGCGAGCCACCACATGCAGCCCCTCTCTCAGAAAGAGAGAAAACTGATGGAATGTACATTCTATCACTGTCCTTCTCTTTCTCTCTCTCTCTCTTTAAAATTTTATTTTCATAGGTTTTGGGGGAACAGGTGGTATCTGGTTACATGAGTTCTTTATTGGTAATTTGTGAGATTTGGGCGCACCCATCTCCTGAGCAGTATACACTGAACCCAATTTACAAAAGTTAAAAAAACTTTACAAGAAGTTTCTGATTCTCCTATATACACAAAGGCTTTATCCAAGATAACTCGTGTTTGTCCAGTAGAAACTAGCCTCCATCTTTGGAAATTCAGCTTTTTAAAAAAGATAAAAGATAAGAGGAAGTACTGTATTCTCATAATCAAAAAGTGCTTGAAAATCTGAATCGAAATAGCTTTTAACCAGCATCCCACTGAGGCAGGAGAAGTACAACATCCCAGAGGGTCATAGGAATGGGAAAACATTTTTATGCATATTTATTCAGCCAGCTACCCTATTATAACTACACATCAAAGATCCTGAATCACTGGGGTGTGGGTTACAAATTAGAAGAACAAGGAAAAAGTCTGCCAACGACTAAAAATGCAACCTAGTCTTAGGAAACTGATAAAAGATCTGGTCTCAATGACCCAGTGCTTATTCAAGGCCCTGAGCTTGACATCTATGAAGGAAAAAAACACATCCACCTGCTCTTCATTATCACTTCACCGCTGACTATGTCCATCTTCTTTGCTTCCATCATGCCCAAGCCTTGCTCTTGCTGTCAAATATAATTACAATTTAGGCATTTACTAACATTCCATTGTATGGAGCCATAAACTAGTTCCCAGGGAGGTTAAGAAGAAACCAGAAGCCAGGTGGGCATGGTGGCTCACGCCTATAATCCCAGCACTTTGGGAGGCCCAGGCGGGTCTCTGCTGGCTCACTGCCACGTCCACCTCCTGGGTTCAAGCAATTCTCCCATGAGTAGCTGGGACTACAGGTGCATGCCTGGCATGGTGGTTCACTCCTGTAATCCCCAACACTTTGGGATCACTTGAGTCCAGGGATTTGAGATCAGCCTGGGCAATATAATGAGACTTCATCTCTACAAAAAATTTTTTAAAAATTAGCGAAGTGTGCTGGTGCACACCTGTAATTACAGCTACTCAGGAGGCTGAGGTAGGAGGATCACTTTAGCCCAGGAGGCAGAGGTTGCAGTGAGCCGAAATCATGCCACTATATTCCAGCCTCGAGACACAGCAAGATTCTATCTCAAAACAAAACAAAAAAAGGGCTCAAGGTTCATATGTCATATTCTTGAATGTTTTCATGCTTGAGAATGTCTTCCTATTGCTTTTATATTTGAATGAAATTTTCATTGTTTATAACATTCTTTTATTATTTCTGGTTATCTGCCCATCTGCATACGCAGTTAATAATATTCTTGAGTTCCACTTTCCTTCCGTGAAAAGTCTGTGGACAGGACATTGTTCCTCTTGTATTGAATGTTGGGAATAACTCAGAGGTAAGCCTAATTTTTCCTTCCATGTAAAAGATTTGCTTTTTGCCTTTGGATACTTGAAGAATTCTTTCTTTATCCCCAAAGCTTAAAAAGTACATTAGAATATAACTGACCAAATTATCTTAGAACATACAATACTGCAGATTTTACTTGATTCAGCAAATTTTATTGTATTATATCTTGTTCTTATTTTAAAAAATTAAAATTGAAGTTATATGTGCACATAAAGAGGCAAGTAGTTTCTCAAGGCTTTTCATGAAAAAAACTGAATCATCTATTCCCTCTTGCCCATTTTCTGTCCCCGAGAAAGGGCCATTTTCAACTGTTTCACCATATCCACTTAGTATTTATTTCCACCAATAACACTCCTTAAAAAAATTTTTTTTTGAGATGGAGTCTCACTCTGTCACCTAGGGTGGAATGGAGTGCAGAGGCATGATCCTGGCTCACTGCAACCTCCGCCTCCCAAGTTTAAGCAATTCTTCTGCCTCAGCCTCCCCAGCAGCTGGGACTACAAGTGTCTGCCACCATGCTCAAATAATTTTTTTTTGTTTGTTTTTTGTTTTTTTAGATGGAGTCTCACTCTGTTGCCAGTCTGGAGTGCAGTGGTGATCTTGGCTCACTGTAACTTCTGCTTCCCGGGTTCAAGCAATTCTCCTGCCCCAGCCTCCCAAGTAGCTGGGATGATAGGCAGCCACCACTGTGCCCAGCTAATTTTTGTATTTTTAGTGAAGACAGGGTTTCACCATGTTGGCCAGGATGGTCTTGATTTCTTGACCTCGTGATCTGCCCATCTTGGCCTCCCAAAGTGCTGGTAGTACAGGCATGAGCCTCCATGCCCAGCAATAGCATTCTTTTTTTTTTTTTCAGATGGAGTTTCGCTCTTGTTGCCCATGCTGGAATGCAATGGTGCCATCTCAGCTCCCTGTAACCTCTGCCTCCTGGGTTCAAGCGATTCTCCTGCCTCAGCCTCCCGAGTAGCTGGGATTACAGGCATGCTCCACCACGCCCAGCTAATTTTTGTATTTTAGTAAAAACGGGGTTTTACCACGTTAGCCAGGCTGGTCTCGATCTCCTGACCTCAGGTGATTTGCCCACCTCAGCCTCCCAAAGTGCTGGGATTACAGGCATAAGCCACCATGCCTGGTCAATAGCATTCTTATATTGGTATTTCTTGGATTTTCCATTTCAGGAATAATCTGATTTTCCATTGTGGAAAACAGAATTTAACTTATTTTCATTACAAACCCTGCTTCCATCATCTATACCCATACTTCCTTATGCCTTTTACCTTCCCAATAATTGCTATATTATTTTTGTCAGCTCAATAACCAATGCTTAAGTTACTATGACTTCAGCTCTATGTATTAGCTATTAACTATGGAAGAGGACAATTTCACTCTTTTTTCCCCTCATGCTTCCAACATACTAACCTCCTCTCATCATTCCAAAGTAATTAAATCATAATTTGGGTTACACTGAATCAGTGATTGCATTATTGTTTGTATTTAAGTATTAGTTACAGGCTGGGTGTGGTGGCTCTCGGCTGTAATCCCAGCACTTTGGGAGGCTGAGGTGGGCAGATCACTTGAGATCAGGAGTTTGAAACCAGGCTGGCCAACATGGTAAAACCCCATCTCTACTGAAAATACAAAAAAATTAACTGGGTATGGTGGCTCATGCCTGTAATCTCAGCTACTCGGGAGGTTGAGGCAGGAGAATCACTTGAAACCAGGAGGCGGGGGCTGTAGTGAGCCGAGATCATGCCACTGTACTCCAGCCTGGGTGACAGAGTGAGACTCCATCTAATATATATATATGTTATTTGCAGCTGAACCACACAGTCACTAATAATTTTTTCACCTGCACATTTTTGTGGTTTGCTTTAATACTTGTCTTATTTCTTAGTTTTCTAGGTGCTTACCAATAATTCGACTCCAAACTAACTACTAAGTGCTCCACATCATCTCAAAATGTTGAAATACACACACACACACACACACACACACACACACACACACACACAGATTGGCTGTGTCCCCACCACCCCAAAAAATGTTGAAACATATCAAATATTGTGTCATTTTCATCAGAAGAAATATGATCTTGAAGAAATCATTCCCAAGTTTTCTGACCTATTCCAGTCTGATCTGGTTGCCATTTTTACTGGGTGTACATGTGTTATCCTTGAATCTCCCTTTATTATCATCCTGAGAATTCATTTTATCTTAATTGAATGTCCTTTTTCTTTCTTTCTTTTTTTTTTGTTTTGAGACAGTCTCCCCTTGTTGCCCAGGCTGGAATGCAGTGATGCAATCTCTGCTCACTGCAACCTCCACCTCCCAGGTTCAAGAGTGAATGCTTTTTCTTATATCCTGTGTCTTCCTCTTTCTTAGTTTATGCTAAGGTTTCAGTATTACATAAACTCTAGTAGCTTTCCTTTTTTTAATTTAATTTTTAATTTTTGTGGGTACATGCTAGGTATATGTATTGATGGGTTACATGAGATATTTTGATACAGGCATATGATATGTAATAATCACATCAGGTTAAATGGGGGTATTACCTTAAGCATTTATCCTTTGCGTTACAAACAATCCAATTATACTCTTTCAGTTATTTTAAGATGTACAATTAAATTTTTTTGACTTGGTCACCTTGCTACACTAGCAACTATTAGGTTTTATTCATTCTTTCTAACTAACTTTTTGTACCCATTGACCATTTCCCACTCTTCTACACCCTCTACCCTTCCCAGCCTTTGGTAACCATCCTTCTACTCTCTATCTCCATGAGTTCCACTGATTTTTAGCTCTTACAAGTAAGTTAGTGAAAACATGCAGTTTGTCTTTCTGTGCTTGGCTTATTTCACTTAACATGACCTCCAGTTCCATCTGTTAGCAAATGACAGAATCTCAATGTTTATGTCTGAATAGTATACAATTGTGTGTATGTACCATGCTTTCTTTATCCATTCATCTGTTGATGGACACTTAGCTTGCTTCCAAATCTTGGCTATTGTGAATAGTGCTACAGTAAGCACGGGAACACAAGTATCTCTTCGATATACTGATTTCCTTTCTTGTGGGTATATACCTAGGAGTAGGATTGCTGGATTGTATAGTAGCCCTATTTTTAGTTTTTTGAGGAACCTCCAAACTGTTCTCCATAGTGGCTGTATTAATTTACACTCCCTTTGTTCTCACTTCAAACATTCCGCTTCTAAAAAAAAAAAAGAAAGAAAAAATAAAAAAAATTTACATTCCCATTAACAGTATATGAGATATATGAGAGTTCCTCTTTCTCTACAACCTTGTCAGCATTTGCTACTGCCTCACTTTTGGATAAAAGGCATTTTAACTAAGGTGAGATGACATCTCATTGTTTTTATTTGCATTTCTCTGATATCAGTGATGTTGAGCACCTTTTCATATATCTGCTTGGCATTTATATGATTTCTTTGGAGAAATGTCTATTCAGATTTTTTGCACATTAAAAAATTAAGATTATTAGATTTTTTCCTATAGAGTTGTTTGAGCTCCTTCAATATTCTGGTTATTAATCCCTTGTCACATAGGTAGTTTGCAAATATTTTTTCTCATTCTGTGGGTTGTCTTTTCACTTTACTGATTGTTTCCTTTGTTGTGTGAAAGCTTTTTAACTTAATATGATCCCATTTGTCCATTTTTGCTTTGGTTACCTGTGCTCAGATCAATGTCCTGGAGACTTTCCCCAATGTTTTCTTGTAGCAGCTTCATAGTTTGAGGTCTTAGATTTAGATTTTTAATCGTTTTGATTTGATTTTTGTGTATGGCAAGAGACAGGGGTCTAGTTTCATTTTTTTGCATATGGATATCCAGTTTTCCTAGCACCATTTATTGAAGAGATTGTCCTTTCCCCAATGTATATTCTTGGTACCTTCATCAAAAATGAGTTCACTGAAGATGTATGGATTTATCTTTGGTTCTCTATTCTGTTCCACTAACCTATATGTCTGTGCTTATGCTAGTACCATGCTGTTTTTGTTACTATAGCTCTGTAGTATAATTTGAAGTGATTCTTGTAATGTGATAATTACAGGAATGTGATTCTTGTAATTTTTGCTTAGGATAGCTTTGGCTATTTTGGGTCTTTTGTAATTCCATATAATTGTTTTTTTGAGATGGAGTCTCACTCCATCACCCAGGCTGGACTACAATGGCACAATCTCGACTCACTGCAAACTCCACCTCCTGGGTTCACGAGATTCTCCTGCCTCAGCCTCCCAAGTAGCTGGGATCACAGGCGCCTACCACCATGCCTGGCTAATTTTTATATTTTAAGTAGAGACAGGGTTTCACCACATTGGCCAGGCTGTTCTTGAACTCCTGACCTCAAATGAACCACCTGCCTTGGCCTCACAAAGTGCTGGGATTACAGGTGTGAGCCACCACGCCTGGCCAATTTCATATAAATTTCAGGATGGTTTTTTCTATTTCTGTGAAGAATGTCATTGGTATTTTGATAGGGATTTCAAAAAATCTGTAGGTTGCTTTGAGGAGTATGGGCATTGTAACAATATTGAGTCTTTCAATCCATGAACGTGGAATATCTTTCCATTTTTTGTGTCCTCTTCAAATTTTGGCATCAGTATTCTATAATTTTCATTGTAGAGATCTTTTGCTTCTTTGGTTAAGTTAACCCCTAGGTATTTTATTTTATTTGTAACTATTGTAATGGGATTACTTTCTTGATTTCTTTTTCAGATTTTTTTTTTTTTTTTTTTTTTTTAGACTGAGGCTCTCTCTGTTGTCTATGCTGGAGTGCAGTGGCCCCATCTTGGCTCACTGCAACCTCCACCTCCCAGGTTCTAGCAATTCTCATGCGTCACCCTCCCAAGTGGCTGGGACTACAGGCATGTGCCACCATACCTGGCTAATTCTTTGCTGTTGGCAAATAGAAATGCTAATGATTTTCTTTTCTTTTCTTTTTTTTTTTTGAGACGGAGTTTCGCTCGTTACCCAGGCTGGAGTGCAATGGCGCGATCTTGGCTCACCGCAACCTCCGCCTCCTGGGTTCATGCAATTCTCCTGCCTCAGCCTCCTAAGTAGCTGGGATTACAGGCACGAGCCACCATGCCCAACTAATTTTTTGTATTTTTAGTAGAGACAGGGTTTCACCATGTTGACCAGGATGGTCTCAAACTCTCGACCTCGTGATCCACCCGCCTCGGCCTCACAAAGTGCTGGGATTACAGGCTTGAGCCACCGCGCCCGGCCAGAAATGCTACTGATTTTCATATGTTGACTTTGTATCCTGCAACTTTACTGTATTTATCGGTGCTAATAGTTTTTCAGTGGAGTCTTTAGGTTTTTCCAAATATAAGATTATATCATCTGCAAACACAGATAATTTGACTTCTTCCTTTCCAATTTAGATGCCCTTTATTTCCTTCTCTTGTTTGACTGCTGTAGCTAGGACTTCCAGTACTATGTTCAATAATAGCGGTGAAAATGGGCATCCTTGTCTAGTAGCTTTCTGAAAACAGATACATGGAAAGCAAATGTCTAAAAAGTTCTCATTCTACTCTCATATTTGATTGATAGTTTGATTAGACAGAATTAGGAATGTTAAAGGCATTGTTTATTTATAGTTTCCAGTGTTGATGCTAGGAAGTTCAAAACTGTTTTAATTCCTTTGTATATGATATCCTCTCTCCTTTCCGGAGGCTTGTAAGATCTCTTTGTTACCAGTCATAAAATTTCACAATGAAAACCCTGGTATGCTTCTTTTCATCCATTTTCCTGTCATTCTTTCAGTCTAGAAACCCGGCTCCTTTTATCCTCGGAAAATTAAAAAAAACATTTCACTGATGTTTTCTTCCCCCTTCATTTCTCTGTTCTTTCTTTCTAGAACTCCATGTTCTAATTCAGAGGTGTTAATTCATTAATTATATTTAATTATCTTTGTATTTCATTTCTATGAGATTCTAATATCTTTATTTTCTTTCTTTCCCTCCTTTCCTTCTTCCCTCCCTCCTCTCTCTCTCTCTCTTTCTTTCATTTTTTGAGACAGGGTCTCACTTTGTCACCCAGCCTGGAGTGCAGCAGTACAACATGGCTAACAGCAGCCTAAACCTGCTGGGCTCAAGTGATCCTCCAACCTCAAAGATTCTAATTTCTTTTTTCTTTTTTTTTTTTTTTGAGACGGAGTTTCGCTCTTGTTACCCAGGCTGGAGTGCAATGGCGCGATCTCGGCTCACCGCAACCTCCGCCTCCTGGGCTCAGGCAATTCTCCTGCCTCAGCCTCCTGAGTAGCTGGGATTACAGGCACGCGCCACCACGCCCAGCTAGTTTTTTGTATTTTTAGTAGAGACGGGGTTTCACCATGTTGACCAGGATGGTCTCCATCTCTTGACCTCGTGATCCACCCGCCTCGGCCTCCCAAAGTGCTGGGATTACAGGCTTAAGCCACCGCGCCTGGCAAGATTCTAATTTCTTAAATGATTTTCTTTTTTACCTAGATCACTGAGTATCTCAAACCATCCCTGTATGTCAATAATTTGATTTTTCAGTGGTGTCTACTCTGTTCTTTTGTTATTTTAAAATTTATTAACTCTGTAATTTAATCCTTATTTTTTATTTTTTTATTTTTGTCTTTTTCTTTTTTTATTTTAGTTCTTTTTTACTTCTATAATATCCTCTTTTATTTCATTTTGTTGTTTATCATCTCATTACTGAACTTTTGTTTATTAAATTCATGTTAATAAGAAGTTTTGTGGTTATACAGTTGAATAGTTTTAAGAAAATTTCTTCTATTTCTTGAGTTATGTTTTTTTCAGGATAGGTTCTTTGTCTTTTACAGGACATTTTTTCTTGCTTTCGTTTTCTGTAGTATATTTGTACAGCTGACATTCTGACTCTTTTGATCTTGTTCATGCTTAATGTTTTATTTGTTTTGATATAATATAAATGAATTGTTGTCTCTTATCCTTCTTTATCTGAGACCAGCTACCATGTAAGTGCTGGTGTAGGGGAATTGGAACTCTTATGCACTGTTGGTGGAGTGTAAAATGGTGAAAATGCTATGGAAATAGTATGTAGGTTCCTCAGAAAATTAAACATCATAGTTCTCTACCATTTGATCCAGTAATCGCACTTCTGGATATACATCCAAAAGAACTGAAAGCAAGGTCTTGAAGAGATGTCTGTATACCCATGTTCACTGTAGCACTATTCACAATAGCCAAGAGGAGGCAGCAACCCAAATGTCTGTCAGTGGATAAATAGAAGAAAATGTCGTACATATATACAGTGAAATATTATTCAGCCTTAAAATAAAAAGGAAATCCAGTTATATGCTACAACATGGACAAATCTTAAGGACATTATGCTAAGTAAAATAAGCCAGTCACAAAAGGACAACTATTGTATAATTTCACTTACATGAGGTATTTAAAGTAGAATTGTGGGTAGTAAGGGCTTGTTGAGAGAAGGAAAAGTGGAGCTGTTGCCTGACGGGTATAGAATTTCAGATTTGTAAAATCAAAGTTCTCGAGATCTGTTTCACTACAATGTGAACACATTTAACACTACTGAACTGTTGACTTAAAAATGGCCACTTAGAATGGGCCAGGTGTGGTGGCTCATGACTGTAATCCCAGCACTTTGGGAGGCCAAGGCAGGTGGATCACTTGAGGTCAGGAGTTTGAGAACAGCCTGGCTGACATGGTGAAACTCCGTCTCTACTAAAAATACAAAAATTAGCTGGGCGTGTTGGTGCATACCTGTAATCCCAGCTACTCAGGAGGCTGAGGCAGGAGAACCACTTGAACCAGAGGCTGCAGTGGGCCAAAATTGCGCCACTGCACTCCAGTCTGGGTAGCAGAGAGAGACTCCGTCTCAAAAAAAAAAAAAAAAAAGTTAGAATGGTACATTTTATGCTATGTGTTTTTTTAACCACTTTTTTTTTTTTTTTAAAGAGGGTTTTATAACACTTCGGAAAGACAGTCCTGTTCTCCCCACAGCTGCTTTGCCTTACTCTTATGCAGGATTTGGCTCTACCTTGGCAAGAAAAGACAGGGAAACAGGCGAACGCAGTGAAGAAAAGCCTTCATGCTGTCTCATGGGAAAAACACCACATACTTTTGTCAGTTTCACACAGTATAATCTAGTTTTCATTCCCTCTTTCCCATCCACTGGGTGGTTTTATTTTGTTTTAAGACAAGAAGAATTGCCAGAAGAAAAAAACCCTAGGGCTTACTTCTGTAGGATGGATCCCTTAATGACCAGTTCTTCATCCAAGTCTGCTTCATTAGCCATGAAGAGCAGCCTCTTTCCTGTGCTGTCCACTCCAATGAAGTCACGCTGCTCCACTGAATCATCCAAAAGAAAAAAAAAAGTCAAATAAAGCCATTTGCCCTGCAAGCATGACTAAGCCAGGGAACAGAATATCTGCTTAGTGCTCTTGGAACCAATACAGGATTGAAGGGTGGGTGCAGTGGCTCATGCCTGTAATCCCAACACTTTGGGGGGCCAAGGTGGGCGGATAATGACACCAGGAGTTCAAGACCAGCCTGACCAACATGGTGAAACCCCGTCTCTACTAAAAATACAAAAATTAGCCAGGTGTGGTGGCGTGTGCCTGCAGACCCAGCTACTGAGGAAGCCGAGGCAGGAGATTCGCTTGAACCTGGGAGATGGGGGTTGCAGTGAGCCGAGATGGCACCACTGCACTCGAGCCTGGGTGACAGAATGAGACTCTATCTCAAAAAATAAATAAATAAATAAATAAATAAATAATAAATAAATAAATAAATAAAATTATTTATTTAGATCACTCCTTTTTTAAAAAAAGAATTTTCTGTCTGCAAATAATAACGTAGGTCTTCTTACTGTGGAAATGGGACTAATATTATTTAAAGTAATCTACATTCAACCAACATTAACTACACTAGATTCTATGCTATGTATAAGGCATTAAAAAAAAAGTGGGAGGCCAGGCGCGGTGGCTCAAGCCTGTAATCCCAGCACTTTGGGAGGCCGAGGCGGGTGGATCACCAGGTCAAGAGATCGAGACCATCCTGGTCAACATGGTGAAACCCCGTCTCTACTAAAAATACTAAAAAAATTAGCTGGGCATGGTGACGTGTGCCTGTAATCCCTCTGAGACAGGAGAATTGCCTGAACCCAGGAGGCGGAGGTTGCGGTGAGCCGAGATCGTGCCATTGCACTCCAGCCTGGGCAACAAGAGCGAAACTCCGTCTCAAAAAAAAAAAAAAAAAAAAAAAAAAAAAGTGGGAGGCTGAGGCAGGTGAATCATGAGGTCAAAAGATTGAGACCACCTTGGCCAACATTGTGATATCCTGTCTCAACTAAAAATACAAAAAAAAAAAAAAAAAAAGCTGGGTGTGGCCTGAGCTGGTAGTCCCAGCTACTCCAGAGGCTAAGGCAGGAGAATCGCTTGAACCTGGGAGGCAGAGGTTGAAGTGAGCTGAGATCTCACCACTGCACTCCAGCCCAGTGTCAGAGTGAGACTCTGTCTCAAAAAAAGAAAAGTGCATGTTTTATTATACGTGAAGAGTTCTCAGTAGACAATGATCTTACAGGCTGCTATATTATTGCTGTTTTCTATGTCATACTTCTCTTCCCCAACTAGATTGTAAACTCTTCAAAGGCAGACTTCTGATTCTTTTATATTTCCCATAAACCTTGTACAGTGTTACATACTTAATAACATGTGCTACTAATTTCTGTACAGTATCTATAGCTTACAGAAACATTTTCACATAGTGACAAAATAGCATAAGGATTAAAAACAGAACTTCTGGAGCCAGACAGCTCAGCCAATTACTAGTTTATGTTAGAGCAAGTTACTTAACCTCTCTGTTCCTCAGTTTCGTCTACAAAATGGGGATAATAATAGTGTTTGCCTCACAGGTTTATTATGCAGATTAAATGTATTAGTATTTGTAAAGCATTTATAATAGTGTTATTAATCAAAACATTAAATAAAATGTTAAGTTAAAAAAATTAAACAGGCTAGGCATGGTGGCTCACCCCTGTAATCCCAGCACTTTGGGAGGCCAAGGCGAATGGATCACAAGGTCAAGGGATCGAGACCATCCTGGCCAGTGTGATGAAACCCCACCTCTACTAAAAATACAAAAACTAGCTGGGTGTAGTGGTGCGCCTGCAGTCCCAGCTACTTGGGAGGGTGAAGCAGGAGAATTGCTTGAATATGGGAGGCGAAGGCTGCAGTGAGCTGAGATCACGCCACTGCAAAGAGCAAGACTTCGTCTCAAAAAAAAAAAAAAAAAAAAAAGTAAATAAAATACATCCTCTAATTTAGCCCTCAAAACAACCAAATGAAGCAATGCCTCAACACCTCTTTATAAAGGAGAAACAGAAAGTTTAGCTCTAGGAAAAATGAGATCTGTAAAGATGAATTTGCTTCCTACTGACAGACAGTGGCTGCTAAGTTAACAGAATTTGTTTCACTGTTGGCTAAAGCTGCCTGTATACCTATAACCAAATATATTATTCAATTGTGCGATATGTTTAGCTCAGGTACTTGAAACCATTCAAGATCACCAATTAGATGGTCTCTATATGCAGTGTTAGAATATAAATGAGGAAAAAAATTATGAAAAATTATATGTTGGGATTTTTTGTTCAATAACTAAGTGAAATTCAAAAAAGGAAGAGCAAATATTGCCAATCTGAAGCTAAATTTTGCAGAGAATTTTAAATGCCACATAGCAGCTTAGACATATATCAATTTACATATTACATGGAAACTCGAGAATGTAACAAAGTCTGTAAAGGTCTCATTATAAGCCAGCCATTTAAAAAAGAAACACAGAGATGTTATTTTTGGATATAATTTGGAATGCTTACCCTACCCAAGTCCTAAGGCTCACAGAAACCTTGAATCACTGATGTCCTGCGAGGAATAATTACTAGCCAGCCAATTTTTCAGCTATGTTGCACATTAGTCACATTTCTCTCCCTCTCAGGCCCTCCACCTTGTATTGCTTCTTTGCAGCTATCATAGTAACTGGGACTTCAGAATGTGATACAAATTATAGACACTTGGAAAGGTTTCTTTCTGTTCTGCTTTAGTAAAATGAATTTCACTTTGGGAGCAGAGTAGTTAACTATAGATTGTCTTCCTATGAAGAAAGACTACGCAAACTTAAAAAAGCATATAAAACTAAACTTCTATTTTTAAAAATCTGTCACATTCAAGTATTCATGTTTTTTCCTCTAGTTGATTTTTTTTTTTTTTTTGAGACGGAGTTTCGCTCTTGTTACCCAGGCTGGAGTGCAATGGCGCGATCTCGGCTCACCGCAACCTCCGCCTCCTGGGTTCAGGCAATTCTCCTGCCTCAGCCTCCTGAGTAGCTGGGATTACAGGCACGAGCCACCACACCCAGCTAATTTTTTGTGTTTTTAGTAGAGACGGGGTTTCACCATGTTGACCAGGATGGTCTCGATCTCTCGACCTCGTGATCCACCCGCCTCGGCCTCCCAAAGTGCTGGGATTACAGGCTTGAGCCACCGTGCCCGGCTCCTCTAGTTGATTTTTACTTCTCTGATTCTTCTGTCTTATCTACAGGCATTTGCTTATCCTTTCATTCCTTTATTCAATCAATAAATATATTTGTACACCTACCCTATGGCAGGTGCTATATCTAGAGTTGGGAATTCCAACTCATTTTATGAGGCCAGCATGATCCTGATGCCAAAACCAGGCAAGGATATTATGAGAAAGAAAAATTAGGCAAATTTATTCATTAGCAAGTCAAAATAGAATACTGAGTAAATTAAAAAGGGTCACAAACTTGTTGGAGCTCCTCCCATCCAAAGGAAAGGTCAATTCCCTATCCTTTATATCTGGGCTTGCTCAGTAACTAGCTTTGAACTAACAGAGTGAAGCTGAAGTGACAGTGTGTGTTCTGAGTTTAGGCCTCAAGAGACTTTGTAGCTTCTGGTGTCATTCTTAGAACCTGCTGTTGCTACCATGTAAACAAGCCTAGGTTACCCCCTGAATGGTAAGAGACTAGATGAAAAGAAAAATTCAGCTGTCAAGGCTGAGGCGCTCTCTCTCTCTCTCTCTCTCTCTCTCTCTCTCTCTCTCTCTATTTTTTTGGAGGTGCAGTCTTGCTCTGTTGCCCAGGCTGGAGTGCAACCGTGTGATCGTGGCTCACTGCAACCTACACCTCCCAGGTTCAAGCAATTCTTCTGCCTCAGCCTCCCAAGTAGGTGGGACCACAGGCATGTGCCTCCACGCCCAGCTAATTTTTTTATTTTTAGTAGAGATGAGGTTATGCCATGTTGGCCAGGCTGGTCTCAAACTCCTGACCTCAGGTGATCCACCTGACTCCCAAAGTGTACAGATTACAGGCGTGAGCCACTGGGCCCAGCCAAGGCTGTAAACATATTAATGAGCTCAGTTATGGGAGACTAAGATAAGAATGGCAGTTGCCTCCTGGTATTCACATCCTTGTGTATCCCTTCTTCGTGAGTGTGGGCTGGCCTAGTGACTTGCTCCTAACCAACAGAATGTGGCAAAGGTAATAAAATGTTATTTCTGTAATTAGGTTATATAAGATTGTGACTTCTTTCTAGAAGAGTCTCTTCCTTGCTGGCTTTGATGAAGTAAGTTTCCATGTTGGAAAGGCCTAAGTGATAAAGAAAGAAGGGTAGCTTCTGGCCAACAGCTTGGTGGAAACTGATGCTCAGTCCAATAGTCCTTAAGAAAATGAAATTCCTCCAATAACTAAGTAAGCTTGGAACCTAATCCCTTCCCAGTTAAGCCTTCAGATGAGACTCCAGCTCTAGCTGACATCAACAGCCTTCTGAAAGACTCTGGAAGACCCAGCTAAGCCACACCTGGATTCTTGGCCCACAGTGTTGTTTTAAACTGTTAAATGTGTGGCAAGTTTTATAAGTAATGAATTGTTAATACACTAGCTGATATCACTCGAACAGAGATGAGCCATCTCAACTAAACTTAGGCCAAACTGCCAACCTACAGACTCATAAGCAAGTAAATCTTTGTTATTTTAAACCATTAGAGTTTAGAAATGTTTGTTATGTAGTAAAAACTAATACAATGTGTGAAAGGACACAAGCCATAACCAAGTTAGGTTTATCCCAGGTATCATCACATCATCAGAGTAAAAGAGAAAAACCATACGACCACTTGAATAGATGCGGAAAAAGCATCTGATAAAATTTGTATACTTAGGCAAAGAAACTCCCAATAAATCAGAACTAGAAAGGAACTTTTTCAATCTGATGACCTATACAGTACCTATAAAAATGTATAGTAGGCTGGGCGTGGTGGCTCACGGCTATAATCTTAGCATTTCGAGAGGCCAAGGCAGGTGGATCATTTGAGGCTAGGAGTTTGAGACCAGCCTGGCTAACATGGTGAAACCCCGTCTCCACCAAAAACACAAAAATTAGTCGAGCATGGTGGTACATGCCTGTAATCCTACCTACTTCGGAGGCTGAGGCAGGAGAATTGCTTAAAACCAGGAGGCAGAGGTTGCAGTGAGTCAAGACTGGGCCACTGCACTCTAGCCTGGGTGACAGAGACTATCTCAAAACAAACAAACACAAACCTATAGTAAACATCATTTTAACTGGAAAGATGTTGAAAATATTCCTTTTAAAATAAGGAATGAAAAAGGGTGCCAACTGGCATCATTTGTACACATAATTTTATTGTAGGTCCTGGGCAGCACAGTTAAGACAAGAAAAAGAAAGTAGAAACTTAGACTACTGGGGGGTCTATGGCCATAGCACCTTGAAGGTATCTGATCTCATCTGATCTATGCAGAGTCAGGCCCAGTTAGTACTTGGATGGGAGTCTGCTTGGGAATACCATGTGATAAAGGTTAAAAAAAAAAAAAAAAGACTACTGTGAGACTTTGGTCAAAGAATACAAAATTTCACTTAGAAAGGCGAAATAAGTTCACAAAGAGACTTCATACAACCAGTGATTGGTTAGTAACGATGTGTTCTTGAAAATTCCTAAGAGAATAGATTTTAAGTGTTCTCACTTGAAGAACTTTAGAAACAGATCCTCTAAGCTCCCCCTCCCACCCCAAGAAAAAAAGAGGAAAAAAAAGGAGGCTTCATGCAAAGAATCAAGAATCAGAATGATGTTGGATTTCTTAATAGACAAGTTAGAAGAGAGTAAAACAAAACAAAAACCTTCAAAATTTTGTGGTGATATGATTTCCAAGAGAAGTTTATATTCAGCCAAAATATCAAACAAATATGTGGGCAGAATAAAGACATTTTCAGGGATGCAAAAGCTCAAAAACTTACTTCTCACGGGCCAGGCGCTGTGGCTCATGCCTATAATCCCAGCACTTTAGGAGGCCAAGGTGGGCAGATCACAAGGTCAGGAGATTGAGATCATCCTGGACAAAATGGTGAAACCCTGTCTCTACTAAAAATACAAAACTTAGCTGGGTGTGGTGGCGTGCACCTGTAGTCCCAGCTACTCGGGAGGCTGAGGCAGGGGTATTGCTTAAACCGGGGAGGCGGAGGTTGCACAGTGCTGAGATCACACCACTGCACTCCAGCCTGGAGACACAGCAAGGAAAAAAAATTTACTTTTCACAATTTCTATCTTAGGAGGCTTCCAGAGGATGTGTCCTACAGAAAATGTGGATATAAATTAGAAAAAGAAGAAAATAAAGAAAATATGAGGTTTAAGACATGACAGTGAAGGGTGAACCTAAAAAGTAAGAAAGAGGAAATTTAGGTTCAAGATATGACAGTGACGGGTGAACCTAAAATGACAGCTCTATAGCAGGGCAACTACCTCAGATTAGAAAAGCTTTAGGAGAGGTACCTTGAAGAATTTGAAACTGAGAGAACATCTAGTGTGTTGCAATGTAAGGAGAGGAAATTCACACAACTTGGGACTTGGGTGGAATTAGTGATAAATACATAGAAAACAAGCAAATGAAAAAAGAAGACAATGTTTAGGAAAACAAGAGGAAGAAAGAGAAAAGTAATCATATACTGCAAGGCTCAACTGTGAATACTATTTATACAGTCATGATAATGTAAACATAAAATATTCAGTTAATCAACGATACAATATAAACAATTGTATTAGAAAATTGGGCCGAATACAAGTTTGCACACATGTAGTGGGGGCAGAGCATGTGGTAAAATAGAACCAAATCTTTACATTCCATAGTAAGAAGTGAATAGGTAATTCTTAAAGCCAGAAAAATTAAGACACAGCAAATGAAAGCATATTTGGAGATATGGAGTTAAATGCCAAAAAGTTAGCTAAAAATGTTGAAAGTAGCGCTCTCTAAGTGGGGTGAGGACAGATAGGGTGAGGGGCTGCTACTTATTATAATATACTTAAAATCATTAAATACTCTTTACATTTGGTGCATATTAAACTTTGATAAAGATAAAAACTAAATTCAAAAAAGAAATAGAAAATACAGGTTATGAGCCGGGCGCGGTGGCTCAAGCCTGTAATCCCAGCACTTTGGGAGGCCGAGGCGGGTGGATCACGAGGTCGAGAGATTGAGACCATCCTGGTCAACATGGTGAAACCCCGTCTCTACTAAAAGTGCAAAAAATTAGCTGGGCATGGTGGCATGTGCCTGTAATCCCAGCTACTCAGGAGGCTGAGGCAGGAGAATTGCCTGACCCCAGGAGGCGGAGGTTGCGGTGAGCTGAGATCGCGCCATTGCACTCCAGCCTGGGTAACAAGGGCGAAACTCCGTCTCAAAAAAAAAAAAAAAAAAAAAAAAGAAAATACAGGTTATGGAATCAGAAGGCATGGGTTTGAGTAATGTTTCTTACCACTTACCACTGATGTGATCTTGAGCAACTGTCCACAAAATGCTATTAGAAAATAAATGGGTTAAAAATCAAAACAAAACAAAAACTTGGCAAATAAGAAAATTATCTGACCTTCTTCCAGATTTTGTCTTGAGAGCAAATCTTGATTATCTCTGTTTCCCATGTAGAATTAACAGAGAATTTATACATAGTATGTCCTAAATTCATTTACTGCATTAAAATTTAATGTACTTCTAAATCAAGAATCTGACTTCACACCGATTACCGTGCCTCCACATAAGTAAATTGTTTACTACCATGTTACCAAATATCATGCCATTAAATAAATTTTCCTATAACTGAATGAGACATTAAATTGATTGCTGTATTTTGCATATGCTCCTATTTTTATACTTAGCACACATTGTGATTTATGAATCCTAGAATATTTAAATTTACTTCTGGCTGCATATGGCGACTCACTCCTATAATCCCAGCACTTCGGGAGGCTGAGTCGGGGGGATTGCATGAGCCCAGGAGTTGAAGGCTGTAGTGAGCTGTGCTTGCACCACTGTATTCTAGCCTGAGTGACACAGCGAGATTCTGTCTTGAAAAAAAAAAAAACAAAAAACAAAACTAAAAAAGAAACTTACTTCTGGGCTGGGCACTGTGGCTCACGCCTATAATCCCAGCCCTTTGGGAGGCCAAGGTGGGCAGATCACGTGAGACCAGGAATTCAAGACCAGCTTGGCAAACATGGTGAAATCTCGTCTCTACTAAAAAATATACAAACATTAGCTGGGTGTGGTGGTGACCACCTGTAATCCTAGCTACTCAAGTGACTGAGGCACGACAATCACTTCAACACGGGAGACGGAGGTGGTAGTGAGCTGAGATTGTGCCACTGCGTTCCAGACTGGGTGACAGAGTGAGGCTCTGTCTCAAAAAAAAGAAAAAAAAAAAAAAAAAAATATATATATATATATATATATATATATAGAGAGAGAGAGAGAGAGAGAGAGAGAGGGAGACAGAGAGACAGAAAGAGAGAGAGAGAGAGAGAGAGAGAGAGAGAGAGAATATCTAGGAATTTCAAGTCCCTTCAAATTATTTTTAAAAATGGGGTGGGATTCATAAACGCCTTCATTGAGAACTTAAAAAAAAAAAATGGAGTGGGATTTGGAAGACTGAGAAGAGGAAATAGCTGATGCAGAAGCCCAGACAGAATTTTTTGGTGGTACAGCTTCAAGAGAAATAAAGAAGGCTGTAGCAAAAGAAATACTACAGGCTCAGAACTGCCTGCCAACATCTGTTGGTGCAGAGGGAGCTAAGCCAATTAAGAGGTGACAGCCAAGTAAGAGTTTTCACTCGTGGTTCTGAAGTATATTAACATGTACTGATTCTAGTCTGGACCAAGGCCATGTAACTCTGAAAACTGAGGAGTTTGAGAAATACTACAGTGGATTGGATGGGTTAAGTAAAAGTTTCTTAGAACATTTTCTATTTCAACTATTCCAAGAGACATAGTGGGACTATAGAGACAATAGTCAATAATTTGTGTCATTAAATCATAATAGTATTAAACAATTACACAGAGGAATGTACAGGAAAAAAAGCCCCCTAGTAAACATATTATCTGCAATAAAGCAATATAAATATATTATCTTCTCACTAAAATTGAGAGGAAAGTTTGAAGTTTCCAACAAGGGATGAAAAACAAATTATTTTTATATATTATTGCAAGTTTCAGATATATGTGTATATACGGCATCAATGAAATTCTCTTCATATGTATTGTCTTTACTGTTTGATTTTTGTGAATGTAAACAATTACAGATGTGAAGCTTTAATAAATTCTTTTTTTTTGGAGACGGAGTCTTGCTTGTCACCCAGGCTGGAGTGCAGTGCCATGATCTTGGCTTACTGCAACCTCTGCCTCTGGGGTTTAAGCAATTCTCCTGCCTCAGCCTCCCGAGTAGCTGGGACCACAGACGCACCACCACACCCAGCTAATTTTTTTGTATTTTTAGTAGAGATGAGGTTTCACCATGTTGGTCAGTCTGGTCTGGAACTCTGACCTCAAATGATCTCCTCCCAAAGTGCTGGGATTACAGGCATGAGCCACTGTGCCCAGCCTATAAATTCTTTTAAGAACATAGTACCTAATCTAATTTTCCTCAGCAGGTTTCAAGTTTCTTAAAATGACCTATGACTGGGGAGAGTACCATGAATGCTTGTTTGTGTACCCTTGAAGGTAGGGATACTGTGGTGTTTTGGCGTTTTTTTTTTTTTCCATTTCTATAGTCTTGGTGCCTAGTTCAGGAGTTGGCATAACACATACTCAGCAACTGTGTTAAACTGATCTCTTTACCCTTTCACTCAGTAAGTAGTATCAAGCAATGGGGAGACAATGGCTGAATAATAATGGTATCTACTGCTGAAAAAAAATCAGGAAATGAGGTTTCTCAGAGTTTGGAACCCCATTTCCCTGCACAGCCTTAGCTGGGTTTCTGGGTCTTGCTTACACTTCTAAGTTGTCCATTTTTTTTCCTGAGAAGTTGGTACCTTCTATTTTTTTTTCTTCAAAAGTTAGTACCTTCTAGAAAACTCTAGTAATTTGCCCAAGATCCCACAGTTTGAATCACTAGAAAAGTTACATGTGGGTTGGGCACAGTGGCTTACAGCTGTAATCCTCGCACTTTGGGAAGCCTTAGGCAGGTGGATCACTTGAGGTCAGGAGTTTAAAACCAGCCTGGCCAACATGGTGAAAACCTGTCTCTACTAAGAAAATATATATATATATATAAATTAGCTGTGCTTGGTGGCAGACGCCTGCAATCCCAGCTACTCGGGAGGCTGAGGCAGGAGAATCGCTTGAACCTGGGAGGCAGAGGTTGCAGTGAGCCAAGATCGCACCATTGCATTCCAGCCTGGCTGATAGAGTGAGAGTTGTTTCAAAAAAAAAAAAAGTTACATGTTGCATGTGAGCCTTCCAAAGAGACTTGTCTAGACATTTGTCACTGTGAGTTTCCCTTCAAACTTACAAGCTATTATGGCAAAAATGCAAAGAAAAAAACACTGATAGTCTGTGGTTTTTAAAGCACTGCCATTTTACGTGAAATAAATATGTGATACAGAATGTTTACAAAATTATTAAATGAGATTTGTTAAGTTTCAGAACCAAATTACAATCGCAATTACAAATTATTAAGCATCTACTATCTTTCAGGTAATGAATGGGCCACATGCATTATAAAGATGTCATTTAATTCTCACAAAAATCCTGAAAGAATTCAGGCTCATTTTGCAACAGAGGAAAATGAAATTCATGAAGATCAAGGTAATTTGCCCAAGATCCCACAGCTTTTGAGCACTGAAACCCAGTCTGAACTCTAGACCTTGTGCTCTTAACAATAATGTTACAGCACTAGGTATTTAGCTAAAAATCTCAAAATCATTTCTAAACTAAAATTAATAGGCAATGTAGTTAGTATCAGTCTGCTAGATCCATATTGCTAAAAGCATTACAAGCTCATATACTCTTGTAATACCTACTCATGAATCCAACTACTGCTCAGACTATCATCTTTAGGACTTTAAACTGCTGGTGCTCAGGTCCATCTTCACTTACCTCGGGGCGGGGGGGCGAGAAGAGCTGCCTTTATAAGCAGGCCATTCAATAATATTTATTGATTGCTTACCATGGGCCATAACTGGGCCAAGTGCTGGGAATAAAATAAATAAAACAGAAATGATCCATTCCCTCATAGAGCTTATAGTCCAGTAGGGGAAAGAGTAAATAAGACAGCAGGCTGATATATGTAGGCAAACAAAAGGACATACCTTATGTTAAAAGGTCAAGAAAGGCCTTTCTTAGAAAATAACTTGAAGGCTAAACTGGATTTGGAATATATGTGTTGGGAGGAGAAAGGGACTGGAGAGCATTTCAGGCAAGGAAGCTGTGTAAAGACTTGCAGCATGAAACAAATACTCCAAAAAGCCTAAATGTGAATTTGATCCTGCCCTCTTTAGTACCTACATCTCCCATAAATCTGAGAAGAAAGTGGCAAGGGGAAGAAAAGTGGCTTCAGAAACATCTAGACATTAGCCATTCCCCTATAAGTTAGTAAGAATAGCATTTCAGGAAGTTGGGTCTAGAAGTTTAGTCCATTAAACACTATCTGGGAAAGTGGATTGCAGACTGTTTGGCACACAACAGCAGCCAAGAGGCATGCCAAATATATAATCTGAAAAGCTTAGGATTCTTTAAAAAATGCTTATGATTGAAATGCATAGCATTCTACGGGGGGAATTTAAAACTCAGTTATTTAGGTGAACCTTAGCCTTCAAATATAACAAAACACGGATATTGAGGAGTTCAAAATTTCATGCTAAGAATGAAAACTAGGCTAGGTGTGGTGGCTCACACTGTAATCCCAGCACTTTGGGAGGCTGAGGTGGGTGGATCACAAGGTCATGCGTTCAAGACCTGCCTGGCCAACATGGTGAAAGCCTGTCTCTACTAAAAATACAAAAACTAGCCAGGCGTGGTGGCGGGCATCCGTAATCCAACCTACTCAGGAACCTGAGGCAGGAGAATCGCTTAAACCCAGGAGGCAGAAGTTGCAGTGAGCCGACATTACATCATTGCACTCCAGCCTGGGCAACAGAGCAAGACTCTGTCTCAAAAACAATAAAAAAAGAATGAAAACTTGACCCAGGTCTGATGGCTGGTACCTGTAACAGCAGCTACTTGGGAGGCTGAGGTGAAAGGACTGCTTCAGGTCAAGAGTTTGAGACCAGCCTGGGCAACACAGCAAGACCTAATCTCTCTCTCTCTCTTTTTTTTTTTTTTTTGGAGATAGAGTCTCACTCAGTTACCCAGGCTGGAGTGCAGTGGCATGATCATGGCTCACTGCAGCCTTGACATCGTGGGCTCAAGCAATCCTCCCACCTCAGCCTCCCAGGTAGCTGGGACTACAGGCTCACATGCCACCATGCCCAGCTAATTTTTAAAAAATTGTTTGTAGAGATGGAGTTTTACCATGTTACCCAGGCTGGTCTCAAACTCCTGAGCTCAAGCCATCCACCTGCTTCAGCTTCCCAAAGTGCTAGGATTAAAGGCCTGAGCCATTGTGCCCCGTCTCTTTAAAAAAAGAAAGAAAGAAAGAGGCCAAGTGTGGTGGCTCACACCTGTAATCCCAGCACTTTGAGAGGCTGAGGCAGGCTTGAGCTTGCCTCAAGATTGCTTGAACTCAGGAGTTCGACACCAGCCTGGGCAACATAGTGAAACCTGTCTCTACAAAAAATACAAAAAGTTAGCCAGGCATGGTAGTGCGTGCCTATAGTCCCAGCTACTTGGGAGGCTGAGGTGGGAGGATTGCTTGAGCCTGGGAAGTGGAGGTTGCAGTGAGCCAAGATTGAGCTATTGAAATCCAGCCTCAGCAACAGAGTAAGACCCTTGCTGAAAGAAAGAAAGAGAGAGAGAGAGAGAAAGAGAGAAGCAAGGAAGGAAGGAAGAAGAAAGAAAGAGAGAGAGGGAAAGAGAAAGAAAGAAAGGAGGAGGGCTGGGTGTGGTGGCTCACGCCTGTAATCCTAGCACTTTGGTAGGCTGAGGCAGGCAGATCATGAGGTCCAGGAGTTCGAGACCAGCCTGACCAACATGGTGAAACCCTGTCTCTACTAAAAACACAAAACGTAGCCAGGCATGGTGGTGGGTGCTTGTAATCCCAGCTACTCTGGAGGCTGAGGCAGGAGAATGGCTTGAATCCAGGAGGCGGAGGTTGCAGTGAGCTGAGATCATGCCATTGCACTCCAGCCTGGGCAACAAGAGTGAAACTCCATCTCAAAAAAAAAAAAAAAAAAAAAAAGAAAGAAAGGCCAGGCGCAGTGGCTCACGCCTGTAATCCAAGCACTTTGGAGGCCAAGGTGGGCAGATCACCTGAGGTTGGGAGTTCAAGACCAGCCTGACCAACATGGTGAAACCCCGTCTTTATTATAAAAAAAATAAATAAATAAAATTTAAAAAAACGGAAAGGAAGAAAGAAAGAGGAAGAAAGAAAAAGAAAAAGAAGAAAGAAAGATCCTCTTAAAACATGAACGTAATCTAATTATGACATTATCTTGTTTACTTCAACAGCTCCCCACTGTTTTGGGCATAGAATTCAAACTCTTTCATCCGATGTCTCCATTCCTATCCGCTTCCCTGCCTCCCATACTCACATTCCAACTCTAGAAAGTTACCAGTATACATCATACATTTTCAAAGAGGATAAAGAATCCAGCTTAAAGGAACTTCCACTGGCCAAACTGACAATTTAAATATTAAAATATTTTTCAATGGTTGTAGGTAATAGTTACAGTTAATTTAAAATAGAGTTATGTTGTAAATATTGTTAACAATAGAGTATTATACATTTCAAAATTGCTAAGAAAGTAAATTTCAAATGTTCTCACCATGAAAAATCTTGGTATTTGACGGATGGATATGTTAACCCATTTGATTTAATTATTACACATTATATGTATAAATTATAACATCACTTTGTAACTCATAAATTTATATAATTATAAACTATTGATATATAATAAAAGGGAAGTGTGAATCTGTGCATTTATAATGATACTTAAGAGATAACTAAAAGTTCTATCAATGCCTATGAAATGGCAGAAAATTTAAAGAAAAGTTCTAATGACAAGTAATAAGTTGATTTTTAAAAATGATTTTTATATATAGAGTACAGACAAAGGAAACAAAAAATTCATTATAAAACATATATCTGTTTATAAAATCTGGATATATATTTGCTTCTACCTGTGTAGGCAGAAAAGAACGAATATAGGGAATTGTAAGTCAACCAGAACTTTCAAAAGCAGAAACTATATAAAGAACAGAAAGATTGATCAGCATAAGTACCATTACGTAATGATAATGTAGAAAAATATCCCACAATTAATCTGTACCAGTGACCATCTGAACCACAAAAAGCAACTAGAAACGAGTTTCAATGCTATACTGGAAAATTATAATTTAACCAAATGTCCTAAAGAGGAGAGCTAAAAATATTAATCAGTTTATTCAAATCCTAAGTATGAAGGCTCTAAATGGCTCTATTAATAATAGTAAGATATTAATATGCTATACATAGTCTAATAATTACAACAGAATATGCCAGTATGTAATAATGACAAGATAATGGGTTACATAATGCTGGCAAGGCAAAACCTAAAGAATACATCATTCCAGAGGAAAACTTCAAGGAAAAAAATACATCATTCAGGAAAAACTAAGATCCATGAAAGGACTACTAGAATCCTAGGAAAATAAGTATCAAAATAAGAATGTTATAATCCTAGGAAGATAAGCAGGATTAACAACTATCACATTTATTGGTCATTTAGGGTGACTGAAGCATTCAAAAGAACCAGCCATACTAAATTTGTGACAGTAATTCCTTTTTTTTTTTTCAAAGAAGAAATCTTGCTCTGTCGCCTAGGCTGGAGTACAGTTGGCACAATCTTGGCTCACTGCAACTTCTGCCTCCTGGGTTCAAGCAATTCTCCTGTCTCAGCCTGCCAAGTGGCTAGGATTACATGTGTGTGCCACCATGCCTGGCTAATTTTTGTATTTTTAGTAGAGATGGGGTTTCACCACATTGGCCAGGCTGGTCTCAAACTCCTGACCTCATGATCTGCCTGCTTGGCCTCCCAAAGTCCTGAGATTACAGGTGTGAGCCACTGCGCCCAGCCGTAACTTTAATTCTTTAAACGTACCTAATTAAATCTGTAATTGAAGTTTATTTATTTATTTAACTTTATTTTATTTTTTTTAGATGCCGCCATCACACTTGGCTAATTTTTCTATTTTTAGTAGAGACAGGATTTCAGCATGTTAGCCAGGCTGGTTTCAAACTTTTGATCTTAGGTAATCTGCCTGTCTTGGCCTCCCAAAGTGCTGGGATCACAGGCATGAGATACTGAGCCTGGTCTATTTTTAAAAGTTAATTTTAAATTAGATTTTTTGTTTGTTTGTTTCTTAAATATACACATTCAATTATTTGAGCCTTAAATACAATGCAAATAGTTCTGAATGCTCCTCTCTGCATATGAAAGGACATTAAAGAACCTAATCAATCAGTATAAGCATTTTCCACTCAGGGACTGTATCTTATTTGACTTTATGTCACCAACTCCTAGCACAGTATCTGTGGTGTATAGTAGATTCTTAAATGTTTTTTCAGGGAAAACATGAGTGACAATAATAATTATGAAAACCCAACAAACAAAACAAACTCCAGTCTTCCTTACCTGCTTTTTTTTTCCCCTTTTGACCGGGAACAGGTTCTGTGCTATCTTGGCCTTTTCTCATCAACATAGCAAGTGATGCATCGTAAGCTCTAAACAGGTCCACAACCTCATGTAAGGCAACATCTGTTATCAGATCACAGCTCAGGACCAGCACATCTGTCTGTTAAATGGATATGGGAAAAGTCAATATCATAAAGGACAATGGATTATACAAATCATCACAGGACAAAATTATGATGGCTTAAAAACACACAAATCAGACAATACTCTTCGAACATTTTTCACAGCAAAACAAGTAAAATAAATAGGGTTGTTCTAATTGATTATGCTGGCATAGGGTCCAGAATCTCTACTTCTCCCTTGTGTACCTCAGGAACTGTATAGACTGTCCCTAAGACACCTCTGGAACCCTAGGTTCTAAGAAACAGTCTGAAAACCACCACATTGTCTATTTCCATGACTATGGAATATATGATCTTGTATTTATACATCTTTTTGTAGTTTAAAAAGCATTTTGACATAGTTTGATGATTTAATATGGTAAAGAACAACCACTTTACTATGGTACTAGGAAATAACAGGATGAACATAATATAATGTCTCATTCTTAGGGAACTTAACATTCTATAGTAAATAATTACAATATAACCTCAGGTATGTACAAGGTGCCCATTCAATCTTATAAGAATACCATAAGAATGACAGAATGGCATTGTTATTATTAACATTATTGGCCTCTACTTTTATAGAGGAGAAACGTAAGGCCTATTACCAGGGTCTGACACACAGTAGGCATTTAATAATTGTTTAACAAATAAATGAATAAATCAATGAAGAAAAGGTTATCTTACATAGGTTGGCTTTCTGATCATAATTTTTTTTTTTCAGACAGGGTCTCACTCTGTCACCCAGGCTGGAATGCAATGGTGTGGTCACAGCTCACTGCAGCCTTGACCCTCCAGGCTCAAGTGATTCTCCTGCCTCAGCCTTCCAAGTAATATAAGTGTCACCATACCTGGCTAATTTTTACATTTTTTTGTAGAGATGGGGTCTCCCTATGTTGCCCAGGCTAGTCTCGAACTCCTGGGCTCAAGTGATCCACCCATCTCGGCCTCCATATATATATATATATATATATATATATATATATATATATATACATTATATATATACACATTGTATATATATATATATAGATAGACAGGGTCTTGCTCTGTCACCCAGACCTGGAATGTAGTGGCATGATCATGGCTTACTGTGGCCTCAACTTTCTGGGTTCAAGTAATCCTTCCACCTCAGCCTCCCTAGTATCCTGGACTACAGGCGTGCACTACCACACCAGGTTGATTTTTATTTCTATTTTTAGTAGAGACATGGTCTTTCTATGTTTCCAGGCTGGACTCGAACTCCTGGCCTCAAGCAATCTGCCTGCTTTTGCCTCCCAAAGTGCTAGGATTACAGGCGTGAGCCACCGCACCTAGCCCAGAGCTGTTATTAGCATTTTACCAACGAAGAAACAGGTTATAGTAGTTATGTAAATAAAATTTAACAATTACTAATGGCTATTTGTGTAACTAAGGAATCTATATTACTGAATAGTATTAAAGATACATAGTTTAGGCTCGGTGCAGTGGCTTACGCCTGTATCCTAGCATTTTGGGAGGCCGAGGCAGGCAGATTGTCTGAGCTCAGGAGTTTGAGACCAGCCTGGGCAATCCAGTGAAACCCCATTTCTACTAAAATACAAAAATTAGCCAGGCATGGTGGCACATGCCTATAGTCTCAGCTACCCAGGAGACTGAGGCAGGAGAATTGTTTGGACCCAGGAGCAGGGACTGCAGTAAGCCAAGATTGTGCCACTGCACTCCAGCCCGCCGGGAGACACAGCAAGACTCCATCTCCCCCATCAAAAAAAAAAAAAAAAAAAAAAAGGAGAAATAAAGAAATATAGTTTAGGGCTGGGCACAGCAGCACATGCCTGTAATCCCAGAGGTGCCTCAGTGAAAGGCAGGTTCTGATTTCCCCTTAGTGAATTACCCAGGGCAGCTCCTCTTTTACTAATTTTATTTTTTAGACTTCTGGATAAGCTTTGTCTTGGAAAACCAATTCTGCTACTTTAAAAAAGTCTAGGCTGGACATAGTGGCTCACACCTATAATCCTAGTGCTTGGGACGTTGAGGCAGGAAGATTGCATGAGCCCAGGAGTTCAAGATTACAGTGAGCTATGATCACATCACTGCACTCCTGCATGGGTGACAATGCAAGATGCTATCTCAAAAAAAAAAAAAAAAAAAATGACCTGGCACAGTGGGTTGCACCTGTAAACCAAGCTACTATGGAGGCTGAGAAAGAAGCATTACTTGAGTCCAGGTGTTTGAGGCCAGCCAGAGGAACTTAGCAAGACCCCATCTCTAAAAATATATAAAATATTTTTTTTAATTAGCAAACAATTTTTTTTTTTGAGATCGAATTTTGCTCTTGTTGCCCAGGCTGGAGCACAATGGTGCAATCTTGGCTCACTGCAACCTCCACCTCCCAGGTTCAAGTGATTCTCCTGCCTCAGCCTCCTGAGTAGCTGGGATTACAGGCATGTGCTACCATGCCCGGCTAATTTTGTACTTTTAGTAGAGATGGGGTTTCTCCATGTTGGTCAGGCTAGTCTTGAACTCCCAACCTCAAGTGATCTGCCTGCTTCAATCTCCCAAAGTACTGAGATTATAGGCCTGAGTCACTGTGCCTGGCAAATAAGCAAATAAAAATTTTTAAAAGTTAGCCAGGTGGCGTACATTTATTGTCCCAGCTACTTGGGAGGCTGAGGCAAGAGGATTGCTTAAACCTCAGAGGAGTTCAAGACTCTAGTAAGCTATGACCACTTCACTGGATTCCAGCCTGGGTGACAGAGTGAGATCCTGTCTCAAATAAATAGTCTGAAAAACACTGGACCAAATTATTTTGGGTTCAAGAATAAAGTGAATATTTAGGTGTTTTTTTGTAAGTAGTTCAAAGTTTCCTAATATTTTAATTTAAAATCATGATTCCTGGTTTGGGTGGGAAAATGGATGATTTCAACTCATATTCTACTAAATCAAAGAGTCTTATTTGCTCAGAACGCGAGACTCAACCATCAGAATGCCTTATGTTACTGCTTGAAATTTCTTATTATGAATATAGAATCGGCACCAGAATCACCCTTTCTTTTTCCACATGTAACTTGTTATTTATAGCCTAAACAATTTCTTTTGAAGGCCTTTTAAAGTTAAGAAGCTCAAATTCGGATTCTTTCCTACTCTTCTGCTTAAGACTTTCTGAATTCTTTTTAGATCTTAACTCTGAAACCCCCCAGAAAAAGTTCCCATAAACATCTCTTTAGGAAAAAAAAAAATCCTGCACTTGCAACTCAATGCATCCAGGAAGCAGCAAACATTTAACAAATCAGACGACATAAATACAAACTGAAGAAGAAACAGCCTGCAGAATCCTACTTATAACAATGCTTAGAAAGACAGGGGAATAAACCATTACTAAAAACATCCACAGAGTTGTCATTACAATAGTACAGAAGTTGCCCCATTTCATCATAATGAAAATGACAATTTGCTGAGGAAAAAAATCTCCTTTCTGTTTTTCTCAGTTTCTCTAATAAGATGACTGGGTTTTTCTGCAAGTTAACTGATATACAATAAATTGAACCATTAAGTGTACTCCAAAATGAAGAAAATGACTCCAATGCAGATGCCTCAGAACGGCTATCAATGTTGTCTTGCCAAATAAATGCTGTTATCATTCAATATCTGCAAAAGTGTTTAAATCTGTCAGCACAATGAATGCCAAACAAGTCCTGCATAATTGTGAACAGGCTGTAGGCTCATTTCTCTTTGCGTTTTGATGACTTTTTGCTAAACTGAATGCAAAATCCCCAAGGATCACAAGGAACAGACCCCTCCACTCAATGTCTGGTTGCCATCTGTTCTCAGTGTGAAAAGAAAGGCATGGGTCTGAAAGAACAGAGCCCAGCATACAGATAGAGGTGCTGTTCCATCAGCCCCTCTCCTGCCCCTGTTCCCATGTAAGAGTCACTGACGCCAAACACATTTCATCCTCTTCATCCTCTTTGCAACTCTACCACTTTCAAAGGAAAGTGTTTGTTGTCTGATCAGTTTCCAAAGCTGGGAATCTCAGAAGAAGAAACAAAGGAAAGCTAAATCATATTTATACCTTCATAACACTATTTTTTTTTTTTTTAAGACAGGGTCTCAGTCTGTTGCCCAGACTGGAGTACAGAGGTGTGATCATAGCTCATTGCAACCTTAAATTCTTGGGCTCAAGCATTCTATCACCTTAGCTTCCTAATTAGCTGCGGCTACAGGCACCGCATGCCACTATGACTACTAATTTTAATTTTTTTCTTCCTTTTATTAAGACAGGTCTCACTATGTTGCCAGAGCTGGTCTTGAACTCTTGGGCTCAAGTGATCCTCCTGTCTCAGCCTCCCAAGGTGGTGGAATTACAAGCATGAGCCTCTGCGCCTGGCCTGTGTTTTTATAAAAACTGTAATAGAAAGAAATGACCATTGTTTTGATTTTTATTCTAAAAAGGGAATGCAAATGGCTTTCTAGTAACTGGAGCCCAGAGAGAGACAGTAGAAAAACTGATAAGACCCAGATAAGTATTTTTGATCATGTGTGACCACATGCCATGGATAAACATGGACTGTTTGGACTGAAGCAACTGTGTGTCAGAAATGCAGTTAATTTGAAAGTTCCCTGAACATGCCAACACTCAGCTGCCTTGTGTTTCATGGGCCCAGCTCTTTTCTAATACCAACAGTATGCCTCTTTTGCAGAGACCAACTCCAAAGACCTCCTTACTCACTATTCGAATAGTCCTTGGTATGCGTCATCCCAAGCCTACTCTTCTAGAGAAGCCAGGGCAATGTCAAGGGCAGAAAGCACAACTCAGAAAGAAAGCAGATGTGTGAGCTGTTGACAATATAGACACATACAAGGTTTCCAAGGTAAGGCAGCACTTTAGTGTTTAAAGTGTCCAAGACACCCAGGAATTCAAAATCCAAACTGCTGCCAGTTAGCCTTGACTAAAGCAAACAAATTAAGCTCAGAAAACCCAATTACCAAGCCATGGCAAAGCCCAGAAATCTCTCATTACAAGAACATTTTCGATTAAGCCAAAACCACTGAGTAAAATTAGAGGGGGAAAAAAAGTTAAATCAGAAAACCGGATGTATGTGTGTGTGGCTGTAGTGCTGGGTGGGAGGTGAGGAGAGCTACTGGGAATAGCCTCTTTTCTTTTCCTGGCAGCTGTTCCATGACAGATTGTTATAAATAACATAATCTGGCAACCAATTTCTTATGACAAGGAGAAAGAAAAACACATTTACTCCCTTGGAAAAAAACTGTCAGGGCAAGGTAACTACAATGCTTTTACTCACCCAGAGCTTCCATAAATAATGGCTATGATCCAAATCACTAGCCTGCACACCACCTCTGTCCATATGGAACTCATGAATTCAACTACTTGGTGTGACTATGAAGGTCACAATTTACATTTTCCTATGTGGCCCAATCCTAATTCAATCCCCAGGAGTAGTTTGTGTGCTTTTTCCTTTCTTCCCTTTTTTTTGTAGACAAGGGGTCTCCCTATGTTGCCCAGGCTGGTGTCAAACTCCTGGGCTCAAGCAATCCTCCTGCCTCGGCCTCCCAAAGTACTGGGATTATATTCATGAGCCACTGCACCTAGCATAGTTTATGTGCTTTAATGAACACCAAAGGCTAACTGCAATGGAGACCTCAATTTTTGTTTAAAATGCTTGGAAGAGATTCCCAGTCTATAGTTCCCAAAGTGGAAGGCCAAGGGCCAACTGCTGCTTTGTTTCACTGAGTTGGGGTAATAGGTCTAGGAAGGGAAATGATCAACTTAGTAAGTAAGAAATGTGATAATCCTTAGGCTCACAGCTAAATATCCTTCCTGTATTCCTCAGCTTAATCATGCTGTTGCTACCATCCAGAATCTGATTCGAGAAATCTGCCCATAGTCCCCTAGTCTTCCCTTACTGCACTGCCTTTAAGAGTTCAGGTCTCAGGCTGGGCGGCGGTGGCTCAAGCCTGTAATCCCAGCACTTTGGGAGGCCGAGGCAGGTGGATCACGAGGTCAAGAGATCGAGACCATCCCGGTCAACATGGTGAAACCCCGTCTCTACTAAAAATACAAAAAATTAGCTGGGCATGGTGGTGCATGCCTGTAATCCCAGCTACTCAGGAGGCTGAGGCAGGAGAATTGCCTGAACTCAGGAGGCGGAGGTTGCAGTGAGCCGAGGTTGTGCCATTGCACTCCAGCCTGGGTAACAAGAGCGAAACTCCGTCTCAAAAAAAAAAAAAAAAGAGTTCAGGTCTCAATATCTTTTTCTAGTCTCTTGGCTGGTGTCTCTCTTGTTCCAGTTCTCCATTATCCTAATCCATACTCCAATTTCTACTGCATATGTCATTTTCCTGCTTAAAGACACCCTAAAACATTATTTTCCAAACATAAAAAAGTTGAACTTATCGCCATTTACTTACTTTAAATTTTTAAAAATATATATATAGATCACTATAATATGATGTGCTATATATACTATACATAAAAGTAGACATTTAAAAAGGAAGACATAAAACATTTAAAAACAGCCTTCCAAGTAGGTGGCAGGATTACAGATGAGTGCTACAATGCCCAGCTTATTTGCACATTTTTAGTAGAGACAGTGTTTTGTCATATTGGTCAGGCTGGTTTTCGAACCTCAAGTGATTTGCCTGCCTTGGCTTCCCCAGGTCCTGGGATTACAGGTGTGAGCCACTGCACCTAGCCACCAGTGTTAACCTAACAGAGTCAACTGCCAAAAATGTATTCCCTAATCTGTCTTCCCATTGTATTACATATTTATCCATCAAAATTCAGGTCTTCTCATAGTTACTAGAAAGGGCAGAGCCGATACATTATCTCCCCTAGAGATGAAGCATTTTCCGATCCATTACAGACCTTAAATCACTAACTAGATTACATATATATTTTTCCATCTAGGCTTTAAGCTCCATAAGGAGCCCTTTTATCTTTGTATACCCAGAGTTCAAGCTAGTGCTGGCAAACACACATGAGTAAATGTTAGTATTTTTCCTGTTACCTTCTTCTCTGTAATTTTCTTTTTTTTTTTAGAGACAGTTTCGCTCTGTTACCAGGCACCAGGCTGGAGTGCAGTGGCACGATCTCAGGTCACTGCAACCTCTACCTCCTAGGTTCAAGCAATTCTCCTGCCTCAGCCTCCCGAGTAGCTGGGACTACAGGTTCATGTCCCCATGACCAGCTAATTTTTGTATTTTTTTTTAGTAGAGATAGTATTTTACCACGTTGGCCAGGATGGTCTCAATTTCTTGACCTCTCAATCTGCCCATCTTGGCCTCCCAAGCTGCTGGGATTACGGGTGTGAGCCACCTCACCCAGCCCTCTTTGTTTAATTTGACTCAAATATTAAAACGTGATTTTAAATGTTTAGAAACAGTGTACATTCTGATAGAGGTGAGTGCTCCCTTTGTAGAGACTGACTGTTCAGAGTTAGGATAGGAGCCACAGAGACAGCTTTGCAGTTCCCTAAAGCAAGAAGGTAGGAAGTGAACCTGCTACTTCCAAAGAAGCAAAAGGCAGAGATGTCTGAAAGGAAAGAAATCAAATGCAGCCGTCCTGGAGGGCATGGCTGAAGAATGATGATAAGCTTGCTAGATTTACAACTTAAAACAAAAACTCGACATTAGGGTTTTAATATTCATAATTCATTCACCTCCTCAAAGGAAATTTTCCTCTTTAGATTAAGAACAAATACAGGAATTCTATTCTTCCTTCCTGTGTGAAGCTAGGAAAAAAGCACCTAAGAATATATTAATTTTTAATTCTGTTCAAAAGAGTTCCCTATAAAAATGCCTGTCATTTATCTTCTAGGATTTAGATATATGCGATTTAATTTTCATCTCCAAATGAACTGACTTAGAATAGAAAAAAAGAGCTTTTTTTGTTTTCCTAAATCAAACGTCACTCTAAAGGGAAGTTCATAACAATGAGAAAAAAACAACTAACATATTTCTTTAAAACTTAGGGTTGGCTGAGCATGGTGTCTCATGCCTGTAATTCCAGCACTTTGGGAGGCTAAGGTGGGAGAATTGTTTGAGGCCAGGAGTTCGAAACCAGCCAGGGCAACATAGCAAGACCTCATTTCTACAAAAAATTTTAAAAATTAGCCAGGCATGGTGGTGCATGCCTGTAGTCCCAACTACTTGAGAGGCTGAGGAAGGAGGATCATATGAGCTCAGGTTTCAGGCTGCAGTGAACTATGATTGTGCCATTGTATTCCAGCCCCTGTGACAGAGTGAGATCCTGTTTCTAAAAAACAAACAAAACAGAAAATTCAAGAATAACAATTTAAGCATGTTATTTAGAGACACAGAGATAAAAATCAAAGTAATTAGCTAAAAGGAGAGAATGTGACTACCTTTAGGGTTAGGGATTTGGGGTGGGGGTGGTCAGGGGACTCATATTTTTAGGAACAAAGCTTGAACTATTGAATTATTTAAATGATACATACATATAACTTTAATAAGGTTTTTATTTATTTATTTTCGAGATAAGAGTCATGCTCTATCACCCAGACTGGAGTTCAGTGGTGCAATCTCGGCTCACTGCAACCTCCACTTCCTGGGTTCAAGTGATTCTCGTGCCTTGGCCTCCAGAGTAGCTAGGATTGCAGGCAGGCACCACCACACCCACCTGATTTTTGTATTTTCAGTAGAGACAGGGTTATGCCAGGCTGGTTTTGAACTCCTGGCCTCAAGTGATCCACCCACCTCAGCCTCCCAAAGTGTTGGGATTACAGGCATGAGCCACCGCACCTGGCCAGTGGAAGTTTTTAAAAAATGTATATTAGCACTATTTTCGTATCTCTCTTTTTTAAAAAAATTACTTCAGTGACTTTAGCATCCTTATTGCTGAGACTCCACCTCCTCATTTTCATTTATTTTTTTCTCCTTTTCATCTTAGTCACTCAACCACTTTGTTATACCCTATTTCCTGGCATTACCAATAATTACACCAACTCCAAAATCTCACTTTAAAATATCCTATTAATTTATGTAACACATATATATTGAACCCTGAATATGGTCAGGCATTACAGAGATAGAACAATGAATAAAACAAACAAAAATCCCTGACCTCATGGAGCTTACATCTTACTGTCTGATGACCTTCTCTTAGCTTTCTAACTCACTGACTTTTGATTCTGGCTTCAGCAATTCTGATTCTAACAATATACTCAATCCATTTCTTACACTGATTTATCACACAATTCCTTTGGTGGTCTTGTTTACACAGCTTATGGTGGTTCACCACTATAAATACTCCTTCATATACATCACCATCTTTCTTACTACTTGCATTTCTTGTACTCACCATGAAAGCATTGATGCTGGTTAAATCCTCTCTCTGCCTACCTTGCATGTGAACCCAAGAAGCTAAACATGGATAGAAAAACTCGTGACATTGTACATGAGTTGTCCTAATATTAAAAAGAAAAAAGAAAAGAAAAAACTCGTAACAGCACTGGCTGTTCTCCCTTTAAACTGATAACCCAAATCTCAAGGGGATCCTTCGCACTGCCCAGCAATACTTTTCCTAGCCAATTAACTTTTACATTCTGAGATAATTTAATATATTCTAATCCTTCCTTAAAATTTCAGCAGCTTCTCCCTTTTTTTTTTTTTTTTTTGAGTTGGGACTCTTGCTCTGTCACCCAAGCTGGAGTGTAGTGGGTCGATCTCAGCTCATTGCAGCCTCCACCTCCCGGGTTAAAGAAATTCTCACACCTCAGCCTCCCAAGTAGCTGAGATTACAGGGGCACGCCACCACACCTGGCTAATTTTTGCATTTTTAGTAGAGACAGCGTTTCACCATGCTGGCCAGGTTGGTTTCAAACTCCTGATCTCAGGTGATCCACCCGCCTCTGCCTCCCAAAGTGCTGGGATTACAGGCATAAGTCATTGAGCCCGGCCCTCCTCACTCTTAACTGGTGCCTTCACATCTTATTTTAGTAAGAAAATATAGCTATCAGAAGCAGCAAACATTTTTCTGACATAAAATTAATGAATCTATATGCAGTAGTACATATTATACATTCTGTCTGTACAGTAAATTAATGTCCTTTCTCCAATTTAAGGAAAACCTATGCATTGGCTCACATTCCTTCTCATCTACTCAAAAAACCCCATAAAGGCAGAAACTTTGTTTTATGTAATAGTCATCCCAAACCTACAGCATACAGTGATTACTTCCTTGTAGGCGCAAAAATATAGTTGTTGAATTGAATGATTGAATGCTTTCTTTTCTCTATCATCAATTTATTCCTCTCCACTTTGGGGTCACTCTTATCAGTATAGGACATATTAAAATACCTATCTTAAAAAAGACACATCTTGACTCCATAAGCATTTAAAAAAAAAAAAACCAGAAACACACTTTATTTTTATAAGCTGGGCAAGGAAGCACTTATTTATATCACATTTCTTTTATGGGTATTAAAGTTTTCGTTGAAAAAAAAAGAACCAGGCTCATTCAAGTCCAATTTCTGCCTTGTTTTTCTTCTTCCTTCATATCGTAATTTCTCAAAAAAGTTAGTTGTCTCACTGTCTTTATTTTCTCATTCCTCTCCCATTTTCTCTAATGAGGCTGTTGTCCCTACCATGCTAACAATGGTTTAAGTCAGGCGTCCCCACACTTTTTACACAGGGGGCCAGTTCACTGTCCCTCAGACCGTTGGAGGGCCGCCACATACTGTGCTCCTCTCACTGACCACCAATGAAAGAGGTGCCCCTTCCTGAAGTGCGGAGGGGGGCTGGATAAATGGCCTCAGGGGGCCGCAGTTTGGGGACGCCTGGTTTAAGTCATCACTGAACCTAACTTGCCAAATCTCATTACTAACATCAGTTCTCGCCAGGTGTGGTAGCTCATGCCTGTAATCCCAGTCTTTGGGAGGCTAAGGTGTGTTTATCACTTGAGCCCAGGAGTTTGAAACCAGCCTGGACAACATGGCAGAACCGCATCTCTATAAAAACACAAAAATTTAGCAGGGCTTGATGGTGTATGCCTATAGTCCCAGCTACCAGAGAGGCTGAGGTGGGAGGATTGCTTGAGCCCAGGAGGTCGAGACTACAGTGAGCCATTATCATGTCACTACACTCCAGCTTGGGCGTTGGGAGTGACACTCTGCCTCAAAAATAAATTATTAAAAAACAACAGCATTTACAACAGGCATGTCAGTTACATCAATAATTGGAAATGGGCATAATTCATTTATTGAAAGAGAAAGATTTTCTTTCTTTTTTTTTTTTTTTTTTTGAGACGGAGTTTCGCTCTTGTTGCCCAGGCTGGAGTGCAATGGCGCGATCTCGGCTCACCGCAACCTCTGCCTCCTGGGTTCAGGCAATTCTCCTGCCTCAGCCTCCTGAGTAGCTGGGATTACAGGCACACGCCACCATGCCCAGCTAATTTTTAGTATTTTTAGTAGAGATGGGGTTTCACCATGTTGACCAGGATGGTCTTGATCTCTTGACCTCGTGATCCACCCGCCTCGGCCTCCCAAAGTGCTGGGATTACAGGCTTGAGCCACCGCGCCCGGCGAGAAAGATTTTCAATTGGCTTAAAGTAAAAGCTAACTCTATGCTGTATACAAGAGATAGACATAATCAGAGATTTAGAATGGCTAAAAAATTTTTAAAAGCAAACATATACCAGGCAAATGGAAACAACAAGAAAGTAATTTTGCTATCAGACAAAGTAGAATTAGGCCAAAATCATTAAATGAAACAAAGGTGTTTTATAATGCTAAAAGCCAAAATTAAAAGTATAGATATAACAGTTCTTTACAGCTATGCAGCAAAAAAGACAAAACTACTCATATAAAGCGGAAACATCAGGAGATGAATTAAGAATCAATAGCAACTGCCAGGCATGGTGGCTCATGCCTGTAATCCCAGCACTCTGGGGAGGAGGCGGCCAGATCATGAGGTCAGGAGATTGAGACCATCCTGGCTAACAAAGTGAAACCTGTCTCTAACAAAAATACAAAAAAAAAAAAAAAATTAGCTAGGCGTGGTGGCATGCGCCTGTTATCCCAGCTACTCAGGAGGCTGAGGCAGCAAAATCGCTTGAACCCAGGAGACAGAGGTTGCAGTGAGCCAAGATCGCGCCACTGTACTCCAGCCTGGGCAACAGAACAAGACCCCATCTCAAAAAAAAAAAAGAAAAAAAAAACAAACCAGAATCAATAGAAACCACTAATAATAGGTAGCTTTAACACACTACTATTAAATAAAAGGCCAGGCGCAGTGGCTCATGCCTGTAATCCCAGCACTTTGGGAGCCTGAGGTGGGTGGATCATGAGGGCAAGAGATCTAGACCATCCTGGCCAACTTGGTGAAGCCCTGTCTCTATTAAGAACACAAAAAAATTAGCTGGGTTTTGCAGCATGTGCCTGTAGTGCCAGCTACTAGGGAGGCTGAGGCAGGAGAATCCCTTGAACCTGGGAGGTGGAGGTTGCAGTGAGCCCAGATTGTGCCACTGCACTCCAGCCTGGGCAACAAGAGTGAAACTCCATCGCAAAAAACAAAACACCCAAAAATAAACAAACAAAAAAACACACTACTCTTAGTAAAAGATAGATGAAGTAGATAAAAAATAAAAACAAATATAAAAAATTTAACAATATGATCAATAAGATTTTACAAAGATATGTACATATATGTATATGTGTATATATAAATTGACTCAGCTTGGAAATTTAATATATGATAATGGTGAAACTTCAAGTAACAAGGGCAAAATGAATGTTTTAACAAATGGTGATGGGAAATGGAATAAGGACTTAGAAAAAGAATAAAATTAGATCTACTGTTCATACCATACACAAGACAAACATCAAATGGGTTAGAGACCTACATGTAAAAAAGTGAAACTATACAAGTACTAGAAGGAAATAAAAGTAGGTCTCTATAACCTGAATGTGGGAAGAAGCTTCCTATTACTCAAAATCCAGATTAAAGTTAGAATTAGAATTCTTTAGAATTAAAGAAAAGATTGTTAAATTTGACTACATACATATGAAAACAAGGCTGGAAGTGGTGGCTGATGCCTGTAATCCCAGCACTTTGAGAGAGGTGGGAGGGTCACTTGAGCTCAGGAGTTTGAGACTAGTTAGCCTAGGCAACATCAAGATCCTGTCTCTATAAAAAAAGAGAAAAACATTAGCCAGGCATGGTGGTATGTGACTGTAGTCTCAGCTACTCGGGAGGCTGAGGTGGGAAGATGACCTGAGCTCAGGAGATGGAGGCTGCAGTGAGGCGAGATCATGCCATGGTACCCTAGCCTAGGTGATAGAGCAAGACCTTGTATCAAAACAAAAACAAAAAGTTTTCTATGGCCCCAAACATCACAAAATCAAAAGACATTAAACTGCTACAGTTACAGAACTTCTAAAACTCACCCTGACCAACGTGGTGAAACCCCGTCTCTACTAAAAAATACAAAAAAATTAGCCAGGCATGGTGGTGCGTGCCTGTTGTCCCAGCTACTCGGGAGGCTGAGGCAGAATTGCTTGAAACCGGAAAATGGAAGTTGCAGTGAGCCGGAATCGCACCATTGCACTCCAGCCTGGCGAAAGAGTGAGACTCTATCTTAAAAAAAAAAAAAAAAAAAAAAAAAGAATCAGCCTCAAACACAGGGCTTGTAAGTGTTTTGGCTGTCAAATTAGGTACAGGGCTGCAGAAGTCCCATTCCACAGATCAGAGTTCCAACAAGAAACAGTCTGTGAGAAATTAAGATGAAAATATTTCAATGTTGTAGATACATATACTAGGTTAGCGAAGTCAAAAGAAAAGCTCCATTGAGCTTTCTTGGCCAAAAAAAAAAAAAAAGAAAAGAAAGGGCTCCAAAATTTCTACATCCAACTTGTTTCTGCCAGTAATGCCGGGATTTTCACTATGCCACCAGTAGAATGAAGAAAGGCATCATCAGGAATATACTGAGGCTGTCCTAGGCAACCACAGCCCACCAAAGCAGTTGTAAGGAATGTTGCCACTTAATAAAATCTTTAAGCAAGTTGGAACCAAGTTCTCAGATCTTCCCTTGACCAACTATATTTACTCTTTTCAAGCTGATAGAAATCTGACAAATACAAATCCCCAAGGAAAATGAAAGGTTCCAGGAAAGAATGACGCAGATTTGTAATTTGATAAAGACATCAAACACTCAACTGAAAATAACTTGCGTTTAGCTTTTTGAACATCTAAAAATAGTATATACCTTCAATCTTTCTAATAAGCTGTCTCCAGCATGGGGATTTCATTGGCATAGTTTGTTCTTTGTTGTAACATGTTACCTATTTCGTAAGACATAACAATAGTCCTTTTTCTACATCAAAGGACTTAAATAACCATGCCTCTAACAACTAGTGTGTTGGTATCATTATCCCTACTTTCTTGGTTGTGAAACTGAGGCACAGGGTAAATGAGGCTTGCTTGAGGCCAAAGATTCCTGTCCAGATTAGAGAATTATCAACTCTGGAATTTCTGAATTAAAAAAGCAATGAGACCAGCAATATAAAATAAATGCTTTAAAGATAGGCTACAGAATTCCATTACAGATTTAGTCTGCTTGAAGCCTCTAAAATGTATCTCACTAACTTGTTCTTGAAACACTTAGGAATAATCACAGTCTGTTTCTAAAGCACACAAAACAGTATCAATGGGCTAGTCAGAGCAACAACTAGTCAGAGCAAGAGCTCTAATATGGGTCAGGCTCAATGTCCAAGGAGTCAGCCAGCTAGCTTTGCTTTATGTGCTGATCACAGACTGCACCCTTACTTAACAATGCTTCTTGCTCACATGGCTCTAGACATAGGACCAAAATTTCTCCTGTAAGACTGGAATTCCCTCCACTTAGAGAAAGATATCAACAAGCAATAGCTGCACACTTGCCAGACAAAGATATTCCATGAGTGCTGTTAGGAGATTTGCTAATTTTTAATTATGTTTTACACAAAATAATTAAGAGTTTATACATATTAAGAACTATGGAATGATATACTTTTAAAGAGTCCTATACATATATAATCTACATATAAAATTCTACATATCTGAACGCCACAGAAAAGAACAACACTCAAAAAAAGAAATTTTGAAAATACCAGACCAAGTAAACCTGGTAGATCTTTAGAACAGGTTTAGAACTAAACCTGTTCTAAATGCTTAATTTTGGGAGGCAACACAATAGTCAAAAAAGCCTTGGTATCTAAGAACCACAAATGCATCGCTACTAAAAATACAAAAATTAGCCGGTTGTGATGGCATGCTACTGTAGTCTTAGCTACTCAGGAGGCTGAGGTGGGAGGATCACTTGAGCCTGGGAGGCAGAAGTGACAGTAACGTTACTCTGTGCCTCAGTTTCACAACCAAGAAAGTAGGGATAATGATACCAACACACTAGTTGTTAGAGGCATAGTTATTTAAGTCCTTTGATGTAGAAGAAGGACTATTGGTATGTCTTACAAAACAGCTAACATGTTACAACTAAACCTGTTCTAAAGCTAAAAATCTAGAGTTAGATTATAAGGACTACTAATGTTTAACTTTGGGAGGCAACACAATAGTCAAAAAAGCCTGGGTATCTGAGATGCACAAATGCATTTTTTTATTTGAGACAGAGTCTCACTCTGTTACCCAGGCAGTGGCAGGATCACAGCTCACTGCAACCTCTGCCTCTTGGGTTCAAGTGATCCTTGTGCCTCAGCCTCCTGAGTAGCTGGGACTACAAGTGCACACTACCACGCCCAGCTAAATTTTGTATTTTTAGTGGAGATGAGGTCTCACCATGTTGGCCAGGCTGGTCTGGAACACCTGACCTCAAGTGATCTGCCCACCTTAGCCTCCCAAAGTTCTGGGATTACAGGTGTGAGCCACCACGCCCCACCCACAAATGCATCTTAAAATCCAGGGTTGGGTTGGCCAGTTGTGGTGGCTCATGCCTGTAATCCCAGCACTTTGGGAGGCCAAGGCAGGTGGGTCACTTGAGCTCAGGACCTTGAGATCAGCCTGGCAAACATGGCGAAACCCTGTCTCTATTAAAAATACAAAAATTAGCCAGGCGTGGTGGCATGTCACTATAGTCCTAGCTACTCAGGGGGCTGAGGTGGGAGGATCACTTGAGCCTGGGAGGAGGAGGTTACAATAAGCTGAGATCATGACACCGAACTCCAGTCTTAGTGACAGAGTGAGGCCCTGTCTTAAAAAAAAAAAGGCTGAGCGGGGCGTGGGCGAATCACCTGAGGTTGGGAGTTCAAGACCAGCCTGACCAACATAGTAAAACCCCATCTTTAAAAAAAAAAAGTGCTGGGCACGGTGGCTCAGCACTTTCGGAGGCTGAGGTAGGTGGATCATTTGAGGCCAGAAGTTTGAGATCAGCCTGACTGACATGGTGAAACCCCATCACTACTAAAAATACAAAACACTTAGCTGGGCATGGTGGCATGCCCCTATAATCCCAGCCACTTGGGAGGCTGGGGCAGGAGAATCACTTGCACCCAGGAGGTGGAGGTTGCAGTGAGCCAAGATTGTGCCACAGCACTTCAGCCTGGGTGACAGAGCAAGACTCTGTCTCAAAAAAAATAAAAACAAACAAAAAAACCCCACAGTGGGTTTCTAACTCTAGCTCTGCACAATCTTCAAAGCCCATTAAAGGGTCTCCAGTAGAACTGAGCCTCAGTTGCCCACAAGAGTAACAAAGTCAGTAACACACCCGCAGACTGGCCTTCCCTCTTTCCCTATTTTCCTCTTTCCAAATCCCACTCCTGTTCCTAGCCATACAAATATCCTTATCTCAGGCTCTGCTTTTGGGGGGAAACCCAGGTTAAGACAGATTACCAGTAATTCACTATTTACCTAGGAATGGAGGGAACTGAGAGTGTTCAAGGTAGATATGCAAGTATCCAAATTTGTAGAATTGCAAATGCATTTGATGTTTAATAAGCTAACTGTAGTTACCCATCTGATTATTGCTACAAACCTATTCCTTGTCCTGCAGCCTCTAAATTTGGGAATGCTACCACTGTCCATCCAGCTACTCTTGCTAGAAACCAGGGCATCCTGTTTGACCCCTCTCTCTCTTTATCCTTCCACATCTAATTAATTAGTCACAGTTTTCCTAAATACTCTCCATTTGTTCCTATCTCTCTATTACCACTGCCATTGCCTTGTTTAGCTCCTTCATTTTTTCTTACCAGGATTGCTGCAGTAACCATTCACTGGCCACTGAATCTCCTCATCTATGCAGTGAATATTTATAAATATTAATCTGTTAGTAATCTTTCAAATTGTCCCTACAGGATATAAAGATATAAGATATATATTGTTTTGTTTTGTTTTGTCTTGTTTTTGGAGATGGGGTCTCACTTTGTTACCCAGGCTGGAATGCAATGATGTGATCTTGGCTCACTGCAGCCTCAATCTCCCAAACTCAAGCGATCCTCCTGCCTCAAGACTCCAAGTAGCCAGGACTACAGGTACATACCACCATGCTTTGCTAATTTTTTATGTTTTTGGTAGAGATGGGATTTTGCCACGTTGCCCAGGCTGTCTAGAGCTCCTGAGCTCAAGCGATACACCTGCCTCGGCCTCCCAAAGGGCTGGCATTAAAAGTGTGAGCTACCATGCCTGCCTCAGTCTCCTAAAGTGCTGGGATTAAAGGTGTGAGCCATCACGGCCGGCCAAAAGTATATGCTACATTCTTACTTCTCTCCTAGACTGTAAAGTGTAGTTAAGAGCATAGGCTTTGAAGTAAGAGAACCAGGTTTAATCTAACTCTTCTGTTAAATTCTTTGAAGACTCAGTCCCATTATCTATTCACAGTAAGATATGAAAAGGCTAGAGCAGTCTTGGCCCTATGAACTCTCAAAACTAACAAACCAACACTTTTTAAAAATGAAGGCTGGTACTAAATAGAAATTGCCAGTAGAATCCAAATTAAGGAGGACAAAGGCAATCCAAGTGCACAGGAATCAGAAAAGCCAGATAAAATGGAGATAAAGGAGCAGTGGAAGAAGATCTTAAAAGAGGGGGCTCTAGAGCTGTAAAGCTAAAAAAGCAATTCTGACTCCCCCTTCTCTTATAAAAATTTAGAAAGACCAACTTCAGAAAAAAATTAGAAACAGAAAATGACTGCAGTCAAATCACAAAGTTATTATCAAGAAAGACAATAATAAAGATTAGGATAACATTTCTATAATGAAAGCACATGTAAGAAAAACATGCCCACCAAACAGATGAAATCCATAGCCTAATATTTCAAAATAAGCTTATGTAAGAAAATGGTAGATTTGGCCAGGCGTGGTGGCTTACGCCTGTAATCCCAAAACTTTGGGACGCCGAGGCAGGCGGAAGGTTGGAAGGTTGAGACCAGCCAGGCCAACATGGTAAAACCCTGTCTCTACTAAAAATACAAAAGTTAGCTGGGCATGGTGGTGCGCACCTGTAATCCCAGCTACTAGGGGAGATTGCACCACTGTACTCCAGCCTATGCAACAGAGCAAGACTCCATCTCAAAGAAAAATTAAAAAAAAAGGCCAGACATAGTGGCTCACACCTGTAATCCCAGCACTTCGGGAGGCTGTGGTAGGCGGATCACGAGGTCAGGAGTTTGAGAACAGCCTGGCCAACATGGTGAAACCTGGTCTCTACTAAAAGTATAAAAATCAGCTGGGCATGGTGGTGCACACTTGTAATCCCAGCTACTAGGGTGGCTGAGACAGGAGAATCGCTTGAATCCGGGAGGTGGAGGTTGTGGTGAGCTGAGATCACACCACTGCACTCTAGCCTAGGTGACAAAGTGAGACTATGTTTCATACATTAAAAAATAAACAAATCAATAAATGAAAAGAAAAGGCCTGGTGCAATGACTCTTGCCCGTAAATCCCATCACTTTGGGAGGCTGAGGCAGGTGGATCACTTGGAGCCTAGGAGTTTGAGACCAGCCTAGGCAACAAGGCAAAACCCTGTCTCTGCAAAAAAGAAAAAAATTAGCTGATGTGGTGGCATGTGCCTGTAGTCCCAGTCAATCAGGAGGCTGAGGTGGGAGGGTTGCTTGAGACCGTCTCTACAAATAATTTAAAAACTTATCCAGGCATGATGATATGCCTGTAGTCCCAGCTACTTGAATGGCTGGGGTGGGAGAATGGCTTGAGCCCAGGAGATCAAGGCTGAAGCAAGTCATGTTCAGCAGCACTCCAGCCTGGGCAACAGAGTGAGACCCTGTCTCTTAAAAAAAAAAAAAAAAAAAAAAAAAAAGAGAGAGAGAAAGAGAGAGAGAATAAAGACTGAAACTTCACATGAAAAGAACTTACTACATATCTAGAAAATATGATTCAGAACAATCAGTAAGATACATTAAGCCGGGCGCGGTGGCTCAAGCCTGTAATCCCAGCACTTTGGGAGGCTGAGGCGGGTGGATCACGAGGTCAAGAGATCAAGACCATCCTGGTCAACATGGTGAAACCCCGTCTCTACTAAAAATACAAAAAAATTAGCTGGGCATGGTGGCGCGTGCCTGTAATCCCAGCTACTCAGGAGGCTGAGACAGGAGAATTGCCTGAACCCAGGAGGTTGCGGTGAGCCGAGATCGAGCCATTGCACTCCAGCCTGGGTAACAAAGAGCGAAACTCCGTCTCAAAAAAAAAAAAAGATACATTATACAGAAAAACCAGAAGATATTAAAGAAAAATAAAAACTTCTTTGGGAATCCAGACAAAAGGACCAAGTCACCCGTAAGGGAAAGAAAAACAGATTTTATCTGGACTGCTTTGAGAGCAACACTGTATGTCAAAAGATAATTAACAAATACATTTAGGCTGGGTGAGGTGGCTCATGCCTGTAATCCCAGCACTTTGGGAGGGCACAGTGGGTGGATCATGAGGTCAGGAGTTCAAGACCAGCCTGGCCAACATGGTAAAACCCCAACTCTACTAAAAATACAAAAATTAGCTGGGCATGGTAGTGGGCACCTGTAATCCCAGCTACTCGGGAGGATGAGGTTGCAGTGAGCCAAGATCGCACCATTGCACTCCAGCCTGGGCGACAAGAGCAAAATTCCTCTAAAAAAAAAAAAAAGAATACATTTAATATATTCAAGGAAAACATGTGAGTCACGGATTCTGTTTCCAAATAAATTGGCTTTGAAACATAAAGGTGGCAGATAACTTGTTGAACATTATCATGTGCCCTCCTTTAGGAATCTATTCGAAATAAGCTTCAGACAAATGACTGGAGACACAAGGAATAGGGACTGATGTGCAATGATCAACGGCTAACATCACAAAATGAAAGACAATCAGATAACACGTGACTTCAGATGAAAGAACAAAACACTATCTTGCCAAAAATTCAAACCTGAACCTAATCAAGCTTCAAGTTCAACTACCAATTTATGGAATACACATACAGAGAAACACTCATTAGACTTAAAATACATTTCAACCAATTGTAATGTGTAATCTTTTCTTACTTCCTAAGTTAAATAAACACATTTTTAAAAACATGCTGAAATTATGTTTGTAAGGCGACTAGAAACTCAAACACTGATTAGATACTTGATACTAAATATTATTGATTTGGTTTTTAAGGTTTTTTAAAGAAGTGATAGTGGTATTTTTTAAAAAGTGCCCTTATCTTTATAATATACTCTAAAATATTTACAGATAAAATTATATGTCTTGAGATTTGCTTCAAAAGAACATGGGAGAAAGCAAGCTGGGTAAAATATAGATAAAATAAGATTTGCTATAGGTTGTTAACTGTTGATGCTGGGTGACAGATAAATGGGAAATATTGTTTACCTTTGTACATGTTTTAAAATTTCCAACAGAAGTTAAAATATTAACTATCTCTGGTCTACAACTTGTGTTTAACAAATGGTAATCATCGTCATTATTATTAGGTGACTCTGAATATTTACTAAATGAATGAGTTTAGACCTAGATAAGAATGATTTATCAACAAATATGAAACATTATTATGGAGAAAACATGAAATCTAAGAACATTCATGTTATCAATGTCATTTGTAAGAGTGGAGCTCACTCACCCAGGGCCTGGGAGAATGAATGAACCAATAATCTCTCTTGATAAGTCAGGGAAAGAGGTTTGGGTAGCTGAAATAAAAAGTGAGAACCAGTAAATCAGTAAAATTGTGGGGTTAGATAAAGCAAAATGAAGTAGAAAATGGTGCCAGAAAGTATAAAACCAAATGAAATATGTGTCCTTTAAGTGAAAAAACATAACTTAGCAAATATGGTATCCAACTTCGATATCCTATAAACACATATGACGGAGGTTTCCACATATAAGTAGGACTGCAATACATTTAGCAAATTTAAAGTAAAAGATTATAAGTTAAAAATTGTTTAAACAAAAAAAGCCAAATAAAGTGAATGTATTACTCTGGCCTTTGTCTGAGAACAGAAGTCAAACATAAAGACCTCACAATAATCGCTGGGAAACTCAATCTGGAGGAAATGGGTAAAAATAAAACCAAAAGCTAATAAACCCCAGACTTTTAAAGGGAACGTTCTTATCTTACCTAAAGTTTTATTGGAAATAGACCAAAAGAGCCTCTAAAGGTTTAGAAGCTCTTTTGTGGGCATAGGGGAAGAAAAAACATGGGTTTAAAGAGCCACTGTGCCATGCAGGGCACAGCTGCTGGGTTCAACTTTCTCCTTTAGAGAGATAACCAACATCCCTTAGCAAACACTGACAACTTCTTTCACAGGCTGCATCACTTTCTTTAACTGTTTATATGGACTTCCACTGCCTTTTCTATAAGTTTATGTTAATTCTAACCAGTTAATTCTAAATTTTGGCTTAGCTCAGTTTCTACATTGTTCCTAACAGCTATCTGGGAGTCTATTTATATTCTTCCAACAGTTAGCCTTGTTGCCTTCGACTCCTGGTTGGAAGGCAAGCTGACATGAAGCCAGAACTTCAGGGGCCATTGTAATAAGGGAAAACCAAGTAAAGATAACAAAGACTTGCTGGCCAAAGTCACAGCTTGGAAGATGGCTCAGAGGTAGGATTATATGTAAGAGATGCTGCATAAATGATGTGGGAGAAACAGGTGAGGAAGAAAAAGAAATTAGACTGCAGAAGATCTTCGTAAAGATTCTGATCTTAGGTGCAAGGGGAAGCCCTAAAACAAGGAGTAAAGATCAAAGTCATAAGAAAAGACAGTAATTTGGAGAGTAAAATGCCCCTTTGGTAGTTACTTTACTTTCCTCCTCATGCCTTCTCTCCTAATGCTACTATCACTTCTCAAGCCTCTAAGTGTTAGAGGAACTTATTTGCATGAAACTTTCAAGATTTCTAATTCTAAGCTAGGCCAAAAATAACTTTTCTAAAATTTAGAGATTACAGAGCAAAGAAGGTTTACACATCCATTCTAAACTTTTAGATGGTAGCTAATACAGCTACTATCCCTGGAAAGACCATCAAAAATTCCAAGCTCTTCGCAAATTAAAACTACAGTAAGATACTAACTCATGCTTCAGACGACTTCTATTAAAAAAAAAAAAAAAGCAGAAAATAAGTATTGCGAAGGATGTGGAGAGAAACTGGAACCATACGCCAGGCGTGGTGGCTCACACTTGTAATCCCAGCACTTTGGGAGTGGAGAATCACTTGAGCCCAGGAGTTTAAGACCAGCCTGGGCAACATAGTGAGACTCTGTCTCTAAAAAAAATATAAATATATGGCCAGGTACAGTGGCTCAGGCCTGTAATCCCAGCATTTTGGGAGGCTGAGGCAGGCAGATTATCTCAGGTTGGGAGTTTGAGACCAGCCTGACCAACATGGAGAAACCCCATCCCCACTAAAAATACAAAATTATCCAGGCAAGGTGGCACATGCCTATAATCCCAGCTACTTGGGAGGCAGAGGCAGGAGAATCGCTTGAATCTGAGAGGTAGAGGTTTTGGTGAGCCCAGGTTGCACCATTGTACTCCAGCCTGGGCAACAACAGTGAAACTCCATCTCAAAAAAAATTAAAATTTAAATTTAAAAAAATACACTCACACACACATATTTATTTTAATTAATTTTTATATATTTTTGAGACAAAATCTCCCTCTGTTGCCCAGGCTAGAGTGCAGTGGTGCAATCTCAGTTCACTGCAACCTTCACCTCTCGGGTACAAGCAATCCTCACACCTCAGTCTCCTGAGTACCTGGGATTACAAGTGTGCACTACCATGCCTGGTTAATTTTTGTATTTTGGGGGTGATATAGTGAGACCCCTCATCTCTACAAAAAATAAAGTTAGCTGGGTGTGGCAACATGTGCACATTGTTCTAGCTACTCAGGAGGCTGAGATAGGAGCATCGCTTGAGCTTAGGGGGTCAAGGCTGCAGTGAGCCATGATTGTGCCATGGCACTCTGGCTGAGTGTCAGAACGAAACCCTGTCTCAAAAAAGAAACAAAATGAAGTGAAATGAGACAAAGGAAGGAAGGATGGAAGGAAAGACAGAAGGAAGGATGGAAGGATGGAAGGAAGGAAGGAAGGAAGGAAGGGAGGGAGGGAGTGAGAAAGGGAAGGAAGGAAGGAAGGAAGGAAGGAAGGAAGGAAGGAAGTTGGAGCCCTTGTAGACTGTTGGTAGGAATGTAAAATGGTATAGCCACTGTGGAAAATAGTATGGCAGTTTGTTAAAACATTAAACATAAAATTAGCATATAATCCAGCAACTACATTTCTCAGTATAAACCCAAAAGAACTGAAAGAGGATCTCAAAGCAATATTTGTATATCCATATTCATTGCTGCATTACTCACAATAGCTAAAATGTGGAGGCAACTCAAGTGTCCATGGATGGATGAATGGCTAAGCAAAATGTGGTATATCCATAAAACTGAATATTCCTCAGCCTTAAAAAGGAAGTAAATTCTGCAGTACGCTACAATATGGATGAACCTTGAGGATGTTATGCTAAGTAAGCCAATCACAAAAAGATAAATACCAGAGGCCAAGGTGGGCAGATCACTTGAGGCCAGAAGTTCAAGACTAGCCTGGCCAACATGGCAAAACCCATTTCTACTAAAAATATAAAAAGTAGCCAGGCATAGTGGCATGTATTCATAGTCCCAGCTACTCAGGAGGCCGAGGCACAAGACATGCTTGAACCTGGGAGGCAGAGGTTGCAGTGAACTGAGATCATGCCACAGTACTCCGGCCTGGGTGACAGAATGAGATTGTCTCAAAAAAAAAAAAAAAGATAAATATTGAATGATTTCACTTACATGAGGTACTTAGAGGTAGTCAAAATAATAGAAATAGAGAGTAGAATGGTAGTTGCCATGGGCTAGGAGGAAGGGGACTTTAATACTTAATGGGGAATAGAGTTTCAGTTTTATAAGATGAAGGTTATAGAGATGGAGAGTGGTAATGGTTGCACGACAATATAAATGTGCTTAATACCGCTGAACTACACACTTGATGAGAATCTTCTTCTTATTACTCTAATGGAATTCCCCGTATAGTCTCTAAACAAATAAGCAGCTATACTCCAGAAAGCAACACTCGACATTATTGTACTGGAAGCCCCCACCCACATCAGAAGCTCCCAAAATCTACTTGAGAGAAAAGCAGAAAGGAAGGTCAAAAGTGAATGGAAATGCTTATATACATTGTACTGGGAGTCCTGGCCAGGGCGATAAGACAATTCTTTTTTTTAAAAGAGCTAGGCATGGTGGCTTACACCCGTATTTACAGCATTTTGAGAGGGCAAGGTGGAGGGAATCACTTCTGCCCAAGAGTCCCAGACCAGGCTTGGGCAATATACTGAGACCCTGTCACTACAAAAAAAAAAAAAAAAAAAAAAAAAGTCCAGGTGTGGTGGTGTATGCCTGTAGTCTCAGCTACTTGAGAAGTTTAGGTAGGAAGATCACCTGAGCCTGGGGAGATCGAGGTTACAGTGAACCGTGATTGAGCCACTGCATTCCAGTCTGGGCAATAAAGTAAGACCCTGTCTCAAAAAAAAAAAAAAATTAGTTGGGCATGGTGGCACATGCCTGTAGTCCCAGTTACTTAGTTATTTGGGAGGCTGAGGTGGGAGGACAACTTGGGCCCAGGATTCTGGGGCTATAGTGAGCCATGACCACACAACTGCACACTAGCCTGGGTGACAGAGCAAAATTGTTTCAAAAATAAAATTAATTGAATTTTTTTAAAAAAATAAAGATTAAGAAGGAAGATAAAATACTGTTTTTATTTGCAGGCAATACGATGATAAGGTCCTAAACGAATCTATAATTTAAAAGGCCACAGGGTATAATGCCAAAATACAGAAATCAATTGTATTTCTATATACAAGCAATAAACAATTGAAAATAGAAAAAATACCAATTACAATATCATTAAAAATATTTGCCTAGGAATAAATTTATCAAGACATGTTCAAAATCTCTACACTGGGCTGGGTGTGGTGGCTCATTCCTGTAATCCCAGCACTTTAGGAGGCTGAGGTGGGAGGACAGCTTGAGCCCAGGAGTTTAAAACTAGCCTGAGCAACATAGTGAGGCATCTCTACTAAAATTAAAATTTTAAAAATTAGCTGGACATGTAGTCCCATCTACTTGAGAGGCTGAGGTGAGGATCACTTGAGCCCAGGAGGTCAAGTCTGCAGTGAGCTTTGATCACACCACTGCACTCCAGCCTGGACAACAGAGTGAGACTGTCGCAAGGAAAAAAAAAAAAAGTATATATATATATACACATATAAAATCACTGAAAATTCTAAAACTCAGTTGAGAGAAATTAAAGGAAACAATAAATAGATACACATCACATGTTACTTAATGATAGCAATATGTTCTGAGAAATGCGCTGTTATATGATTTTGCTGTGTGAACATCATAGAATGTACCTACAAAAACCTAGACAGTATAGCCTACTACATACCTAGGCTACATGGTATAGCCTATTGCTCCTAGTCTACAAACCTGTATAACATGTTATTATACCAAATACTGTAGGTAATTGTAACACAATGGAAAGTATTTATGTATTTAATATATCTAAACTTAGAAAAGGTACAGTAAAAATACAGTATTACAATCTTATGGGACCACACTCCTATATATACGTATGTGGCCATTGACCAAAACATCATTATGTGGCACATGACTATATAGCATGTTCAAGGATCAAAAGATTCCGTATTAAGCTGTCAAATCCGAGCTGGGTATGGTGGCTAATGTGTGTAATCCTAACACTTTGGGAGGCCAAGGTGGGTGGATTGCTTGAACCCAGGACAAGACCAGCCTGGCCAACATGGTGAAACCCTGTCTCTAGTAAAACTTTTAAAAAATTAGCCAGGTGTTGGCACATGCCTATAATCCCAGCTACTCGGGAGGCTGAGGCATGGGAATCACTTGAACCTGGGAGGTGGAGATTGCAGTGAGGTGGTGCAGCGAAGGAGGTGCAGTGGAGGTGGTGATCACACCACTGCACTCAGCCTGGGTGACAGAGCAAGACTGTGTCTCAAAAAGAATACAAAACAAAGACAAAACCTAAAAGAACATCTACATAAAGGTCAGGTGGGCAGAGATTTCTTAGACTGGACACAAAAAGCAATAACTATAAAAGAAAAAAAATCAGTGATTTAGATTTCATCAACATTAAAAAACTTTTCTTCAAGAGATACCATTAAACAAAAAGACAAGTCACAGACTGGCAGAAAATATTCACAACACATATCTTACAGAAGACTTGCATCTAGACTATACTAAGAATTCCTTGCAAATCAACTGGAAGTTAAAAAAAAAAAAAGAATTCCTATAATCAATAATAAAAAGGCAAACAACTGAATTAAAAAACAGATAAATGCTTTGAACAGACATTTCATGAACATATATAAATGGCCAATAAACACATGAAAAGGTGGTCAGCATCATTACCATCAGGGAAATGTAAATTAAAACCACAATGAGATACCACTACATACATACCTACTAGTAGGTTAAAATTAAAAAGACTGACAACACCAAGTGTTGATGAAGATGTGAAGCAAATACAACTCTTATAAACTGTTGATGAAAACATAAAATGCTACAGCCACTTTAGAATACTTGTAGTTTCTAATCAAGTAAACCCTACAGCCTAGAATATTTTCACAAAAAGACCTGCAGAACAATGCTCACAGTACCTTTATGCATAATAGCCGAAAATTAGAAACAATCCAAATAACTGTTAATAGGAGGACAGATAAATAAATAGTAGTATATTCATTCAATGAAATGCTACTCAGCATAAAAAGGAACAGATTTAGTTATACTTTCTTTTTTTTTTTTGAGACAGAGTCTTTCTCTGTCACCAGGATGGAGTACAGTGGCATCACCTTGGCTCACTGCAACCTCTGCCTCCCGGGTTCAAGCAATTCTCCTGCCTCAGCCTCCCAAGTAGCTGGGACTACAGGCACGCACCACCATGACCAGCTAATTTTTGTATTTTTTTTAGTAGAGACAGGGTTTCACCACGTTGGCCAGGATGGTCTCAATCTCTTGACCTTGCAATCCACCCACCTCGGCCTCCCAAAGTGCTGGGATTACAGGTGTGAGCCACCGTGCCCGGCCTAGTTATACTTTCAATAACATGAATGAATCTGAAAAAGTTGAACAAAAGAAGCCAGAACAAAATTGTATGATTCCATTTATATGAAGTTCATAAACAAAATTAATATATAGTGATAGAAAAAGAAGAGTAGTGGACTCTGCAGATGGGAGACATACTAGCAGAAGCACAAAGGAACTTTCAGGAGTGATGGAATTGTTCTAGATTTGGATAATCTAGGTGTATATTTACTATCTGTGCATTTTACTGTGTATAAATTATTCCCCAATAAAAGGGGGGGAAAGGCCATTTACATATTTGAATTTTTTGTTTTATAGTACAAAAGTAGGTTGAAAATAACACATCTGCTAAGTCCCCAGAAATAACAGAAGAAAGTCTGCCTCCCATTTCAAGTAATATGGCAACATCACAATAACTGAATTTTTCCCAAAGAAAAACAATTTTAGAACAATCTATAGTGCATCTTTCTCAGCTTATGGCCACAAACGATTGGGGAGACTATGTTCTCATATCTGTATGCTCGTTAGTTTCTTAACCAAAGATAACTAAAAGTTCAAATATTACATGGGATGTCTATGAATTTTTTAACGTTCCTCTGTGCTTCTTTCTAGTCAATCCTCAACTGCAGAGTCAACTGCTCCTCTGATTTATATATTAACATTGCTTGTTCATGAATTTTGTATATATAGAATCTTTTGAAGTACATTTTGAGTATCTTTGTTTTTTTGAGATAGGTTCTCACTGTTGCCCAGCCTGGTGTGCAGTGGTGTGATCTTGGCTCACTGCAACCACCACCTTATGAGTTCATGTGATTCTCCTTTCTCAGCTTCCCCAGTAGCCAGGATTACAGTACATGTCACCACACCCAGCTAATTTTTGTGTTTTTAGTAGAGACAGGGTTTCACCATGTTGGCCAGGCTGGTCTTGAACTCCTGACCTCAAATGATCCATCTGCCTGGACCTCCCAAAGTGCTGTGATTACGGGCATGAGCCAGTGTGCCTGGCCTAGAATATGTCTTTTTTTTTTTTTTTTTTTAATAAAAATGTGCTATAACTCAAAAACACTGGAAACCAGTGGCTATGATGAATGAATATCTACATCTTTTTTTATTTTTTTTTATTTATTTTTATTTTTATTTTTTTTAGTAGAGACGGGGTTTCACCATGTTGACCAGGTTGGTCTCGATCTCTCGACCTTGTGATCCACCCACCTCGGCCTCTCAAAGTGCTGGGATTACAGGCTTGAGCCACCGCGCCCGGCCTTTATCTACATCTTTACTAGTAACCAAATCAAAGAGAAATTGAAGAGTACATGAGTAACAAAATATGTGATATAAAAATATATTAGAAAAAAAGTTTTATAAACTATAATGCACTGAGGGCCAGGGATGGTGCTTCACGTCTGTGATCCCAGCACTTTGGGAGGCTGAGGCAGGAGGATCACCTGAGGTCAGGAGTTTGAGATAAGCCTGGGCAACATGGTAAAATCCCGTCTCTACAAAAAATACCAAATTAGCCAGGCATGGTGACACACACGTGGTAATCCCAGCTTCTTGGGAGGCTGAGGCAGGAGAATCACCTGAAGCTGGGGGGTGGAGGTTGCAGTGAGCCGAGATCATACCACTGCACTCCAGCCGGGGTGACAGAGCAAGACTCTGTCTCAAAAAAACAAAAAACAAAAATTATAATACACTGGGAAAATAAGATACTATTTATCTTCAATAAACAAGAAGAGTCAAAAAATAGCTTTTCACCTTAAGTTTTGGATATATGTAGCGCAAAGAATCTGCAGTTCCCATGTCAGCATCATCAGGAATACACACAACATCTGGCTTTATTTTCATCTTGAATTCTGCACATAGAGCCTTTTGAACATCCCTGGTCGTAACCACAATGACTTCTATAGGACAAAAGAAAAAAAGATAGAAAGACAAAAACTTATTCACACAGATGGTAGTTTCAGTGTTTTAATTAGATTTGGTCTATTTCTAGGTGTAATAATAACTGCTAATATTATTGCGCTTTTCAATGTGTTTTACCTGCATTCCCCCTAAATAATAATTCTTCTTTTTTTTTTTTTTTCCTCAAACAGACAGGGTCTCACTTTGCCACCCAGGTTGGAGTGCAGTGGCATGATCACTGGCTCACTGCAGCCTCAACTTCAGAGGTCAGGCAATCCTCTCCCACCTCAGCTTCTCAAGCTGGGACTACAGGCATGTGCCACCATGCTTGGTTAATTTTTGTGTTTTCTGTAAAGATGAGGTTTCACTATGTTGCTCAGGCTGGTCTCCAACTCCTGGGTTCGATCCACTAGACTTGGCCTCCCAAAGTGTTAAGATTACAGGTGTGAACCACTGCGTCTGGCCTCCCCCAATTAATTCTTACAACAATCTCATCTTACAAATGAGGAACTCTGGATTAAAAGACATAAAGCTGGCTGGGTGTAGCGCCTCACGCCTGTGAATCTTTTGTAAATCACTTTGGGAGCCAAGGCAGGTGGATCACTTGAGCCCAGGAGTTCAAGACCAGCCTGGGCAACATAGCAAAACCTTTTCTCTACAAAAAACTCCAAAAAACTGGAGGTTTAAGTGGGAGGATTGCTTGAGTCCAGGAGGTGGAGGCTGCAGTGAGCCAAGATCACCCCATTGCACTCCAGCCTGGGCAACAGAGTAAGTCTGTCTGAAAAAAAAAACAACTCAGGTCTATATGACTGGTGCCCACACTTTAATACATTGCATGCCACTTCTCCTTGATATGAAGAATTCAGAAGAATGTTCATCAAAAATACAAATGGGGACTGAGTGCTGTGGCTCACACCCGTAATCCCAGCACTTTGGGAAACGAAGGCAGTTGGATAACTTCAGCCCAGGAATGCAAGACCAGCCTGGGTAACATGGTGAAACCCTGTCTCCGCCAAAAGAAAAAAAAAAAGAAAAATATGCAGGAATGGTGGTGTGCATATAGTCCTAGCTACTTGGAAGGCAACCTACCATGGAAGGATCACTTGAGCCCAGGAGGCAGAGGTTGCAATGAGCTGAAATCATGCCACTGTACTCCAGTCTTGGGTGACAGAGCAAGACCCTGTCTCAAAAAAAGGGGACCATGTGTGGTGGCTCCCGCCTATAATCCCAGTACTTTAAAAGACTGAGGCCGGGCACGGTGGCTCAAGCCTGTAATCCCAGCACTTTGGGAGGCCGAGGCGGGTGGATCACGAGGTCAAGAGATCAAGACCATCCTGGTCAACATGGTGAAACCCCGTCTCTACTAAAAATACAAAAAAGTAGCTGGGCATGGTGGCACATGCCTGTAATCCCAGCTACTCAGGATGCTGAGGCAGGAGAATTGCCTGAACCCAGGAGGCGGAGGTTGCGGTGAGCTGAGATCGCGCCATTGCACTCCAGCCTGGGTAACAAGAGCGAAACTCCGTCTCGGAAAAAAAAAAAAAAAAAGACTGAGACAGAGACATGCAGATCACTTGAGGTCAGAAGTTCAAGACCAGCCTGGCCAATATGGCGAAACCCTGTCTCTATTAAAAATACAAAAATATAAGCTGGGAGTGGTGTCACATGCCTGTAGTCCTAGGTTCTTGGGAGACTACGGCAGGAGGATTGCTTAAACCTGGGAGGTGAAAGTTGTAATAAGCTGAGATCATGCCACTGCACTCCAACCTGGGCAACAGGGTAAGACTACAACATTTTAAATTCATTCAATACAAAGAAAGAGCTATCAAGCTATCACCCCTTCCTATCAGAGGCAACTGTAATAATGGAATGAACAATGGATCACAAGACTAGGCCTCAAGCTTTGGCACCCTGATTTACTGTATCTAAATAGAGGGCACCTCAAACTCAATGTGACCAAAGCTGAACTCATTATTTTCATTAAAACCTGTCCCTTGTTTCCTATTCCTTTTCCTACTTCATGGCATAATCGTCTACCTAGTTACCCAAGCAAAAGTAGAAAGAATCACTAGATTTTAAGGTTCTAGAAGTCAGGGCCTGAGCTGTCTTTTCAGTTCTGTACCTCCATGCTTAATATATAACCTGGTACTTTGTATCTCTATTACCTGGTACATAATATATATATGTTTTAAGTTTTTTTTTTTTTTTTATAATAGAGATATTACCTAGTACATAATAGATTCTCAGCAACTACCGACTATGAGGCATTTAAGAGTCACAATCTGGTGGGACGCGGTGGCTCACACCTGTAATCCCAGAACTTTGGGAGGCCGAGGCAGGTGGATCACGAGGTCAAGAGATCGAGACCATCCTGGTCAACATGGTGAAACCCCATCTCTACTAAAAAAATACAAAAAATTAGCTTGGTGGCACGTGCCTGTAATCCTAACTACTCAGGAGGCTGAGGCAGGAGAATTGCCTGAACCCAGGAGGCAGAGGTTGCAATGAGCCGAGATCGCGCCATTGTACTCGAGCCTGGGTAACAAGAGCGAAACTCCCGACTCCAAAAAAAAAAAAAAAAAAAAAAAAAAAGAAACCAGAGTCACAATCTGCTCTTTCTGATATTCATACAGGCTTCATCTTGGATCATATTGGACATCAGCTCCATAACATCAACACTTAGTGCTATCCTCTCAACCTTTTTCACACAACAATAGAGTACTCCTACATTCCTTTTTTAAAGAGGCCAATCTTCAGTCAATGAATTCTGGTTACCCTCTCTCACTCTTATAATGCTGACAAATCATGAAGATCAATCCCCTAAAAGTTTTATGAGTTCACAGTTCACTTTGTCATAGCTCACCTTCAAATCCAACGCGCTCAAGCAGGTTCAACGGGTACCAAATTAAAGGTTTGTTCCCAACTGGAAGCAGAGGTTTGGGAATGCTGGAAGTTAGGTCTGTCATCCGAGATCCCCCACCTACTGCCATCACCACTGCTTGAAATTCCATGTTTACAAGCTACAAGTACAGAAAAAACAATTAACAGAAAAAAACCAATGTAACAAAAATCAAGGCACACACAGTACTAGCCTATTTTTATTTAGGTTACTGACACCCACTATGTCAAATGTATAACTCCCAACTCTAGCAATCAGAGTAAGAAAAGCTTAATTGCAGATAAACATTATGTCTACCAATACATATTCTCAGTTCTATCCTTGGTAAAAGTGGGAGGGTATGAATGAAAAAAAAAATCTGGCCCTTGCCCTTGAGTTACTTACAATTAAGTGGAGAAGACAAATCCAGTAAATCACAATATATGTCATTAGTACCAGAGCAGAAATATATCAAAGATGCAATGGGCATACAACAAAGGGAACACCTAGTTTTCTTTGAAAACATGGGGAAGGTTTCACAAGAAGGGATGCTTGAGCTGACTCTGAAGAAGTAAGAGTTTATCAAGTGGGCTTCTGATGTGTGAATTTTTATTTTTTGAAAATATTAGGCTGGGGCCGGGCGCGGTGGCTCACGCCTGTAATCCCAGCACTTTGGGAGGCCGAGGCGGGTGGATCACGAGGTCAAGAGATCGAGACCATCCTGGTCAACATGGTGAAACCCCGTCTCTACTAAAAATACAAAAAAATTAGCTGGGCATGGTGGTGCATGCCTGTAATCCCAGCTACTCAGGAGGCTGAGGCAGGAGAATTGCCTGAACCCAGGAGGCGGAGGTTGCGGTGAGCCGAGATCGCGCCATTGCACTCCAGCCTGGGTAACAAGAGCGAAACTCCGCCTCAAAAAAAAAAAAAAAAAAAAAAAGAAAATATTAGGCCGGGTGAGGTGGCTCACATCTGTTAATCCCAGCACTTTAGGAGGCTGAGGTGCATGGATCATCTGAGCTCAGGAGTTCAAGCCCAGCCTGGGCAACATGCAAGACCCCATCTCTACCAAAAATGCAACAAATTAGCCAGGCATGGTGGCTCGTGCCTGTGGTTCCAGCTATTTGGGAGGCTTAAGTGGGAGGATCCCTTGAGCCTTGGGAGGCAGGTATTACAGTGAGCCAAGATTGCACCACTGCACTCCAACCTGTGTGACAGAGTAAGCTCTTGTCTCAAAAAAAAAAAGAAGGAAAATATTAAAAGATGTCTGACTACTAGAATTAACAGCAGAAACCCAAGCATGTTAGGCTTTTGAAAAGTATAAAAGTATTAAGACTCCTCCAATAATTCAGCCATCGGCTCACCTTCTTATTCCTCCAATTATTAAAGATATCACTATAAACACAAACATAGGGTTGTATCTGAACCTAGATTTACAGAACCCAATTATTAAAAACAAACCAAATTGCCGGGCACGGTGGCTCAAGCCTGTAATCCCAGCACTTTGGGAGGCCGAGGCGGGTGGATCACGAGGTCGAGAGATCGAGACCATCCTGGTCAACATGGTGAAACCCCGTCTCTACTAAAAATACAAAAAACTAGCTGGGCGTGGTGGCGCGTGCCTGTAATCCCAGCTACTCAGGAGGCTGAGGCAGGAGAATTGCCTGAACCCAGGAGGTGGAGGTTGCGGTGAGCCGAGATCGCGCCATTGCACTCCAGCCTGGGTAACAACAGCAAAACTCCGTCTCAAAAAAAAAAAAACCAAATTGTTAATTCCTGTTTTTCAAACTCAAGGTAATAAACAAACCTATTTGACTTTGAAAATAATCTCTTTACAGAAACTACCACAGACCAGAGGCACAGTAAAAGGTCATAAATACTTATTTATTTTTAGAGATGGAGTTTCACTCTTGTCACACAGGCTGGAGTGCCATGGCGCAATCTTGGCTCACTGCAACCTCCGCCTCCCAGGTTCAAGTGATTCTTCTGCCTCAGCCTCCCGAGTAGCTAGGATTACAGGCATGGGCCACCAGGCCTGGATAATTTTGTATTTTTAGTAGAGATGGGGTTTCTTTTTTTTTTTTTGAGACGGAGTTTCGCTCTTGTTACCCAGGCTGGAGTGCAATGGCGTGATCTCGGCTCACCGCAACCTCCGCCTCCCGGGTTCAGGCAATTCTCCTGCCTCAGCCTCCTGAGTAGCTGGGATTACAGGCACGCGCCACCATGCCCAGCTCATTTTTTTTTGTATTTTTAGTAGAGACGGGGTTTCACCATGTTGACCAGGATGGTCTTGATCTCTTGACCTCGTGATCCACCCGCCTCGGCCTCCCAAAGTGCTGGGATTACAGGCTTGAGCCACCGCGCCCGGCCAAGAGATGGGGTTTCACCATGCTGGCCAGGTTGGTCTCAAACTCCTAACCTCAGGTGATCCACCTGATTTGGCCTCCCAAAGTGCTAGGATTACAGGCATGAGCCAACATGCCCAGTCTATTTATTTATTTAGAAGACAGGCTCTCGCTTCGTTGCCCAGTCTGGAAGTGCAGTGGCATGATCATGGCTCATTGCAGCCTTGACTTCCTGCCCCAGCCTCTGGAGTAGCTGGGACAACAGGTGGGTGCCACCATGCCTGGCTAATTCCTTTTTTTTTTTTTTTTTTTTAACAAGATAGAGTTTCACTCGTGTTGCCCAGGCTGGAGTGCAGTGGCACGATCTCGGCTCACTATAACCTCCGCCTCCCAGGTTCAAGCAATTCTCCTGCCTCAGCCTCTCCCGAGTAGCTTGGACTACAGACATGTGCCACCATGCCTGCCTAATTTTGCATTTTTAGTAGAGACGGGGTTTTTCCATGTTGGTTAGGCTGGTCTCAAACTCCCAACCTCAGGTGATCCACCCGCCTTGGTCTCCCAAAGTGTTAGGATTACAGGCATGAGCCACCGTGCCTGGCCGCCTGGCTAATTCTTTTAATTAATATTTTATAGAGATGAGGTTTCACTATGCTGCCCAGGCTGGTCTCAAACTCCTGGCCTCAAGCCTCCTCCCTGGGCCTCCCAAAGTGCTGGGATTAGAGGCATGAACTCCTGCGCCTGACCAATCTTTAATGATTTAAACTGAAAGTACTCTTCTCTGATTTACAACAATGATGTAATTTTAAAAGTAAATGTTAAAATGTAACATTCAAAAGAAACTATTGGACATCAAATTGCCAAATAATGTTGCAACTTTACTATAATTATAATCATTCCTGGACCCCCCCCACCGCCCCCACCAAACACTTCAATATCTAACATGCAGCACTTACCACCTACTATATCCAAGGCATAAAGTGAAGGCTCTTGCATAACATTCACAATGTAAAGACATGGTCATTTTGATTCTAGCAAGCATTGCCTCAGACTGGAATTTACTTACACTTTGGCGTTATATAACATTCACTACATCTAATGTTATTATGAAGAGCACTGGACCCTTAAGAGTCAAAGGATGGAGGCCGGGCGCGGTGGCTCAAGCCTGTAATCCCAGCACTTTGGGAGGCCGAGGCGGGTGGATCACGAGGTCGAAAGATCGAGACCATCCTGGTCAACATGGTGAAACCCCGTCTCTACTAAAAATACAAAAAAACTAGGTGGGCGTGGTGGCGCATGCCTGTAATCCCAGCTACTTAGGAGGCTGAGGCAGGAGAATTGCCTGAGCCCAGGAGGCGGAGGTTGCGGTGAGCCGAGATCGCGCCATTGCACTCCAGCCTGGGTAACAAGAGCGAAACTCCGTCTCAAAAAAAAAAAAAAAAAGAGTCAAAGGATGGGCAGGGTATGGTGGACGGATCATCTGAGGTCAGGAGCTCAAGAGCAGCCTGGTGAAACCTCGTCCCTACTAAAAATATTTTAAAAATTAGTCAGGCATGGTGGCGAGAACCAGTAATCCTAGGTGCTCAGGAGGCTGAGGCAGGAGAATCACCTGAACCCCAGAGGCGGAAGTTGCAGTGAGCTGAGATGGTACAACCTGCACTCCAGCCTGGGCGACAGATCAAGACTCCATCTTAAAAAAAGAGGAGTCAAAAAATGGGCTGGAAGCGGTGGCTCATGCGTGTAATCCCAGCACCCTGGGAGGCCAAGGTGGGTGAATCACCTGAGGTCAGGAGTTCAAGACCACCCTGGCAAAAACGGTGAAACTCCATCTCTACTAAAACTACAAAAATTAGCTGGGCGTAGTGGCAGACGCGTGTAATCCCAGCTACTCTGGAGGCTGAGACAGGAGAATTGCTTGAACCTAGGAGGTGGAGGTTGCAGTGAGCGGAGATCATGCCGTGGCATTCCAGCCTGGCGGACAAAAGAGAGACTGAATCTCAAATAAAAAAAAGTGACTCATGCTCCCAGCACCTTGGGAGGCCAAGATGGGAGGATTGCTTGAGCCCAGGAATTCCAGAACAGCCTGGGCAACATGGCGAGACCCCATCTCTATAAAAAATACAAACAATTAGTCAGGCGTGGTAGTGCATGCCTATAGTCCCAGATACCCGGGAGGCTGAGGTGGGAGAATCACCTAAGCCTGGGAGGTCAAGGCTATACACCACTGCATTCTAGCCTGGGCAACAGTGAGACCCTGTCTCAAAAAAAAGAAGAGTCAAAAGAAGAGTTTAAGTTATGATTCTACCACTCATAAGTGGTGTGATCAGGAGCCTGACATTTAAAACTCATAGTGTCCTCAGCTTCTAGAAGGAAGCCCAGTGGTTAGGTTCACAGACCCTAAAGCCAGAATGCCTAGGTCTGAATTCTAGCTCTACTATTTATTATCAGCTGTGCGAACTATGGCAAACTACATAACTTCTCTATGCCTCAGTTGTTTGCATTTTATAAGATGGGAATAATTATAGTTTCACTTCACAGAGTTGTTGTTAAGATTAAATTCAGGCTGGGCTTGGTGGCTCACGCCTGTAATCCCAACACTTTGGGAAGCGGAGGCAGGCAGATCATGAGGTCAGGAGATTGAGACCATCCTAGCTAACATGGTGAAACCCCATCTCTACTAAAAATACAAAAATCAGCTGGATGTGGTGGCGCACGTCTGTAGTCCTAGCTACTTGGGAGGCTGAGGCAGGAGAATTGCTGGAATCCAGGAGGTGGAGGTTGCAGTGAGCCAAGATTGGGCCACTGTACTCCAGCCAAGCAACAGAGCAAGACTCCGTCTCAAAAAAAAAAAAAAAAAAAAAAAAGATTAAATTCGTTATTCTATGTAAAGCAGACAAAATAATGCCCATCCTATGAGAAGCACAATATAAGCAGTTGCTTTATTAGACAGAGACTAGATTAGGGATTCTGTACTAACTGAATCATGCTGCTTCATAATTCTGGTCTCTGCACTGCTACTGTTCCTTTCTAGTCTGCCTTTCTCTTATGTCTAGTAATCACCTACTACCCTTTGAAGATAGCTCAAGAATCCTCTTGTCTACAAAGCCATTCCTAACCCTCCCCATCCTTCCAGAAGTGACTCCTTTTCCCAAAGTGCTTCCACTCTGCCATGTGCAGATTATCTTAGCCTTT